>NC_134591.1:78644819-78969541 GCF_037038515.1 Microtus pennsylvanicus | reverse complement strand
GATGGAAGGACCTCACTGTCCCTGGGTCAGTAGACACAGACCTCCTTAGAGAAAGAGTCTGGGAAGCTTGTCAAGGCCAGGTCATGCTTGGCTTTCAGCTCCACTCTTCTGTGTAGAAAGAATTTTAGAATGTTTTAAGCCTTTCAAAGTGGTCTGCATTCAGCTACTGTGGGCTGAAATATTCTATCTACTACAGCTCCTGGTGATGCAGGTTGGGGGCAGAGGCCCCAAGGTGTCAACTGGGTTAGCCTGAATTGGCACAAACGCCTAGGAGTCTAGATCTTGTGTTGACAACTGTTCCTAGAGCCACCAAAGGCCTGGGTCCCATCTTGGCATAAATCCGGGCACCAGACACAGCTTGAAGGAGGCTGTGGATGTTTGGGACTGTTCTGTCCTCGTGTGGACCAGAAAGGAGTCAGGTGGATAAGTCCCAAGCATCTCCTGCAGTCCCGTTTCACAATTCAAGCATCTTCCACCCACCCACTCACCTTGCTGTCGGCAAGAGTTAAGTTTTAATGAGAAGAGAGATTCTCTCTGGAATATTGAGTATAATTAAAACTGTGAGCAGAGAAAAAAATCTAGCAAACATTGAGAGGGCTAGAGGAAGTGAAAACGGTAAACCACGACTTCGCCTTTCTTTCCTTTGACACGGATTATTAAGTCAGGTTTGAAAGAGTTCCCATTAAATATTTAAATTTTTCATTAAATATTCATCATCTCAAAAATTGCTTTCTAACAGATCCTTAGGTAAATATAACAATATTTGATCACAAAAGCTGCTCGGCCTGGCAGAAGCTTGTGGTAAGAGGCTGTCTGAGCCTCAGATCCCATGGGTATGGGGAGTCCCACTCAGGAATGGAGCCTTGGGAGAGCCAGGGAGGATAGGGCTGTTACTGGCTGTGGTGAGAGGCATGGGTGGCCACACACTGGCTCTAAGGGAGAATGGGCCACAGTGAAGCGAAGTGGTACATGGGAGCTATGTTACTGGTCCTGCTGGATCACGTCCAATCTTAGGGCCGTGTGGAGAATGCTTCCTACAGAAGAGGCTGTGTTCTGGCTTGTGTTACCTGTGGGACTCTTCCATCATCAGTCACTGAGCTGGTTGACTGAAGGCATCTCTTCCCTGGGGACGCAGATGGGCCTCTCCTCCAGAGTTCCGTGGGACTCTGTTCAAAGCCCTGAGGCTCCTTGTGTAGACACCTGGTCCCTGGTCTTCCATCATAGACTGTTCACAGCGTCCTATGAGCGGAGCTCCTGATATCCCACCCTGGTCTTTTCTCCCTCCCAGGAGCAATGCTGGCATCCGCAGATGGTGTTTAGAATCAGAGCATTCTTTATGGCCTACCCCCTGGGACACGCCAGCTCTATATGCCCCACCATCCGTGCCCACCCAAAATATCACAGACACTGCCAGCACTTTTGGAGAGCAGACATGCTCTTTTGGAGGGCACTTCTCTGCAGGAGGGCACCTGGAAACACTGGCTGTGCACATGTGGTGGATGGCATGGGATAGCCTTGGACTGAAGGGCTTTGAATGGATGGGCGTCTGAGATAGCACTGTGTGGGATGCTGGCACACATTACAACCTACAGGTCTTAGAACCCTGGCCTTGGCCAGCCTTTTACTTACACACTATTTTCCCCTCCCCAGCTCCAACCACACTACCTCAGAGTCTCTTCTACATACGAGCATGACACCCCCACACCCACCCTCCAAGTTCACACTGAGTTTCTCCCGCTTCACCCAGGCTTCTAGGCCTGCCCAGGAACCCCTCCATGCCCACCTTCTCAGTCCTGCTCAATGCCTATGCTAGCCTTGGGTACTGGGATGAATGCCAGACCACTGTGGGAAACCTGGCATCTACCATGGAACACACCCTTCTTGATTCTTAGCCCTCCACCGGACAGCAAGGCTTAGTCTTCCTTTCCCACCATCTTCTGAGCCCTGCACCTGGGCTGTCTTCCTGGGTGGTTTGATAGGTCAGGCAGCTTTCCCTTCTCAGTACCACCTGTGGAGGGCAGGGTAATTATCATCTCCCGCTTCCTGGGAGGTGGAGGTTGCACCCTGTGCTGGGTTTGGGTGGTTTCCAGATGCACATCAGGCAGGAGCTTGCCATTACAGGAGGCATAAACTATTCTCTGCTTCCCACTGTGCCCACGCTTGGGTACTATGCCTCTGCTCCTTGTTCAAGGTCACATGGTGGTGTAAAACCAAGGACATACCCAAGAAGGTCCAGCCGCAGAACCTGCCAACACTCAGACGAGGCTCATGAGACACCCCTGGCGGATGAGCTGGGCTCCCTCTGCGCTGCCTCTTTCTCCCCCTTAGACCAACCTCTGTCTTTGCAGAGCAGAGAGGAGACCTAGGTGGAGGAGCCCAGCCTCCCCACTTCACGCCTCTCCTTCCCTGAGCAAATTCTGGGGTGAGCAGGAGGCCACAAAGATTGATGGTTTCCCTCACAGGCAGCAGGCACAGGCATGGGGTTCTCTCTCTGCACGGCCCTGATAAATGACACCTGCTGAAGGGACCACCTCTCGGGCTCCCAGGCTGACAGGAAGGCATGAAATCCCATGCTTCAGTGGGTCTGGAATGCACTTGAGCCTGTGTCCTGGAGGAAGGACCATCTGCCAGAGAGAACCTAGTCTCCAGGCAGGTGCTTAGGGAGATCCTCTGCATGCACACTCTGTTCAACACCCAGACAGGACAGCAGAGGTGGGGGGCAGGGCGAAAGGCAGCCATCTTCCTGGGAATTGGGATAGAGCCTTTCTCAGACCATCACGCTGCTGTAGCGAAGCTACCCAACAGTTAACTTCATACGCACACGGGTGTGCATGTGCACACACACACATACAGATATACACATGCACACACACATATACACATGCACACATGTGCACACATGCACACACACATATACACATGCACACACGTGCACACACACAGACAGGCAGACATACACATGCACACACATGCATACACACATATACACATACACACATGCACGCACACATACATACACACACACACACAAACACACACTGCTTTTGTGTGAGGCTGGAAGGTCAAGACCAAGGCTCTGATAGATTCAGTGTCTAGTGAGGACTGTCCTGGTTCTAAAAGTTGCCATCCGCATCCTCAAGTCATAGAAGGGCCCATGCCTCTGTGAGTAGGGTACAGGTCCCATTCCCTCACTCTACCCTTTCAACCTAGCCCTTTCCCGCGAGTGTTATGTCCTAGCACGGCTGACATGAATATGGGCCACCCTGAGCCTTCCTAGAGGGTACCCCAGGCCCTGCTTGTTCCATGACAGCCGTGGGCTGTTTCGCACACACAGTTGGAAAAATGGCTCTGAGCATAGAGACAAAGGATATCCTTCAACAGTTACACATGACTCGTATTGAGCACAGTGTGACCTGTCTGGGCACCAGGAGTGAGGTCAGGAAGACGTCCAGAGGTGCAGGGCAGCTGTTAGGAGACACTCTGAGTAGAAAACACAGTGTCTGGGGCTGACCCTAGGGTGGGAGATGCACCTGCCCTTCTAGATAAGCAGAAGTTGAAGATTCAAGAGGTACAGGACCCCCATCCAGAACCCGACGGGGTGGGGCTCCCTCTTCTTAACTAAAGCTGCCCCTGACCCATGTGCATGGAGCCAAGTAGAATTGTTGTGGCATGAGAGGTTCCTAAATTTCACCAAGGGGGAAGGACAAGGATGAGGCAGACCAACTCTCCTGGGATTGGGCACTGGTGTTGGGAGCTGGGGTCGGAGCCTTCAGACCCCCCAGGGACTGATCTCTTGACTGTGAGTTAGGGGTGAGAAAGTACTGAGTTCTCAGAGGAAGGGGAGAGGGGGCTTCAAAATTCTTGCTGCAAACTGTGCTGCAGAGGAAGGAGGCTGCGCATGTGTAAGAGAGAAAGGGAGAAACGTGTCAGGTTCTGGCTTTGGCCCCACCATCCTGGAGGTAGGGCTAAGGGGACACCTCACCCACCCACTGACACCAGCCAGCAAGCCAGGTCTGAGTTTCCGGTGGTGTGAACACATGCTGAGCCTCCACAAGTCCAGTGGCTCCATCCAAAACATTGGAGTCAGTTCTCTGCCGGAAGAGTTGCTGTGGGGACCGAGAACTAGCAAGGGTACTGGGTACTCAGTACTCAAGGACACGTCCTTAGCAAACAGTGGCTCAGAGATGCAACTGCATCCGGTGAGACTCTAGATGAACCCCTTAACACACCCAGGTTCTGGAGAGGTGGCTTTGAAGTTAAGAGGGCACATTGCTCTTGTAGGGGACCCAGGTTCCACTTCCAGCACCCGATTAGGCAACTTACAACCACCTGTAGCTCCAGCTCCAAGGTCCCCAGTACTCTCTTCTGTCCTCAGTGTGTGCCCAGTACTCTCTTCTGTCCTCAGTGTGTGCCCAGTACTCTCTTCTGTCCTCAGTGTGTGCCCGGTACTCTCTTCTGTCCTCAGTGTGTGCCCAGTACTCTCTTCTGTCCTCAGTGTGTGCCCAGTACTCTCTTCTGTCCTCAGTGTGTGCCCAGTACTCTCTTCTGTCCTCAGTGTGTGCCCAGTACTCTCTTCTGTCCTCAGTGTGTGCCCGGTACTCTCTTCTGTCCTCAGTGTTTACCCAGTACTCTCTTCTGTCCTCAGTGTGTGCCCAGTACTCTCTTCTGTCCTCAGTGTGTGCCCAGTACTCTCTTCTGTCCTCAGTGTGTGCCCAGTACTCTCTTCTGTCCTCAGTGTGTGCCCAGTACTCTCTTCTGTCCTCAGTGTGTGCCCAGTACTCTCTTCTGTCCTCAGTGTGTGCCCAGTGCTCTCTTCTGTCCTCAGTGTGTGCCCAGTACTCTCTTCTGTCCTCAGTGTTTACCCAGTACTCTCTTCTGCCCTCAGTGTGTGCCCAGTACTCTCTTCTGCCCTCAGTGTGTGCCCAGTACTCTCTTCTGTCTTCAGTGTGTACCCTCATGAATTTGCACATGCATACATGTTGACACGCTCACATATACCTAAATAATTTTTAAACCTGTAAGGAATTTGGAACATGCAATAGCTCCATGGAAGTATGACACCCTATCACTCCAGCCCAGGCTTCTGCTTAAAGCTTCAGAGAGAGGGGAGGCAGGATTCTTGTAGCCTGACCCACCTCAGGTGCGTGGGGAAGGCCGGCCATGCCCCCTGCAGCTCATGACTAAACAAACCAGAGCAGATCGGACACGGGTGAGATTGAATGACCAGGTGCCCAGGAGCACCACCACTTTGCCATTTTGCTTATGAGATTCGATGCCACCCCACAAGGGTTAGCAACATATCAGGATTCCCGATGATGAGTCATATTTTACACCGCCAAATGCTTGCGGGCGACAGGAAGCATGTTTCTCTCTCATTTTATGCATCCAGAAAATTGGTACCACATGCAACCTGCGTAACATTACACACTTTAAAATATTGCGTTCTCTCTTGCCAGAGCCTGCAGCCCTCATCACAAGGCAGATAAAATGCAGGTCCAGGGGTGAGAGCCCAGAGAAGGCAACTGAGTGTAGGGTGCTCGCATCCCATCATTAAGAAGCAAGTCCACTGCTCCCGCCCCGGGAGGCTCATCTTCCTGGAGGCTGCAGGATGATCTGTTATTTCCCCCAGGGAGGCCAGCGGAGATGATGCTTGCGACAGAGATGCAGGTGTGATTATAGAGACCTGGGCAGGCCACTGCTCTAATGGATGTAGGATGTGCAGGTAGCCGGAAGTGCACGCCAACTGAGCCCCTTTTCACAGATTCCTAGCAGACCAAGCCCCCTGCCTTTGTGCCATTAAAGCACCCAGCCGGTCCTGACTCTCCCTGCCCCTGGCTTCAGTGGAGGGCCATTTGCTTCCTGTTGTTGTGTGCAGACTGCACCTCTCTCTGAGCTCTGCTCGGAGCTGCAGGAGGCATGTGGCAAACAGGCACCTGCGCTTTGATCACAGAGTGGAGCTGTGGCGCTGTGGCAACCCAAATACCTGCTGAACTCTGCCAGCAAGCGGACCTCCTTCCCACCCGGGCAGGTGGCAGGCTTCGCCACCACCAAGGAGGCTCTTGGCTCTGCTGATCCTGTTCTCAGAGATCCCTCTCACTTTCTCCTCATTTGGTGTTCAGCTCAGTGGGTTTCTCAGGAAATTCCCTGTGTTTGTTCCAGGTTTGGGAGACTAAAGGGAGCATACGGCCAGATCTCCCTGTGGAGTGTTGATAAGGAGAAAGGGGAGAGGGAGAGAAGGGGGAGGAGACCCCCTCCTTGCCATCTTCTCTGTAGCGAGCTCAGCATGAGACCTGGTGGACTGATCTGAACTGGTCTTAGGCAAAACCCAGGCCCACCAAGCTCAACCCAGGCCCACTAAGCTCCAGAGAATGGACTGCTTCAGCTGACCGGGCAAGGCTCAGGCTCCCTGCCCTTGGCTCTCCAGGGTCCTCAACTGGGTCCCAACTATAGGCCCTCATTCCTGAACTCCTCTGTGCTGGGGTATGGACACAGGAACCTGAGGTCAACACATAGACGTGAAGGTCCATGTCAGCAAGTACAGGGAATACACATCACCACGGAAGTATGGTGATGCTACCACATGACCATATCACAGGCTCACTGGAAGATGAGCCTCTGGCAAAGAGAGGCGGTTCCACCCCAAGGCTGAGGCTGGACTCTTTTTATACAAGTTTGGCAGGAAGCCAGGCAAGGAAGGCCAGTAATCACCTTGCTGACTGAGCCCCCAGTGACCCTCAGTGCCCTTAGCAAGTTCTACATCACTGGCACATGGCGGGACAAGAGACTGGTGGGGGGACACTGCCCACTGTGTCCTCAACATATCACTCCAGGCCCCCAGCTGCCCTCATGGTAAGGGTGATCACCGTACCAAGGCAACTTCTTGGGTTTCTTTCTGCTTTAATTGAGTTGAAATCCGCATAACCAAATTTAACCTTTTTAAGTAAATAATTCAGTGACAGTGTGTTTGGGATTGTTACACAAACACCGCTATTTATTTCCTCAAAAGGAACCTCCATCCCTGGCCACTCTCCACTCTTTCCCTCCCACTGCCCTAGCTACAGTCCAGTGGGAACTCTGACTCCAGTGTCTACATGTGTGTTGAAATGTTCCTCACAGGCGTATGTGTTTGAACAGTGGATCTTGGGCAATCATGCTGTTTTGGAAAGTTGTGGAAACTTGGGGAGGTGGGGCTTCACCACAAGAAATGAACCATGGGGGCAGGCCTGGAGGTCTCATAGCCCAACTCTATTTCCTGTCTACACCCTGCTTCTTGACTGCTCACAATATGACCCGCTGACGCCCCTCCCACTCCTGCTGCCCTCCTCCCGTCATGTGACACACTGGACTATCCAGCTGTGACCCCAAAGCTGTGTATATGGTACGTATACATACCTCCTGGGAAGTTAACAGCAGGAGGGTCAGGAGTTCAAGCTCATTCTTGGCCGGGTGTCATGTTTGAGCGAGCCTAAGAGCTGTCTCAGAAAATACAACATATACAGTATTAAACCTTCCCTGAGTGAGTGGTCTTTGTCAGGTGTCATGGCAACAAGGGCAGTAAAACAACTGATTACATCACTTTCTGGCTTCTGTCAGCTAGTATATTACTTATAATCATGCATGTTGTGGTCTTCATTCCTTCTCATGGGTGAGTAATATTCCTTTGGGCAGATGTGCCACATCTTGCTCGCCAGTTCATCTCTGGATGGGCTCATAGGCTGCTTGAGCCTGCGTAAAGAGTGTCACTGTGGATCTGTGCGACATGAACCTGTGTTCAGCTCTTTGGTGCATCTACCTAGGCACACAACTGCCAGTCATCTGGCAATGTGATGGTTAACCGTTGAGGAGTGGACCACAGCTTCTGTGGATGTTGGAAAGAGATTTCAAAAGAGCTGTCCTTTGGACGGGCTCTGCTGGGTTCCACGCAAGCACATACAGTGAGACCCCAATTCCCTCCCACTAGGGAGGGGGTATGTGCAGAGCTGCTGAGTCAAGAAGGTGGCTGGGAGAGGCTTTAGGGAGCCCAGGCCGAGGAACACAAATAGACATCAACAGCCCAATTTCCACAACATGCTGGCTAGGCTGAGCAACCCATGGCAGAGGGTAGGCAGCTCCTCCTGTCTGTATCTCCATCTCTTCAAAGCCAGGGGGAGCCTGACAGCTTACAGTGGCCTTTATCTCAATGGTTCTGGACCACAAATCTACAGTCTGTCAGGCAGAAAGGTTAATTTCTCATGTATGTATGTATGTGTCAAGGCTGCCGGTCCCTGCAGCTTTGTGCCCACAGATTGAGTATTTTTGGACATTATAGTGGATGTCTGGACACTACAGTATAGAAACCACACACACACACACACACACACGCGCGCGCGCGCGCGCGCTAAATCCTAGGGACAGCTCGGAATTTCAGGAAGAGTGCCAAATGAAAAGGGGAGGGGGGGAGAGAGGGATCTGGTAGTACCCTGAGCCAACATTGTCCCCTTTCTAGGGCTAGAAGGGGTGTGGCAGAGTGAGAGACGATGTGGGAGCCAGGACAGGAGTGGTCTACTTTGCTGTGGCCAGCGGTAGCCATGCAGATTGTACAGTGCAGGGAAGGATAGGCAGTCTTGCCTTCAGATTTGCTTGCTGTGAAGTGAGGAGCCCAGCCAAAGTCAAGAGGACAGGACCTGAGTTTCCGACCAAGCCTGGGGTGGGACCTGAGCTGGGAGGGAAGGAGCCATCCTGGCAGTGTGGCCAGGACCAGCAGCCTCAGGAGGCCCGGCAATTTTTATAGCCCTGACCTCAGCCAAAGGAGGGCTCTCTTGGTGCAGCCCAGGCAGGGTTCTCCAGGGACCACCAGAGGGGATACCATGGGGGCTATAGAGATGAGGGTGGATCACCAGGTGAGGAAATTAAGAAGCTGTGTTTACTGATGACACGTGGATGTTAGTCACAAAAATCATTGTCATTTCACCCGACAACCCTGCCAGACTGGAACTGACGTCCATCCTGTTCTCACCAGTGTCAGGGGAGAACACAGCCCTGGCCCATAGTTACCCCGTGAGAGGGAGTTTAAAACCACACCCTGTTCCTGCTGGGGACTCCCATGGGGCTCCTTCTTCTACCCAAGAAGCCTGAAATGGCCAAGATCAGACCTGTGCCTGAGAATGCAGGACTAGGAGAGGCCTCTGTTCTTCTCTTGGCCAGCTAGACTCTATCCATGCTGAGATGTCTAAGCTCAGACAGCTACATCGGAGGCTTAGGTAGGATGCCCACTGTCAAGACCTCCACACGCCACGCTCCCAGGGTGAGGCTGGAAGCCCATCCTGCCCGTGTGTCGACCTGACTTGGCGTTAGTATGACTGTGTGTATTCCTGACATGGACTCCCGGCTGGACAGCCTGGTGCTGGGTATTCCCTTCCCTGGGGGCCCAGCCCTGCCACCTTCTCCTTTTGTAGAGATGTTTTTGTGAACTTAAGAAAAAATCGGGGAAAGGTCGATTCCCTCTGTCCAGCCCATTAATTCTGCATGCTCAGGCCAGAATTAACCTTGGCAAGCCTTGAGAGGAGAGAGTAATTCTAACCTTAAAAATCTGCTGATTAAAGCTGGTTTGAGGAATTCGACTCCTGCTTAATGTCTTGGCAGGGAGCCCAGCCTCGCATTAACATAGCCACAGTCTGGCCTGGCATTTCCCCCACCTTCTTCACAAACAAAGCCTCATGACCTGTTCTAAGTAAGAATTCCTTCCCAGACTCCTGCCAGAGTGCAGCTGCGTGGCAAAGGTGTGCCTTGCTACCGGGATGGTGTCACAGGTGTTTCGCAGGTGCAGTACCTCGGCCCACCTGCAGAGGGAACCAATCCCAGCCGCCGCTTGCGTTCCCTCTCATTTAGAATGACCAGTGGCAGCTTGGAGTGTGGGACTCTTGTTACCCACACACTTCTGCTCCCCTCTAGAGGATAGGCCTGGAGGGAGGAGGTGGGAGAAAGAGGTTGGCTCCCTGGAGTTGTCCAGAACCCTCAGCCCCAGAAAATACCAGCACTGTGGACAGCGGCTCCCTAGTCATCCTTGGTCTAAACGTGCAAAACAGCCAGAAGCTGCTGGCAACGGGAATGCCAGACCGAGAAGAGCCTCATCCAGAACACCTCGTTCAGGCAGGACGAATAAAGAGTGGAAGGTTTCATTTCCAGGGAGGGAGCGAAGGAGGAGCAGGGAGGGGAGATGTCTAGCTGTCATCAATACAAACCAGCGGCACAATCAAGATCAGCTCCAACCACTTGACAAGTCTACAAGAAATGAGTCTGAGCAATACACTTTGATGAGAGAAAGGAAATTTCACTTCATTTATTTATTATTTATGTCTTGTAGCTTCGGAAGTATTTGTAATAGAAATGGCAAAGCTATATTGAAATTGGCTGGAGGAACAAGCTCCTGGGGGGGGGGGGGCGGCTGGATGAGAAGACACGCCCATTGGGGACAGCTCCAGCTGACCACAGGACAAGCAGGGCTAGGCAGCCTGGCACACCTGCAAGGGTAGGGGAGGAGCTCTGTTCTTCCCTCTTGGGGTCCGAGGTCCACACACCAGCACAGATCGCTAAGACAGCAAGTAGGGCACCTCCAGCATCTGTTGACTTTCCCAGAGCAGTGAGCCAGGGCTGGAGGGACGGGAACCATGTGCTCCTGACTGAGGATGCCCAGAGAGTGGAAGAACGTTCGTGCGAGGGTGGATAAGTACCTGGACTTCACCCTAGAAGGAGGCAGGAGCAGAGTGTAGGGGCAAGACAATCTCAGGACAGGTGTGCACTCTCTCATCACGGCCTGGTCATCTCTGATCAGAGCTTTTCAGCTGGCGTCCATGCCAGCAGCACAGACAAATTTACCTTATTATCCGTTTTTACCCATTACTCTATTTTATGTCCATTAATTTATTAATCTTGGAAGCCATCCCCCCAACACAATAAAGCCAGAGCTCTGGGAATCTTATTTATATCTTTGAACATGATTTTTATGCCTCCTTATCTAAAACTTCATTTAATCTTTATTGTGCTCCTCACTCATGCGGTCCTTAGGCTGACAAGGCGTTGCTGGGATGGTTCCTCTGCACATGCGTAGTGTAGTTCCACCTCTGCACATGCGCAGTGTGGCTGTCTCCTGCAGACGGGACCAGGTGAAGGAGGTGAATGCTGCTGGGGCTGGTGCCAGTTTCAGGACACCTATGCTATGTCCATGCTGTGCTGTGACCCTGAGACAGGACAGTCTGCCCCCTGCTGGCCGCTTTCCCAGTGCTTGCCGCTTCCCTCTGCTCTTCACTCATTTTGCTTTGAGATCCCACTCCCCAAAATGGCCCTGCTAGAGAAGTACCCTAGAACATCTGTGGAGATGTCAGTCAACTCTCTAGTTTGAGAACTCAGCATTCCCTTTTCCCTGATGCTGCACAGGGTGGGAGACAGCAGGTGTTTTCCGTCTAAAGACTAGTGGGCCCTGCTCACTCCGCTGCAGAGGCCAGGATGTTTCTCTCGGCCTTCTCTGCTTGCTCTTCCTGAGAACTCCTCCCCTTAGATCATGCCCATTTAGAGGCCTGGAGCATCTGCTGTTTGTAATGGACTGGGACCAACAGGCCTTTCTTCAGACTTCTGTGTCCCAGGAAGAGACAAGGATCTCTGTCTTTTCCTTCACAGGCGTCCCATGGTTGGGGGAGGTTTGAGACATGTGCCCCCACCTTCTTTCTGCCTCTGCCTTGATAGACCTGAGCTGCACAGCCAGGTTCAGCCACCTGGTCCCCAGCATCCCTCTGTGGTGTGGGCCAGATCTTCTGCACCACAGCCCCTATAGGCTTTGCAGATCTAATGAGAGTTCAGAATCCAGCTGTGACATCCCCTTAAGCCTACCCGAGGAAGACCTCAGCTGCCACATCTGTGAAGAAAAATTCTCACCACTGTACTTTCAAAGATTGCAGGAGGGTCCCTATAGGGCCACCCTTGCCCATCCTTCCAGGTTCCTTACAGCATCCAACACAAGGATGTCCAATTAGTTGACCTAAAGACCATCTTAACATCATGAAAAGACAGGGCCACCCTGGTGCCAGATGTGAGGGAGGGGGTTCCCCTTGGAGTCTGGGAAGATGATATTTTGGCAGATTTTCTACCCCTGCTCAACAAACTTCCCCAATTCCCCAAAGAAAGTGCAGTGTGCAGGGGCTGTTTCCAGAAGAGTCCCAGACTTGTTGGGCATCCTGGCATCTGCTTTGGCTACTGGAGAATGTCAGGACTGGGGGCTTAGAGTCCTTTTGCTGACTGATTCTAGTGTCCAGCATGGCAGAGACACAGGCCATGTGGGGACACACTGCTGTGGTAGTCGGAGAAGAGGAGCAAGATGGGAGCCTTGGTCAATGATGATCTAGTACTCCCAGTCTCTGCTGTCGCCCCACCCTGGAGGCCATGTCAGTCTGCAATCCATCTAGCTCAGACTCATTTTAAAGCCATTCACTACTTAACAAGTTACGAGCCCCAGCGCTCATGCAAGCAGCATGCGAATTGAATTATTTGGTCTAATCTTAAATTAATACAAACCAAATCCTTCAGTGAGGACAGTGCTAGAAGCCATCCCAGGGACTTCATCACTTTTGCATGTGACAAAGACAGGCCCCACAGAAGACCTGACTTCTTGTCTATGGCACCAGTAAGAAGCAGCCCAGGAATGGCATGATGAGGAAGAAGGCACAAGGGGCTTTGGGAGTCAGACAAGGTCCCTCAGGTCTCTAAGAAGCTGGGTGACCTTGGACAAGACATTGAGCCTGTCTAGGCATTGCACCCCCTTAAAGATGCCTTGTGCAGTTAGAGTATCCCCATGTCACTTTCTACTTGTCCCACACAAGCTCTTCCTGAGACACCATGGATAAGTCTCTGCTTTCAGGATACCTGCATCACTTGTTCTGTGCCTT
Organism: Microtus pennsylvanicus; assembly: GCF_037038515.1. Lineage (NCBI taxonomy): Eukaryota > Metazoa > Chordata > Mammalia > Rodentia > Cricetidae > Microtus > Microtus pennsylvanicus. The sequence continues at coordinate 78,956,627 of NC_134591.1, read as the reverse complement.
GCTATATAGCTGCCAGTGGTTAGGGGGATCTAGAACATTCTGGGGGAAAATGATTTTTGTAGAGCAGTTTCTCCCTAATATATCAAACTTTCAGCAGGAAAAGACTGCCCTTGGCCCAATCCTGGAGCCTCTGTAGTTCTACTTGGTAGACACATGCACCTCACTTGCTCTTCACCCTGTCTGCAGCCATAGCTCCCTACAGGCCTCTAGAGAACCTCATAGGCTCCTCCTTCCCGCTGACTTCCCTAGAGTTAGGCTCAATACCCAGGAAAGGTTGAGTACCTCCTCGGTGTTGTTATCCCAGATCTAGAAGCAAGAGACTCTCTTGCCTCTGGGGTCACCGCTAGAATCAGGGATTCTCACCCTCTGCCACATAAAGACTAATGTCAGAATTAATCTGTTATGAGCCCCACATTGGGTGCCCTCTGTTGGGGTTCATATGTCATGAGCCCCACATTGGGTGCCATCTATAGCCACACAGTGGGACAACATCTGTTGGGGTCCAGCCTCAATGGGTTTGTATGTTCCAGGGTAGAGCCATGTGGATTAGAGCTATTAGACAGAAATACACAGAGATAAAAAATAAATACAGAGACATAGGATAGTACCAGGAGGGCAACCCAGTGAATACTGAATCCACCTGTGTTTATTTCTTATGATATTTAAATACCCCAATCCAAAAAAGGGGAAGAAAGAAAAAGAATTTTCTATCATGATATAAGGAACAAACAAAGTGGTTAACCATCTTAATACTCAAAATACCAAGTAACCACACCCTAGGTCAAAATATCTTTGTGAGTAGCCACACCTTGAGTCAAATCTCCTGTCAGTAACCTTGAAGAGGCAAGAATAGGTTTCAACTCTCTGACCTTCAGTCAAGGTGGAATAGATCCACTTCTGTCCCCCGCAGACTTCCCAACTACAGCAAGAAAGAAGGCCTGAAGGATGAGATGGGAACATAGGAGGAGATCCACACTTGGCCCCTCAGTCCTCAGAGCTGCCCACAGTCAACCGAGAGCCCTGGCCGTGGAGAATGATAGAAACCATGGGGCATTTGCCTCACACATGAGCTTATGTGCTGACACACTGGTCCTGGATCTTAATGAGGGCTTCCACAAGGCAGTCTGAAAACCACAGGCTCTGCCCCTGAGCTCCCATACAGATAAGAAACCCAGGAAGAACCTTGGCATCCCTGCATTCAGAGCCCACTGCTCGACAGGCCTCTGCTGTCTACCCAGCCTGGTATCTCCCACCCATCAACTCCCTGGCCACCTCCTCTACGCTTTTATCACAACTCAAAAGTTCCTTCCTCTCAGGTCACTTTGCTGACCTTCAGCATGGGAGGACGACATCTCACTCACTCTGAACACTTGGCTCTCCCACTTGGGTTAATCATTTACTGGAACTCACTCCCTGCCAGGAACCTAGGGGATAGAAGAAGATGGGGTTCTAGAGAGGAAGGCAGTAGAAAGCTCCTTGAGATCAGCTCTACTCTCCCTTCCTTGTACATCTGAGCCCAGGTCTGCTTGCCCAGGGTGCCCCATGCCCCGGGTAGGTGTGGCTGTCTCTCACCTGGGTGCTCATTTCCCCCTTATTTCAACAGGATTGAGCTGCTATCTTCCAGAAAGGTTCTCCTCTCCTCCCCGTCTTCTCTTTTCCCCCATCACCTCTACACTGAGGCACAGTTTAAACCCATTTTGTCTCGGTCATGGATCCATCAGACACAAGTGAGCGAATTAAACTAAGCACATTGAGAAGCCATTTGCTCTGTGCGTCTTTGTAGAGACAGTTACCTGACCCCCACCCCCGGAGAGAGAGAGGGTTGCCATGCCACTGAGGAGTGCAGAGGCCACCGCATCAGCCACAGCCAGATCTCAGACCCTGGCAGGCAGCCTGGCTGCTGTGATCTCAGCAGGGAAGTCCACAAAGGAGGTGTCTGCCCCTAGTGAGAGGATTAGAGATGAGATTTGCTAGCACATGCCCTGGTCTGAGGACACAGCAGGTATTATCCTCACTTTAGAGAGAGCTTTAAGGGGCGAGTTCTTCTGGGACAGATCCTGGAAATCTCTGCTGATTGATTCCTGCTGGCCTTGGGAGAATGATGGAATCGGGCCTACAAACATTTTTGTTCCCCAAGTCCTTGCCATATATTGGTGCCTAGAATCCTGCCTTCAAAGGTCTTGGCCTATTAGTAACTTTTCCTATCGCTGTAATAAAACATCCAGCAAAAGCAATTCAAGGAAGGAATCGTTGCTTCCCAGTTCCAGGAGATGCATTTTGCCATGGTGGGAAGGTGTGGCTGCAGCAGGAACATGAAGCAATGGGTGAAGTTGCATCCACAGGAAGCAGAGACCATGGAATGCTGGTGCCCAGCTGGCTTTCTCCTTTTTGTTCAGTCTGGGCACCTCAGCCCATGGGATGGTGCTGCCCATTTTCCCACCTGAATTAACCAATCTAGAAGCCCCCTTACAGATGCACCCAGAGGCTGGTTTCCATGGTGACCCTAAACCCCACCTTCACATTCAAGGTTAACCATAGTATCATGTATCAGCATTGTGACCTGAACCTTTCGTTTGACTTCATATAAAGGATTCACACAGCCACATATGGCTGGAGGCTGCCATGTTGAACAGTGCCTCTCTATGGAGACCTGGATGTTTCAGGGAACCGACAGGCTCTTCACGGGCAGGTGCAGGAGGCTCCAGAAACCCTTACTGATTGAGTCCTACGACTCTGGCTTTCAAATGTTTCAACTCCCCGTGCCCTCACTGCTCCCACCCTGATTTCTTTAGGTCTAAGGAGTGTGCTGTGTGGCAAAGCAGAGACTAACGTGTGACTCGCACTTTTCAGGAAAGAAAGTCACTGGAAGACTGCAGTTTCAAGGATGCAGTCCTTTGTGTCCACGCCTCCTGTGGATCTCAGAAAACAGCACAAAGGTTATTTCTTCTAGGGAGGCCAAGGCTCCAGGGACATTGCACTCTATGGAGAAGGGCCACATGAGCTCAGACCCAGGGTGCACACCTCAAACCTGTTGCTCCGGCAAAGCCTTGGCCTTGAAGGCAGCTGGTCATTGCTGTTGGTTTCCTCTGTTACGTCATATTTGCTTTTTATTAAAAAAGAAAAGCTGTGTCACAGAGGCAATCCTGAGAACTTAAGAAGAGGTGCCATTTCCTGGGTGTGTTGGAAGGAAGCTGTGGGGCCTTGACCCAGTTGTGGCTCCTCTCAGGACTATTCTGCTGAGGATGAAAGTGTCGAGTTGCCTCGTCTCTCTCTCTCTCTGTCTCTTATGTCTCTACCCCACCACCACACACATATACATTTGTTTTGTAAATGGTATATAAAACAACAGGCTTCCTTGGTTGATCCCTACCCCCACCTGCTTCTCTCCCTGATTTCCAGTCCCATCCCTAATTTTATCCTCCTACCCCTTCTCCCCTTCCATTTCTGTAGCACATGTGTTCTGTGATACAGCCCCCTCTTTGTTTTATTTTATTTTATTAACATTTTAAACTTATTTTACATAACAACCACAGTTTCCCCTCCCATCTCCCACTTCTGCCTCCCATCTATCCCCCTCCCCATCCACTTCTCCTCCATCTCCTTTTAGAAAAGGGCGGGCCTCCCATGGGCTTGAACAAAGCATGGCATATCAAGTTGAGGCACAGCGGAGCTCCTCCTCCTGCATAAAGACTGGGCAAGGTAACCCAGCATGGGGAACAGGTTTCCAAAAGCCAGCTAAGTGCCAGGGACAGGTCCTAATCTTACTGCTTACAAACAGACCAAGCCTTACAAACCGTCACAGGCAGAGGGCCTAGGTCAGCAGCATGCAGCCTCCCAAGCTGTTGGTCCAGAGTCCATGAGCTCCCACAAGCTCAGGTCAGCTGTCTCTGTGGGTTCCCCCGTCATGGCCTTGAGCCCCCTGACAGCCCTTTCTTTTAAAGCCTCTTTATTCTCCTCCCATGGGCCTAGCCTCTGCCCATCCTCAGTCCCATATAAATACACACATAAAAATTCAACAAGGGATTCTAATATGAGAGAGAATTGCATTATTTGTCTTTGTGAATCTGGGTTTATGTACAGAGGGGAAGCCACAGCACACACTCTCATTTACCCACATGGATATACACTTGCTCACACTCACACACAGACACACACAGACACACACAGACACACACACACACACACACACACACATATATATTCACACTCAAATATACAGCCACACACATACACTTACACACAGAAACATACATTCCCACATATATGCAATCTCACACACTCACACCCAGTCACACATATGTGTGCATGCACACACACACACACACACCTCCACAGACCTGGATAGAGAGCTTCTTCTAGCTACATCCCAGCCCCTTAAATGGAAAGCTCCACCTGGGTAGGCCCCAGGCACACCCTGCAGCCTGATCACATCAGGCCTGGAGTTTGTACAGCACAAACCTCAACAGACAAAGCTGATTGCTTTTAGAGGGAGCGGGCGAAGGGACAGATTGATATACTGCCTTGTGAGATGTTGCGCAATTAATCCTCAATCAGCTCAGTGATATCATCACCACTCGGGCTTGAGATCAGTGAAAGGGCTGGGAAGTCCAGGGGAGGATAGGTCGTGGCAAGCAAGCTGAGGTGGCGCAGGGTAGCAGGTGGCCTGAGCTGGTGTGAACACATGGGGAGAAAGAGACACACAGTGGGGATCCCAAGTGTTTAGCCCACCTCCCCTCCTGAACACGGTTCCCACCCCACTGACCAGTCACACACCTCACCATCCCACACACTTTCCTGAGATGGATGCCCATAAGCTCCTCAGCATCACCCAGAAGGAATCTAGAACCAATCCTCCAGGTCTTCTGCACCCAGGAGCCACTGACCCTGAGGATAGGACAGCCATGTACCCACTGGCCCCCCTAGAACCCGGATGTGATCCTTACTCCTTGTTAATGTGCTTATTTCTTACTACTGCTGTCATTGTCTCAACCCTACCCTACCCCTGCCTTCCCTAGACCTGTCCTTACACCGTTGCTGTTCCCCAGCCACATTTTTGCCATAGTGACCATATGCCAAGTGTGACCATCACATTCCCTGGCTTCTCACTGCTCCTAGATAGGGAACAAAGCCACCTCCTTGCTGTCACTGTTGGTGATCTGACCATAATAACTAACTTAGGGCACTCTACACTCCATTTGTCCATCTGTCCATCTTTGTTCTTCCTCAGCACCATCTCACCTCATCCTTGCCCCCCAGATTGTCCTGTCATTGATGCTCTCTTACCCATCTCTGTCTCTTGACTCAGTCAGCCCTACTCATTTTTCTGGCTTCCCAGCCCCCTCTGAAGCCTCTCCAACCTGATGAGAGCCAAGAGCATGTTTGTCATATGCTGAGCTCAGAGACTGACCTAGGCATTCCATTGTCCCATTTCATCTCTCATGGCCACACTGACAGAAATAATAGGAGTGACACCAATTTTCCAGCCTGGAATGATGATGAGATTCTGAGCTGGTGAGTGAGTGGGATATCTAAGTTAGATCTTCTGCCTGCACAGCATCCACCTCCCTGAGCACATTGCTGTGTGTTCCTTCCCCCATGAGGACAGGAATCTATCACTCAACACAAAAATGTGTCTCTTGAAATCAACACCGAAAAAACCCTTTGAGTGTAAACACATCAGGCCATGTCCAGAGTCTCATCTCATGTGTGAGGAAAGTCCTCATCTTACTGTGTACCACAAATGAAAATGAAATATTTACTCTTCCCTGTCATTGCCCATACAAAGCTTTGGGAGCCATATGTCCTGGAAAGAGAGAGGTACTCAGCTTTACCCAGAAGCCTTAGTAAGATTCCCAAAGCCTTGGTCAGAAAGACAGACAGTAAGATTCATAGGGTAATTTATAGGCTGATGAAGGTTCACACCCTGGGGCTCCTGGTTTCTCCCCACACAATGCCCACATTGTCAAGATACAGCCAAGGCTGTGTTCCCTCTCATCCATATTCCTAACTTTATATCTCTCCTCTGATGAGACAAGAGACATGGGAACATGGTGGTGGTTAGAGGAACAGGGGAACATCTGAAAAACAATCCTGTGGTTCTGAGTGAGGCCTGGCGGCTCCTCTAGTTTAAATGAACAAGCCCTGCACCTATTTTTCTTTTGAGCTTCATTTTGCTTACCCAGTGATTCCAGGCAGTTCTGGGTAGACGAGTTGTTGGCAATAGGGGTTCGGATGTCTGGAGAGGGTGTCCCTGCTTACTTCTTTTCAACTCTCATAGGCTGGGCAGACCAGATGCTTGGCAAATTCACTGCCCAAATGTGGGTTTCATGAAGGTTAAGGTCCACAGTGCCAAGAAGGCACTGGAGGGAGATATGACACCAAAAGTCAGCCTTGTTCACTTCAGGTTTGGAGAGGAATAAACAATGAGAGGGCACAGGCAGGAACCATCCATGTCTCCCTCTGCTTAGCTCATGACATGAGACAAACAAAGAAACTGCCCATAAGAAGTGTGGACCCCATGAGGGAGAGAGATCACAGAAAGCCACAAGCGGCTGCTTGTTTCATTGCTAACCAAACACTTCCAGAAAAAAAAAAAGTCCAAACAAGAATTAGCCTAGCCAGAAATGGGTGATTAAAAAAAAAGTTCCAATCACAAAACCAAAACATAGCAACTTGAAAACCAGGAAAGTCAGGGAAGAATATTGCCTTCTTAATAATAAATACATTTCATGAGCAAGAACTGCAAGGGAATCGTTTAAATTAATTTCCTCTTTGTTTGTTTGGTTTGTACAGGGCTTAAATCCCAGCTGACAGCGATCTGTAAAAGTTCTAACATATTGGAAATCTGATTTTCTTGCAGCCTGAATCCCAGAGTCCAAAATGATTTCTCTTTCAACTCTGCTAATCAGACAGGCAGGGCTCAAATGGACTCTGAGTCAAGCCAAATTGCACTTGGTCTTTGTGGGGGGAGAGCTATAAAAGATGCCTGCAGACTTGCCAAGGCGAAGCTGCCTGCCATTCCTCTCTGGAGTGCTGTTGTGTGGGAGGGGGCTTTTGTGACGGGAGATGGTGACAGTCCTTCGGTGTCCTGGGCAGCTCTGCCAATTCTTCTTTCTCTCTCTGCTCCACCCTTTCTGGACCATTTACCTTGACAAATCAGGGGAACTGAGGATGAAAAAAATGAAGGTTGGTTCACTTATAAGCCCAAAGCAAAGACTTTGGCACAGACTCTGAGGTGGACCCATCAGTAAGCACCCTGGAACAGCCCTTGCCAAATTTGTGAGTTGTATGTGGCTTGGCATCTTTCTCTCCCATGCAAATTTCCAGATGGTTTTTAATGGACAGACCACCTTGGGTTCCCTCCCATCTCCCTAACATGCTTACCCCCAAGAATCAATCTCTGTAGGCAGATCAGCTGCTCCCACCCAGCAACAGGCTTCAGTGCAGTTCATCCAACAGTCAACTCCACCTGGATAGCCCAGGTGATAGCCACCTGAGAACTGACCCTCCTCCCAGCTCAGCCCTGACCATGAGTGACCCTACCCTCCATTTTCCAACCAAATCTAGTGTAATAAATACAAGAAGCAAGCAAGCAAACACAGAAGCAAACCAACCAACCCTTGCTCAAAAATAAAAGTAGGATGTATGGCAGGTGGTACCCCTACATTTGTAGATTCACCTCGCTGTTGCTCAACCTTGTTCCTGTCAGCACTGGGCTCATATCAACAAAGGATGACTACCCTGGGGCAGTATGGTGCGTGCGTGCGTGTGTGTGTGTGTGTGCGCGTGTGTGTGTGTTTTAATCCACAAGGTAACCTTCAGTACTTCCCATATACCCAAGGATCTCAACCTAGGCTATAGCAATGAATATTGTGACTTCGGTCCCTAACTGCTGCCTGGAAGTTCTGAGTTCTCAAGTGCCTCTAGTCCTCCACAGGATACAGTGCCTGTTGCCTATATTCCTACTGGCATGCCCCACAATCCATCTTAGACCCTATCCCTGGAGTGCACCCTGTACCTCAGTTTCCCCAGGTCTGCCAACAGTGGCATGACCATCTTGCTCCTCCTCTGTTGCACTGTCTTCCTTCCTTCCTTCCTTCCCTCTTTCCAACTGAACTCTCGTTTTTCCTCTCTCCCTAGTGCTTGTACGGCTGCTATGTCCATTCCTCCATCATCCCCACTTTCCACCGGAGGTGCTACTGGCTCCTTCAGGTAGGTGGCTGGGACTGGATTCTTCTTGCGTCGCCGGTGCTCGGGAAGGGCCCATGGAGGGTGCTGAGGGGGCATGGGGCTCCTGCGTGTGACAGCAACTTTGGGCTGAAAGCCCTGGTCCTAGCTTTCAGCAGTGTGTGCCAAGGCTCTTTGGTGACTGGTCTGATTGTGAGGTTCCAGGAAAGAGGTAGAGAGACCTCGTGGCCAGGGTACACCTTGTTCATCCAGGGAGAAAATGAGTAGATGCCTTGGGGCACCAAGGTCCCTGGCTGCCTGTTGATGAAGATTAATAAGAGGTGTCTGCCCTCACTATAAAATTCCTCTTGACTACAAACCAGACATTCATTTGCTCTCTTGGTTAGTCAGAAGGCACATGTGGAAAACATGTTTCCAGGGGTGTTTTAGGTGCAGTGGGATTGACTGGGATGCTGCTGGGGTGGAGCAGGTCATGACTCCTTGGGAAGGATTCCAATCCTGTGGTTGATTTGTGATGCCTGCCTTAAAGACAGAGGTGAGTGGAAGCATCTGCCAAACTTGCGGAGAGTAGCTTCTGTCCATGGTGGTGGCTAGACAGCCTCTGTGGTCATGGATAAAGAAAGCTTAAGTCTCTTGTACAGCTAAGCAGCCTTTGTTCGTGGTGCTGGATCGATGGCCTCTGTCCGTGGTGCTGGATAGACAGCCTCTGTCCGTGGTGCTGGATATATAGCTTCTGTCGATTGTGCCGTATAGACAGCTCTGTCCAAGTTGATGGCTAGACAACCCCTGAGGTTATGGGTAAACAGATTACACCTGTGGTGCAGCTAGGTAGCCTCTGTCCGTGGTGCTAGATAGCAGCCTCTGCCGGCGGCGCTGACTTGGCAGACGCTGTCCATGGTGCTAGATGGGCAGCCTCTGTCCGTGGTGCTCGCTAGATAGACTCTGTCCGTGGTTCTGAATATGCAGCCTTCGTTTGTGGTGTTAGCACAGCAGAGCTAAACAGAGGCTACCTAGCCTCTTACTAGAAGTCCTGGAGTGTATGGTACTGTGAGGGGTGTAGGACTGAGGATTTATCCAGTGGGACTGAACCTGTGTCTCTTCCCAAGTTAGCCCTCTGTTATACAAAGTCTCCTCGTAATACCCAACACAGTGGACCTGTCACCATTCCCCTTACAAGAAATTTTGCCCTACTTCCTCTGTCCAGGAGCTGCAGCTGGAGAACGCATTGTTGTGGTTCCACTGTCTTTGCCTGCTCCTGTTCAAGCTATCAAGTACATGGGGTTTGGTGGCCCAAAGGACCTGTGGGTCCTAACTGAGGGGAAACTGACAGAGGGAAAACAACTGACAAGCATCAGCCCATGTATGTAGAAAAAAGAGCCTCAAAGATAACCAAGCACAGAGAGGCCACTGTTTCCATGGAGAATGGCCTGGAAGGTGTCCATGGGCTTGGAGCAGTCTGGATAGGGAGGCCAAGGTCCAGCCATGTTGGAGCCCTACTACCCTGGTTCCCAGCTGTAGCCACCAGCCCTTCTGTTCTCTCCCAGTTCTCAGGATTGTCTGTGGCTTGGTACATTCCTTAGGGAATGACATCCTGCTTGACCAGATGTTCTGCTCCTTTGTCAGTTTTCCTGCCTCTGCGTCCCTTGGAGGCTGATGTAGGAGTGTCTATTTTTCTAATGTCTCAGAGCTGTGTCATTTTGAGGGTGGTTTATGTAGTCATGGAGTGCTACTTTGGTTAGGAGAAAATGCTCCGAAGATTCTAAGCCATCAGGCGAGAGTTTCCTCACTAGAAAACTGGCAGCTGAGTGTGGGGACTCTGCTTTGAGGGCAGTGCTCTGGCCTGGCTAGGACATGATCATGGTTCCCCGGTTCAGGTGCTGGGTTCCAGAAACTTCATTTACTCCAAGCATCCTGTGGCTTTTGGAAACTCCTTCCTAGACGATACGCCTGGGGTGGTTCTTGTGCTTGTGTCTACCTTGTCATACTTGAGCTGACAGGAAGTTGGAGACTCCAACCCAACCTGCACCAAAGATCAGTGCGACAGGATCAACCTGGATGTTCTGGACATCTTTATTTCCCATCCCATGCCAGGGAGAATTGTTGCCCACATTCCTCACCTCTGGGTCTTCAAACACAGCTCTTCCTATGATCAAAGTGACAGCATGCGGGGCTGCATCCTGATCTAGGCACTGCAGAAATCCCTGAAGTGGGGTGCCCAGAGTGTAATCACCTTCCCCAGTCAGACCAAGTGACAAGAAGTTAGGGAGCTTACGCCAAAGCAATTAGTTCAAGCCATGTCCTGTCCAGTCTAAACCAGGCATTCCAACAGCAGCTGGTGCTGCTCAGAGTGGTTTGTTCTAGTGCTAGAACACTCAGACTATGACAACATGCTCAGGTTTAATTTCTCTGCTATTAAAGAAGATGCCCAGATACAATTTGGCCTGGGTTTGCCTCCCATACCAAGCACCATGAAAGAGGATTGGTGGCTGTGAAGGTGTGGGGGCAGGGCCCCATGAGAGCTAAGAAAGGTAACTGATGGACAGGATGACAGGCCCTGGGGAGGTGCTGAAGAAGAAGCCTGGTAATCCAGGAGCATACAGCCCACCATCTGCTGAGTAACATGACTGAAGCAAGACAGCCTTCTGGAAAGGGTGGGACTTTCAGTAGGAAGCCTCTGGATAAAGGCTATTCTTCAAGGAATCCCCTACCACTGGCCACTGTGGCTTCAGCTCAGTCACCAGCTCCTGTTCATAGCCAAGGCTCAATTCTATCCTTGAATATCTTCCAGAAGAGGCTACCTTAAAGACATTTAGCAAAACGGGGCCTCTGCTCTACACTCAGAGAAATCTGCTGGGAACTCTTTACTCATGGTGGAGCTCCCCAACAGAGGAACTCCCCACCTTTGTTTCCCTCTGTGCCAAGCACAGAACCTTGACCAAGGCAGGGCAGGGGTCAACAAGTCCAAAAGGTCACAACTTAACTGAACAAATCCCCCCAATGGCAGCGCTGAGCAAACCAAAGACCAATGGCAGGAGCATGGAGTCAGCGCCAAGATGCGGAGGGTCAACCTGAGTCATATGGAGTTAGAATTTTTGAGCCACCTGACTTTCTTCTGGGGTGCTGCTTTCTGTTCATCTATGTGTATCATTTTCTCCCCTTCTTCATTGCTAGGGAAGGTTCTACTATAATTCAGCCTAAGACACAAGCAAGCAAGCCCTAGAATGTAGGGTGCTGGATCCTGGTTAGCTCACAGGTCATTGCCGTGACTGACGGGTACCAGTGCTGTGGGAGACACTGGGCATCTCATGTGTGCTGCAGAGGAGGGCCAGTTGTGCCCAAGACAGCATCCCAGGCTGCACTGTGGATCCCAATGGGCTGAAACCCACCCACTTCTCCAACTGGCCAGATCCTGAGATTCAGATAACCTGAAGAAGGTTACCTCTGCAGGAACCACACATACTATCTTTGTTTCACCCTTGGCCTCGGTGTCACAGCCAGCGGGATCACAGGATTCAAGGAGCTCAGTCACTGCATTTTTGGTGGGTCTCTAAGGTCCACAGAGACTAGGGCCAACACTCCAATCACGTATAAGTCAAGTAAGGGGCAGAACAGTGATCTTTTATTCTCTACTCCCACTGTCTGGCATGGTTCTTACTGCGGCTTTCAGGACTGAGCTTTACTAGGGCCAGAAGCAGTGTGGAGGGATAAACAGTTAAACAGAAAGGATCCCCCCTTCAGGACCTCAAGCCTCAGGCTCCCTGGCCTCCATGATCCATCCCTTTGAGCACAGCTTCCCATGAGAACGAGCCCCATTTCTGGCCGCGCTTCCCAGCAGACTGCTGGCTTCTTTGCAAACCATTTCTGCTTCTAATGAGTGTTTTTCTCTTTGCCATTGTTCTCTAAAATGCTTAATGAATGTTTTCTGCACGTAAGGCAGGGGGTGTGCCTCCACACGGCTGCGTGACTGCTCACTCCAACCATGGGGCAGAGGCCGTGAGGAACCTTCCTGGCACACCACAGCCCTGCAAAACAGAGGCCCGTGTGAAGCAGGGACTATGGGGAGTAGAGAAGAGCATAGGACAGGGTGTAGGGATCCCAGTTCACTAAAGAAGAGCTCACATTTCAACTCCAGTCCTGGAAGAGCACTGGATTCTGAGCCCAGGGAGCTGGGTTCTAGTCCTACCTTGTAGCTATACCTATAGCTCTGGTCACCACGGATCCCTGCTTCCTGGCCAGGCAGTCAGCCTTCACTACATGCCCCTTGTTTCAAGGGAGAGGTGCTTCAATCAGTCAGCCACCAGGGGGGCAGAATGAAGCAAGATGTCAAGGTCACCTATGGTCGTCCTCTCTGCCTCTTTGTGAGGTGTCATGATTACCCTTCGAGTACTGGTCATCTTACCCTAGGCCATGAAAGTAGCCCCCAGATGGGAGGACTCCAGGGACTTTTGCTTCAACATGCTGCTTCCTGCCCATCCACTAGGTTCTGCCAACCCTAGCCTCCCAGAAACAGTGGGTATAGGGGCGTAACCATGGTAGTATTATAACAAAATGCCAAAGGTAACTATCTTGTAAGGGAAAAAAAAGGTTTTGTTTTAGTGTCTTGGCTAGGGGTTCTATTGCTGTCAAGAGACACCATGACCGCAGCAACTCTTACAAAGGAAAACGTCTAACTGCGGCTGGCTTGCAGTTTCAGAGGTTTAGTCCATTATCATCGTGGTGGGGAACATGACGGCGTGTAGGCAGCCATGGTGCTGGAGGAGGAGCTGAGAGTTCTATATCTGGATCTGTCGGCAATAGGAAGTGAACTGTCGCACTGGGCTTGAGCATATATGAGACCTCAAAGCCCACCTCCGCAGTGACACACTTCTTCTAACAAGACCACACCTCTAACAAGGCTACTCCCTATGGGCCAAGCATTCACACACATGAGTCTGTGGGGGCCAGACCTATTCAAACCACCGCAGGCTTATGGTCTCAGAGGTTTCCAGTCCCTGATTGCTAAATCCTCTTATTTTGGATATGTGGTAGCACATGACATCATGGTTCAGAGGACACATTTAAATGAACCTGCCCACCTCGTGGAAGCTTGGGAGGAAAGAGAGAGGGGGGAGGGGCTCAGGTCCCCATATACATATTCCCAGTGACCTCCATGGGCTTCATCTCCCTAACTTTCTGCCACCTCACAGTGCCACAGACTGAGGACCATGACTTTGAAGCACACGTTCTCTGGGGACATTGCGGATGCAAGTCATATGAGGCAGTGATCTCTGGGAAAGCATAGCAATGGACCAGGTGATCTGGAAGGACTTTCTGGAAGGGAAGTGAGTCCATAGTTCAGAGATGGGGGAGAAAGTGTGGGAAGGATAGCCTCACAAGCCCTTTAGACATGAGGCAGGCGAGAGAGGCGGATGTGGGCACCTGCCCAGTGGTCAGTGGAGTTAATATTTTCTGCAGGAGTAAGGCAGATGATAACCTGGTTGCTTAAAGTTCCCAGATCCACACGCCTGGCCCAAAGCTGTCCGGTAAGAGGCCCCAGGAAGGGCCAGCTTGGTATGGCAGCCAAGCCAGGAGGTTTGAGGTAGAGTATAAGAGAGAGGCCTGGGATTTGCTATCTCTGCTTCACACTCAAAGCAAATCAGGCTAGGAGGGACCTGGATAGGGTACCAGAGCAAAGCCACTGTGAGGAATTGGGGCCAGGAGTCCCAGAACTCCGGAGGCTGAGAGAAGATGGGCCATAGAGTGCAGGGAGCGTTCGAGGCCAGCCTGGACAGTGTAGCAATGCCCCGATCATTACAAACAGAAACAATGACACTCTGTGAAAGATTCTCCAGGGCCATCCAGTAGCCCTTGTCATCATCTTCGTCATTGTCACTGAGTTTACAACCTCATTCATGGCAGTCCTTGTGCTTCTGAGCACTTTGTGGTTCTCACCAGGCTGGTGCGTTGTTAGCACTGTGTAGAAGGGAGTTTGGGAGTGAGTGCTCCAGGCATGTGATGAAGGAGGCCTGAGCTTGGTACGCTGGAGGCATGCTAGTCCCAAACCAGGCATCAGCTCACCCCAGGAGCCTCCAACTGAGGTATCCCTGCTCAGGGAGAAGGACTGGCTCTTTAGGGAGGACAAAAGTCTGTAGGGTGCCCTGCAGGAGAAAGGGGATACAGGCACCATGATGCAGGGGCACTGTGGGAAGAGTGAGGAACGTGGTTCTTTAGCCCCAGCAGGAAAGACAGTGGCCAAAGGCAGAGAGGCTCCGTCCAGTCTGGAAGAGTGCAGTCCAGGGGTGACTAGCTCAAAGCAAAGCCAAGTGGGTAACCCATCCAGGAATCTTTCACCTGGGAGACCAGAATAGACACACGGTACATGGCAGAGGGGCAGGGGCAGGAAGGATGGCACTGGCACAGATCATTCTCGAGATGCTTTCTAACAGCAACTTTATTCTAAAGAGCAGCTTTTCCAACTTTCTCCATTTAATGTCCCTTGAATAACGTGATCGGGGGATTAGGTAGAAACCAGGAATTTACGGTGCTATGCAAAAGAAAAAGGAAAAAAAAAAGTTCAATCCCATTAAGATTTCAGGACCCTGGCCAAGGCTGCGGAACGGAGTGGTAGTATTTCCTCCCCTGATGTCTTCACTTGATTGCGATTTATGATGCCAAGGCCATGGCTGTACCCACCTAAAGCTTCCAGAAAATATGGCAGGCTCCCAAAGCCAGCTATTAGCCTTTCTGAGGAATGTCACTGGGCATTTTCCAGATTCCCCCATCCTTTCTTCTGGGGACAGGAGAGATGGGGGAATGTCTGACTGGCTCTTTCCACGGGTCCCTTTTTATGGGTGGTGTTCAGGTGGTCATGTCCCGCCTCGCCTTCACCTTGTAGTTTGCCAAATTTGCTGGTGCCGCCAGAGCCCTCTGGAGCCACGGGACACTCTGCTACCACCTAATGGACAGCGAGGGTACTGGGGATAAGACAGTCAAGTTTGAATTCAACCCCACTCTCGCTAGCCTGGGATTCTGGCTGAGTGAACTGAATGTAGGGTGTGTGTGTGTGTGTGTGTGTGTGTGTGTGTGTGTGTGTACAGGCATTTAATTCTCACTATGAGGAAGGTCAGAGGTCAGACCTACAAAGGTCCTGCTGTCATGTTTGGCAGGCTGTTTGAAGTCACCTTCCAGTGAAGACTGCTTTTACCCCCAACAGGCTGGGCGGTCTCTAAGAGAGAGTCTCTTCATGAGCGAAATTTAAAGTCTCTTAGACGTCACCATGTGATCATAGGCCCCAGAGTCTGGTTTGTCCCACAGCCTTGGGCAAGGATTCCTCCTGTGGTCACATGAGCTAGAGCCGCTGCGTGCCGTCAGTTGGTCTCCTGTCCCCTCACGCACCCAAGTCTCCTTTGCTCCATGTCCCACTGTGAGAGAACCACACTGTCCCTTATCCCGACATGCAAACTCTCCTTTGTTCTTCAGCCCTGAAAGGACTGGGCTGCCCTGGCGAGTTAGAATGCAGAGGCAGGATGAAGCTGCCAGGGCTGCGGTCCCTTGGAGACGGAATTATTAATTAGTCTTATTATCCACAATGTGTCAGTCTCTTAATCCTCGGGTCTGCAGAGGGGTTTGTGTCTCCACAGTGCGTGGTGTCAGCTCGGCTAAGCAATTGCTTTTAATATAAAGGCAGAACAATGGGCTCTAGAGTTCAGTTACTATCTTTATCTATCGAGCCAACAATTCCTGCCCCCCCCCCTTTTGCAGAACACCCTTCAAAGGCAAGGAGAATGCCAAAGCGGCTTAATTTCCTGGCTAGATGGCTTATAATGCGGGCTTTGTCTAATTATCCCGCTCATGTAATCTTGAGCTGACGTCCTGTCCGTAATATCCGCATCTTCTTTAGAGCCAAAGGGAAACTGTGACTCTGATCCTCAAAGCACCAGACGAAAGTTGGCCTCGAGGAAACACTTACGGTGTCGCCTCTGAAGAAGCTCAAAGGACCAAGAGATAAAATCTGCGGCATCTGTGTCATGCTTCACGTGTGACGACTGTCAGCAACTCGCTTAGGCCTCTAGCCATGCCCCGGCAGGTGACACCAGCCTTTGTGGGACAGTCCTAGATCGAGCGTGAACAAGGAGGTCCCGTGATCTGCATCACCACCTCATTTGTCCCTTAGTGTTAGTGGCTGTCAGAATGTAGGACTGAGACATGCTACATACTGCAGACTTGTGGCAGATGGCTTTATGCAGGAGTGTGCAGGTATATACATGTATGCATAAATACACAGGTATGCATGCATACGCAGATAATTTTAAATATGCACGTGTATGTACAGGTGCGTACAGGTGTACATGTGTATACAAATATCTAGATGTGTGCATAGGCATACACATATACACATGTTCACAGGTGTGTGCAGATATGTACTTATGTGCACATATGATCATGGGTATGCACAGGTGTTTACATGTATACACACATGATCTTAGGCGCTCATAGAGGTGCATAGGTGTATATGTCTTCTAACATTGTCAGTTAGAAAGAAATGAGCTTCTCCTGAGCCCTTTCTGCTGGGAGGTGTGTGGCTCTGGGCTCAACTGTGTGCTCCAAGATTAATGGCACCAGGAGTATGAACTTCTAACCTATGTGACTATAAGCTGTGTGTGCCCCACCCCAAACTGCAGCTTCAAGCCCAGGCTGGCCATCAGAACACATTCAAGCTCTAAAGGGCTTCAGAATTTCGGTAGATTGAGTGAGCCCCGGGGAGTCCCCATGGACACAGCAGCCTTGCTAGTAGGAGGCTGAGAGGGACTTTGGCTTAGCCATGGGAACTGTACCAGCATCCACTGCTCTCCCGCTGCATCTCCAGTTCAGCCTCTCTGATTCTAAAGCATTTCTTCCCCCAAGGCTGATGAGAGGCTGCATCTTGCTGGATGTAGCCCTGGACTAGAAGAGAGAGACCGTGCCTCTCTACTGTCTCCTGGTGAATTTAGGACATTCCACCTGTACAAGCTCCAGGGGACAGAGCCTGGAGCCAGTAGCCTCACCTGGGAGCTGCAGCTGGAATGGGTTTTACACTGCCCTGGGTCCTGCATGATCAAAATATCACTAGATCCCTGGCCCTTGGGTAGACAGCCTTGGGAGCCCTATCTCCCTGCTCTGAGGCTAACCCTGCCCTCCACAGGTATTAATTGATCTCAAGTGCTGACTGACAAGCTGCGAACCCCAGCATTCGCTGTGGGCCTCAACGAGGCTGGCAAAGAGATAAAAACAGCTCTCGACAGACTACAGACTCTGTGTGCCAGGCTTGTATCAGCTCTAGCAGGGTACAGTACCAGGTCCATATGGTCACTAAGCCCCCAGCTTCCAGCCAGACTCATTTGTGAAAACATGAGCAATTCCTTAGAAGGGATCTTGGAAAAGGGTCTCTAGGATGCACCCCAGGAGCTGGGATTTCTAGCTCCCCTCAGAGTGAGAGGTCCTTGGCAGCCACACTGAACTAATTCTGATCCTGCATCTAGAAACACACAACGCTGTGTCACTCCAGGCTGTTTCTTTGCCCATAGGATGTTGTGAAAGAGACAGCACAGGATGGGACAGAGACAAGCTGCAGGCTGTAATGTCGCTGCTGTCCCTGTGGGAGTCCTGATGTTATAGATCTGGGCTGTAACCTTCAGCTTGGCCACAAAGAGCCTGGATCCTAAGTCCTTTCCTCCCCAATGGTCTCCAGAGCTTCTCATTCTGTTCCTACTAGATGCTTCCCACTTCACAGCTGATGCCCTTGCCGGGCCTGAGTGCCTTCTCACCATGTGCCTTTCCAGATAACCCTAGGAGTGTCCACAAAGCAGTCAAGGTAACCTAAGAGCAACCCCCAGAACAGCCCAGGTAACCCAAGAGTGTCCCCAGAGCAGCCCAGCTAAACTAAGAGTGTCCCCAGAGCAGCCCAGCCAACTCTAGGAGCAGGCCAGGCCCCTCTCTAACACCTTCTAGGATGCTGAGATGGTGAAAATCTGCCATCACTGTTCTCCAGCTGCCATCCACGTGGCCAGCACCCACTGTGTCCTCCCTGCATCTTGGTATCTCACACAGAATCAGCCTCAGTGCATCCGCGAGGCAACTACAATGTACCACTTGTGACAACATCCCCATGGCAGCTGCCTCTCAGGACACTGTCACTGGTCCAGGAGAAGGGGAAGTGGCCCGTACCCAATCCTCTGATGAGACAGGAGTCCCATGGGCTGTCACTGTTCCAGGCTTTCTGACACCCTACCACTCCCCACTCCCTAAAAGCAGCTGCTTTCCTTACAGAGAGGGTTCCAGCCAGCACCTCTTCTGCTACAGCCACTACACTGAAAATTAAGTGGTGCAGCAGCCTGGGTCCAGGTGTAGAGGAGGGAGAGGCCAGGCCCTTGGATGCATAGATGCTGACTTTCTTTTCACAGTTGTCTGCAGGACCTACGACTGCTGGGATCCTGTGATGCTCTGGACGTCACATGGGATTGCCACCTTGAGTCAGAGGCACAGCTTTCAATCCATGCTACACATACATACAGCAACCAGGCCAGGCAGGCGGTCTCTTTTTCCCGGGGGTGTTTCAGCACTGTTGACAGTACCCTTCACAAACTAGCTGCCCAGCACCTTGCTTTACAGAGGAAAACCATCACCCAGCGAGGTCCCCACTTCCCTGGGAATGCCCAGTGACTTGGCAGAGGAGCTGGACAGAAACCCTGTTTTCTAAACACTAGGCCAGGCGTCTTTCTGGGATGCCCCTCTACACACAGACTGTGTGAGCCGCAGCATTTTTAACATTCCGGGCTGGCTTCCCAGGACGCCCCAGCATGCAATTCAGCCGCCAGCCGCTGGTGTCTGATCAGAGAATGCAAGCTCACAACATTAGCCCGAGTCGAGCTTAATTAGATAAAGGATCATTCTGCTGCCAGCAGCATCGCGTTCTTTCCCAGCTCCAGGAAGGATGCCTGAGTTCAGCTGCTGTTTGGGATGAAGGCAGCCGCTCTTCAGAAGATAGGCACCTGCCCCTCTGCTGGTGAGGCGGATGGAGAGGGCCAGATTTTGTCCTGTGGAGCATGGGCTGTGCTGGCAAGTGACCAGCTAGCAGATCTCTAGGAGAAAGCAAAAATGAATGCCTACTTTGGTGGTTCCCAGTTTCCATGCTGCTGACTCAGAGCTTCCGGTGGGGTACCCAGTTTGTAGCATTCCCCAGACCTCAGCAGGCAGCTCCTGAGAGCCAGGTACCAGGGAGACCGGCTCCAACATACTGCAGCGTCATCCCAGACTGGAGGAGGTTCATGTTATGTCCAATGTCTGAGGACTTGCTTGAGCCTCTCTGCCCCTTCCCTGTGACCAGTGACACTTGTACCTCGGGAAATGAAAGGCAGACTCTGTTTTGAGTCCCATGGGAATGAGTAACCCAACACCATGCAGAGAGCTGAGATCTGGGTGTTGGGGAATTGGGGAATCAGAGTCCCCCTATCTTACTGGGCTCAGTGTCCCTAGACCTTAGGACTTGGCTTAGACTCCCAGGGTATGTCAGGCTCCTGCCCCTCACCTCCAGCCTTCAGTCCCCTCTTCCCATGCCTTGGAGGACCACAGTCGACCTTATGTGAGGTTATGGCAATGCTGCCATGGGACTTCCCTCCCTGAGTTGTTCCCACCCCCACTGCTATCACCAAGCCCCCCACACACACACACTGAGAGGACAAGCTGAGGCAGTTGCCCCCCTATCCAAGCTGCCCTTGGGAGAGGAGCAGGAGGAAAGGCCACCCTGCTGATCTTCAAAGCATGCCCAAGCACAGGTGTGAAACCCAACTCTACCCCTTATTTTTTGGAAAAGTAGCTTAATTTCTTCATATCCTGGTTTCCCTGGCTGCTCAGTAGAGATGCTAACAGTGTTGTCGAGAGGGGAAAAGCCCTAACACACAAAGCGCATAGCATGACTGTGGTATAGAGTTAGCGCTTCAAAACCCAGATGCCTGGAACAGCAGTGTTGCACACGCATGTACATACATCACTTAGTATGTGCATCACACATGTGCATGTACTACATGTGTGAATATGTACAGGATACACATGAACATGTATACATACAAGTATGCCTGACATGCATATATTTAGCATATTACATGTATATGCATCATGTATACACATGAGCATACGTGTACGTGTGCATGTATAATATATTTGTGTATGCATATGCGTGCACATACATGTATAGTGTTTACATACATACATATGCCCTGCTACTCCCAGCACCCTGTGAGCACGGACACTAGAAAGACACACCTTGAGTAGGTCATGGCCACGTGAGCACTGACACTAGGAGGACACACCTTGAGGTCATGGCCACGTGAGCACTGACACTAGAAAGACACACCTTGAGGTCATGGCCACGTGAGCGCTGACACTAGAAAGACACACCTTGAGGTCATGGCCACGTGAGCGCTGACACTAGAAGGACACACCTTGTAGAGGTCTTGGCCACGTGAGCGCTGACACTAGAAGGACACACCTTGAGTAGGTCATGGCCACGTGAGCGCTGACACTAGAAGGACACACCTTGAGTAGGTCATGGCCACGTGAGCGCTGACACTAGAAGGACACACCTTGAGTAGGTCATGGCCACGTGAGCGCTGACACTAGAAGGACACACCTTGCGGAGGTCATGGCCACGTGAGCGCTGACACTAGGAGGACACACCTTGAGGTCATGGCCACGTGAGCGCTGACACTAGAAGGACACACCTTGTAGAGGTCTTGGCCATGTGAACTCCTTCTGCTAAGCAGGAAAAGGAGGCCTGGAGCAACCATTGCTTCAAGATTATGGTCCAGGCCTAGTATCTTCCCTGGGGGATTCTGCATGCTCTTGAGTGACACTTAGGATCCTTCTTTCTCAGAAACAAGTTGAAAGGATGCAGACACGTGGAAGGCTTGCAGACTTTCCCTACACCTCCCCCCATCCCGGTGCAGATGCCCCTCCCGCTCAGGCCCTCTGCTGATTCCTCTTCATTCCCTGGCTTTCTCATGCAAGCAGAGGATGTCCTGCCTGCCTCTCCAGGGAAGAGAGCCATCAGTGCAAGCAAGCCTGGAGACGAGCAATGGGCTCTTGCTGCTGCTTGCATCGTCTAAGTTAGAAGCCAACCAATTTCCCAAAGGATCGTGGAATGGGAATTCCTCAGTGACACAGACCCAGAAGCTGATGGACTAGAGAGCTGGGGAAAACAAAGCAAGACTGGGTTCTAGGAGCCATGAGGAGGAAGATGCTTGAACCAAAGTCCTCCCCCGTACATCCTTATCATGAATGGGGCTAATCCCTCTCTCTGCCTCCATGGGCTATGGTCAACCTGGCAAAAACATCCTCCAGGATGCCCTTCCTCTTTCTGGACCCCTGAAGCTCCCGGATGTCCTCTTTGGCAGAGGTCAGGAACAAGGGAAGAGCTCTCTGAGTCAAGCCTCCCTCATCAGGCATGTCCTAGGCCCCTGTCTTCTTGTTTTGTCTGCTTATGGCTAAACAACTCTCTGCTGTCTTGCACAACCCCCTACAGACCTTTTCCCACAGGTACCTTTAGAGAAATGAGAAATTTTTCCTGGCCACCTCGGTAGGTATGGCAGGTCAGGTGGGATGCTGCCCCATGGACCTTAACACTGGTATGTCCTGATGACTTCCCACCGTAGACTTTGCTCCCTTTGTTGTCCAATCCTTGCCCTTGGACAAGTTTCGAATGGAGGACCTTCAGCTACTCTATAAATGGGTCCCATAAAGCTTAGCTTGCAACGGCTCTATTAAAGAATTGTATGAAGTTGTCTATGTAGTATGTAGGTACATGTGTAACCTTGGCTCTCTATTCTTGTTCCATATGATCTTACAGAAGCTCCTCTCTTTCCTGGGGCCTCAGTTTCCTCACCTGAAGAAAGAATATTTGACTCAAACAGTGGTATTCCCCCTGACCTGGAAGTTGAAAGACCTCCATGCTCTTGCTTGCTCTTGGCCACCTCTCTTTTCATCCATGTCAGCCTTACCATGGCCAGTGCCTCCTACTACTGCCTGAGGCAGCCCAAGCTTTGCGGGATCTCCCCATGGCAAGTGCCAGACTCTGTGGCCCCCATGCATAGAGGAAAAAATTAAGGCTGTCTCAGTGGTCGGTGGTCTATTCTCCTATTTGTCTCTGTGCCCCATCCTAGAGGCTGAACTTCTGACTCCAGAATGCAGAGAGTGTACACTATAGTACCTTCCAGAGGAACCTAGACAAATCACACCCAAGAGATACTTGGTGGGAAAAAAAGAGCTATCAGCAGCTGATGAAGCTGTGACAACTCTTGTGTATTGGGGATGTGCAAACTGGTTCCCAGAGGGCATAGTGCCAGTCCTGGGATTCTAGAGAAATGTGCTCTTTTGACATCAGTGTATATTAGTAATCAGGCAACATGCCAGGTTCAGGGGACACAGAGATGAGCCAGGCCTGTGGGTGAAGACTCAGATAGGCTCACTCAGGGACCTAGTAAGTGGCAAATCCTTCAGAAATCCAGGATTTCCCCATTTTGTGAATCTATATTTTCATGTGTGCCAGCTCTTTGGAAGTGGGACACACAACTCATTTAACCTCCTGCATCCCAGAAGATGGGGACAATTTCTGCAAGCCTAGATCCAGACAGTGGCCCCCTGGGGCATCCTGTAACTAGGAAGAAGTTGGGATGACATGTCCTCTGTAATCCCCCATACCTGGGCCCCTGAGTAGAAAGAATGACTGGCTACTCAAGTCATCAGCTGGCCTCTGCTGCCCAGTGGATGGGTGACTTACAGCGGCTCCAGGAGGGCACACGGGTCCCAGTGAGCTGCACATGCTTTGGTATTGGTTTCCCAGACAGACTCTGTATGTATCCTGCAAGCAACGCTGTCCCCAACACTGCTCTGCTCAGGTGACCGTGTTCTCCTATAAGAGACTTGGGTGTCCTGGTTAATGTCTCAGAGCACTGTCAGAACAAATGTCTGTTCTTTGCAGCAGTCCCAGAATCAGGTTGACCCTGGTCACACAGATGCTAAGTGTCTTTTGCTACGCTCCTGGCTTCCCGCGGATCTGTGTAGGAACAAGGCACTTAGCCTCGGCAAAGGCTAAACCGTAATTGCTAGGCGTGAGATCTAGAGCCACCCCTCCACTCTGTGAGTGATCCAGGTCATCTGGGGCACTGAGAAACTCTGTTCCCTGTCAGGCTTGAGCTGGAAGGAGCCGCCCTGTAGGGTCTTTCATTCCGGTTGGAGGGCTGTGACCACTTCCTTTAAACTTGGTGACAGATCTTCAGACATGGCCTCAGTTGTTGAAGGTGATACCAGGTGGATATTTTTCCCCAGAGTGATGTGGACAGAACCCCCAAAATGGATTAAAATGTCAGGATCAAGTAGCCAGTGTATTCCCCTTTGTGGCTGCCTCTCCTGAGCTGGCTACGAGAGAACCTCCTGACGCAGTTCTGGTCTACAGATTCAGCCTCTGCCCTAGAGGTATCATTTCTCCAGATCTTTTCTGTTTGCTTTTGTTTAGGACCTTGGTTTGCAAACAACATAATGACGATGACTTGCAGTTAATTTCCAAAATAAAAGGAGACCTTAGTCCAGGTCTCATCTACAGCTCTGTGGTCTTCTAGGGCTGTCCTCGCTTTGTGGCCTATGCCTCCCCCCTTCAGTGCCCCCTGATTACGCTACTTTTGTGTTTCCCCTTACTGCTTTGAAACACCATCCAGGCCAAACTTTCTTACGTGAAGGCCACCAGCAAGCTCTCACACTGGCCTGATATGTCCACAAACAGCTGCAATCACAGGGAGAACACAAATCCCCACAGTTCCTGGGAAAGTCTGAAAAGAGCCCTGGACCCCCAGCTTGGATTCAGACTGTCCACAGAATGGGGGGACTGAACACAGTGGGTGCAAAATGGTTCCAGAATGTTCTTCTGTGCCTACCACCCAGCGTTTCTTTGTGTCATAGAGGGCCGGTCACACACTGTTGTGGTCATTAGTTAATGTATCTGAGTGGGGGTCGGGGAGGGAGAGCTCTAAATAATTACAAGCCCTTCTGTGGATTTTTTTCCTACCGACTAAGGTTAAAATGAATAGTGTTGATCCGCTGCCCAGGCAGTAGGCTTGTTAAAGGAAATGGTATTTAAAATGATTTTTGAGCCAAAGCAATTTGGCTGCTCCAAGGCATCCTTTATCTTTTGCTTTCAAGAGGATAATAATGTTTAAAAACGAAGTCACTCATACAGTTTCCTGTCGGGAAGCCAGGCTGTGATGGGCACCTCCTCCTCTGCTTTGTTTACTTGGTCCATGATGGGAAATGCCAGTCTAATGGGCCCCTCTGCTGAGCCATTGGTTCTCCCACTGCACAAAGTGCTGGGCTGAACTGGGTCCAGCCTGCGCCCAAAGCCTCAGTGGCCACACCGTGAATGTCAGGACACCAGTAGGCATGGTCTGAATAGGACAATCATGGCATTATCCATCTTCAGGGTTGAGAAGTGAGGGAGCCATGTAGGGTGGGAGAGGGCGGGAGAGGCTTCCATTTGGCTAAGGGATGTGTGCCTCCCATGGAGATCATAATGGAGCATCCAGTTGGGATGGTAAAGCAAGGCCTCCTTGACACTGCCCTTATTCCTGTCTTAAAGGCAAGGACCACAGACCTGCCTTTTAAGTGGACTTTTAAGTGGGGTGGGGTAGCCCTGACCTTGCATGTCTATCTGAGTCAGTGCATGTATGTGTATGTGTGAGTGTGTGTATGTATGTGTGAGTGTATGTATGCATGTGTGTGCGCGCGTGTAGTGGGATCTCCATCGAGGCACGAACCTTGAATGTCTGTCTTTGTCAGTGCATGTGTGTGTGCACATGCATGCATGTTTGTACATGGAGCAACCCCCACTCCCCTCGCCGGTCTGCCTGCAACTTCTCTGGTAGGAAGAAAGAATGGCCCATCCCCTAAGCTCTCCCAAAGGTTTGTTCTTCCTGGCTGTGGCTGTGCAGAGCTTATGGTGATGGGATGCATAAAGATCGAGAGGAGATGCCTTCAGCCTTGTGCACTCCCGGAATGCCCTGCTCAGATATTCAAGTGCCCAATGAGCAATGAGCAATATCCATTCTTCGGCTTCCTCCTCCTCTTCACAGAAGCTGGAGAAACAACGCTCAGAGTAGGGAGTGGAGGGGACAGGGGCAGAACTTTTCATGGTGGCAGTAGAAGGGAGATACAGTATCTCCCCATGTTTTAGGACAAGTACACACACACATGCATGCACATGTACACACATGCACACACACACATATGCACTGACTCAGACAGACATGCAAAGTCAATGCTACCCCACCCCACTGCACACACACACACACACATGTGTACACACATGCACGCACATCACACATGTGCAGACCATTGTTGTTCAACCATAGACCCGTGCACTCTCTGAACTCCTAGCACTTGGGAGCAGTGCTTCCCTCCCCAGGAAACTCAGGGGGAAAGATGAGGGTTCTTCCCTGAGAACATAGGATGCTCTCTTTGGTGTTCCTTCTGATGGTACCCCGACCATGAATCCCTTGGACTTCTGCGTGACAAGCGACAGAAGGAAGAGTAGAACTATAAAATGGGGGCATATGGGAGATTGGGGATCTCAGTGCGTGTGCCTTTCACCCAGATTAGGGGTCACACAAGCCTCAGGCCTTTCTCTTCTCTCAGGCTGACCTCACTTGTCCCATCCCAGGGAGTGCTGCTGGCCTGACCACTACAGGCTGAATGGGGGTTTGCCAAGGGCCACTACACCCTGATGTATCTGAAATGCTCACGTATACCTGATTCATTTTGCCTCTGATTGGAGAGGTGGCTTCTGGGTTTCCTTTCGGGAGACGCAAACTTAATGGACTATGACTTTCGCCAGATTTTTTTTTAAAAAAAGAAAAGGCAGCATTAAAAAAGCAACTCGGAATTTCTGTTTGCTCAAGGTGGGAGTGGAGTGTGGAAAGCCTCTGCTTGCTGTTCAGGCCCTAGATTTTCCCGAGAGATTAGTGCACTTGCCTGCCAAGAAGTTAGCTAAAGGAAGCACATTTGCTACAGATGAGAAATATTTCTCCTTTCCTGGGCAGGAGATCCGAGGAAGTTTATCTGAATGCACTGCTCTTGGCAATGTGAGTGATGCAGACCCTGGAGCATCAGATGCCTCAGGGAGTCCCTGAGGAGGAGAAGCCATAGTGGGGTGTCCAGCCATGCTACCATGGTCTGTGGGGATGTGAAGGTCAAAAGAACCAGGTGAAATCCAGAGATGAGTTTGGAAGTGGCGGGCAGATTTCCCAGGGAGCTGTCTCAACATGGAGCAGAGCCTCTGCTTGCCCTCCCTTAGAGGCCCTGGTATTGGGAGCCTCCTAGGCAAGTCTCCATTGAAGAGTAACTCAAACCAACCCTCATCCTACTGACGGACAAGAGAGAAGGGTCCTGGTCTCAAGCCAGTCCCAGAGTGAGTAGCTGTCCAGCCTCCCCCCAAACCTTCTTACAAATTTAGTGGCTGTTGCAATAGAGTGAGAGGTTCAAACTCATAAATGATTGGAACACTTAACAATTATGTCTGCCCCACTGCAGACATTCTCCATCCTCCCGGGAGTCAGAGAAAGACCTGGTGATGGCCAGGAAGTGAGCTGATCGGGCAAGCGGTTGCTTAGCTGTTCTCCCCGTTTGACTTTGCCAGTCATCCTTGCTACATCTGGGTTCACCTGTCCCGACAGTTGGGTTCCTCTTCTGGGTTCTATGTGTGATCAAATTTGGGTCATGGGCGGTGTTGAGGAGGGAGCAGTGCCTTCCTTGTGATGCCAGAACTTGTGTAATCATGTCTTTAGGACCCCCTTTGCCATTCATAAATACACCTTACCTTTGACTGCCAGCCAGCATCCACCCTCCTGGGCATGACAAGGAATGGATCCACCCACAGCTCCTGGAACTGAGGCTTGCCATAGCTCAGTCTAGCCTTTCATTCCTAGGTCTGGTGAGTGTTATACATCCTGGTAAAAATCTTATGTTGACTTCCTTGGCTCCATCCAGGACCTGCCTGTCAGAGAGGTCCTTGTTTGGTTACCAGAAAGCCTATGCCTTTCCACCTGGAGGGCCCTAGGCCTTGTTGAAGCAGGATCAGTCTTGGAGCTCTCAAGGGTAGAAAGCTAATCCTAGATAGACTATAGATTCTAGGAATTTATAGGTAGGCCAAGCTGCGCTTATCTATTTCTGTTTCGTTCGGCACACTCAGGTGGATGAAAACCCCTTTCTCTGCCTCAGATCTGTAAACCACCTCTTCTCTGGTGCCTATAGAAAGCTTTCCGAGTGTCCCCAGGAGCCGAGGGAGGGTTCCCGCAGACTTGGTCACCTGCACATAAAGGGACAGTCAGGGCAAAGTGGCTAACCTCTCCTAGGGTGTCATTCTGAGGTTACCCACGCACAGGTGCAAGCTGCCTGGGATGTCTTTGTGCTCACAGACCAGCTCCTGTGGGGGAAGTCCAGCGGGAGAAGACATGTGAGCCGTGCTAGGCTTCCTGTAGTAGACCAGGCTGAGTGGGACCATGAGCTCGTGATCATCTAGAGTAAGGGGCTCCTCAGGGAGAATCCTGTGTCTAAGCATCTGAGAGTGAACATGTAGCCTAAGGAGCATAGGAAGGAAGCAGAGGCAGGGACAGGTCCCAGTGTTCCGCATGTGCTCATGAACTTGTCCCAACCCAAACATTGGCTGTGTCTGTTTAAACACTGGTCACTGCCAGCACGCTGTCACAACCGCAATAGTGTCTCCCAGGAAGGAGCCACCAGTGTCTCAGTCAGGTCTCACTTGTCTGGTGTCCATCGTGATTAGAGAAAATCTAATCCTGCTCTTCAGAAAACAAAAGCAGGCCAAGAGGACAGCATCCCCACCTGGTCCTGCTGTCCTCTTAAGAGTAGAGTCATGTCATCTGCAGGGCGTGACGTAAACCTGCCATTCAAACTTCCCAAAGAGCAGAGAAAAGAAGCCTTCCTGGCCTCAGACCTACTGCCCAGCTGCTAATTGACTCACACTCTCACCTGGGAGGCTCTGTCTTGAGCATTCAAAGCGACAGATTTCTTTCTTGGCAGTGAAGAGATGTGATAGGCTTGGGAGAGAGGCACAGATGTCAAGTCAGGTTCCAGAAGACTAAGAACCAGGACAAATAGCAGAAGCCACCAGATTCCTTTGAACCTGTGCACATTGGCCCCAAGGCTCTGGACCACATGCTCCCCTGCCTTGTTTCTCAGAATGCCAGGCTCATGACCCAGGACCAGCAGAGGGAAGCGAGCTGCAGCTTCCAGCAAGGTAGTAACTGTATGGTTCCTCCCAGACTGGGAAAGCTGGCAGTGTCCCTATAGAAGATAGTGTTACAAAAGGCTCCACTTGCCAGCCCTTCGGCCACATTGACCAAACACATATACTGCCCTGTTCCATATATACATATATACACACACATAGCCAGAAGCCAGCCGCTTTCTCCTGACACCAGCTTGCCCAGAAAACCAAGCTCGCCCTGTGCGCTCACATCTTCTGAACCTTGCGCTGTCTGGCCAGGAAGAAGAACGAGCCCCGGGTGAGATGGGCCCAGCTCTGTGCCAGTTTCAGGCAGTCCTGGATGAGGCACAGTGTGGTGACAGCCCTGGTCTTGCCTCTCAGCCATGGCTGTTGGCACCCTGAGCTGTAATCCCCGGGAACTCTGTAGCCCCATTCATCTTGCTCCTAGTATGGTTCTGGACCGCTAGTCACATCACAGGGTACCTTCTCCATGGTCTTCTCAGAGCCTCGTGAACATTGGAAATTCGTGCCCCCTGCATCTCAGGGACCTTCCCACTAGGAGGGACAACTACAGAGAGACAGAGCCCAGAAAGGATGACATATGTCATCAAGGGGAGTAGAGATTAGACAGTCAGGGGCACACCTCTCTCAGGGAAGACGCTGGGCCTGGGAAAGGCAGTTTGCATTCCGGAAAATTCCTCTCAATTGTGCGCATGTGAGTCGAGGCAGACAAGTGAATGTGTGAATGTAAGTATGCAATGTGTGTGTGTGTGTGTTCACATGTATATAGATGTTGTACATGTATGTTTATGTGTGCGTGCACATGCAGGTCTGGCTGAATAAGAGTGTTGTGTGGTTTTGCATGTGCATGCACATGACTGCATATGGAGAGAGAACTCAGCTTGTGTTGGCAAGAGTTAAGTCTTTCCAACAGGCGATTACTGCCCCGCTTCTGCAGTTCTCCAGGAAGGTAGTCTTTTCCTGATTGCCCCTCCCCCAACACAGTGTTTTCTGCCTCCTGGATGCCAGGCCAGGCTCAACCCTCCCTCAGCAGCAGCCTCTAGAGGATGCTCCTTCACCCAGGCCATTTTCACACTCCTCACCAACTTCAAATACCATGGCTCTGAGTGACAGGTATGAGCTCCATCACGGGTGAAGGGTGTTTCTTCACCCTGAAGCACCATGCTTAGCTTCAGAGAAAAGGGAGCAGGTACCTGTTTACTTTACCATCTTAGAGCTGCAAGCCCAGGCCTGGGTGATGTCGAGCGGCTCCAGTGCCAAGACTGAACCCTTGCAAGTCCCAGGAAAGATCATAGCTTCCTATTCAACTGGTTAGACCCAACTGGGTAATGGGGTCCCAGGCAGACACTTAGGAACTTCCTGGGAGAACTAGCTGCGGAGGTGGCACTCAGTCCTGCAGAAAAGCAAGTGCAAGCAGGGCTTGGAGGAAGCCAGTTAGTACCCACCAGTGACACGTGTCATTTGTCTTGGCGTCAGTATGTTTATGGATCTCTGCAGGAAAGCCATGTTCAGTAGCCAAAACGCGAAGCTGACTCAACAGATTCTAGAATCTTCCTTAGAGCCTCTTCTGAGATGATCTTCTTATAAAGTAACCTTGCCTCTCCCCTTTGTCAGCATCAACAGAGTCGAAGAAAAAAAAAGGCAACCAGAAAGGCGGCAAGTGGGTGCAGAGTGTGGGCCACAGCTCTGCTCACAGGAAGGGGAACCTGAAGATGATAGTTTGTTCCCAGGGTACCCTGACCAGATGTGCCCTCCCAGCTGCCAGCTGTCTTGTGCTGTCAGTTCAGATTTCTGTCTTCTGCAGCCCTCAGGGCAAGCAGCTTGCAGAAAATACCTCTGCAGAGCTATGCACCTGCGGGGTAGAGGCAGAATGTAAGAAGCCCAGAACTTCAGTGTGCACTAAACCCCAGAGGTTGGTCTTCAGGCTTGCGAGAGGCTGCAAGTAAAATCACGGGATGCTCCATGGATTTGAACTGCAGATAAATAAGGAAGTCTTTTACAATTATTTTAAATATGAGCACAAGGATATGCTTATAGA
Source organism: Microtus pennsylvanicus (assembly GCF_037038515.1). Classification (NCBI taxonomy): domain Eukaryota; kingdom Metazoa; phylum Chordata; class Mammalia; order Rodentia; family Cricetidae; genus Microtus; species Microtus pennsylvanicus. The sequence continues at coordinate 78,926,100 of NC_134591.1, read as the reverse complement.
AGCGATTGGTGTCTGCCATGGATTCTTTGACTACAAGCCTGGGGGTTCTGGGATAGGTAGATATGTGCTGGGACCCAGTGAGGGGGTGCCTGCGTGCCATGTGTGAGTCTCTTGAAGTCCCTGAACCTGCAGCAGAGAACACCTGAACCTCTGATGTTTGTAGTGAGTCTGTTTAGGGATGTCTACAGAGGGGTTGGGAGCAAGCCATGAATTCCTGGGCTCTAGCTGCCATGGTCCCTGGCCCCAGGGAGGAGCACGCACTTGGGAGGCTGGTGGGTTGGTACAGCAAGTGGCCAGGACCAGATCAAGGCCCGCTGGAGCTTTGAGAGGCTGGTTAGGAGTCACTGGGTGACTTCCTGAGACTTTGCTCTCTGGAGCCTGAGCTACCAGCTAGCCTCCAACCTCTGGCCAAGGACAAGCTCAAAGCCAGGCTCTGTGCACACTGGCTTTTGAGGAAGTGCGTCCTCTCTCCGGGCAGCAGCATTTGCAGTCAAGCCTGTGTGTGGAATCTTTATTTCTCTAATACAGCCCAGGCAGGATTTAGTAGACAAGTTCTCCAGAGGAAATGCAGCCAATAAAAATTTGATGGTCTCCAGCAGCTCGGCAGAGTCTCCTTGCGAATTCCAAGTACCTGCTCAGTCTCTGGTTTGGGCAGGGTTCAGCTTTCGCCTGCCAATGGCCTTTTAGTGAGGGGACCTGGAGGCAAGGACTACCCCCACCCAGGATGTCACCTCCGGTCCCTGCTTCCCAGGAAGTTCGCAAAACCTCTAAGCCTGGATGTGGGGTTTCAGGCCTTTGAACCTGCAAAGGAGCTTAAGTCCCAGTGCTTGGGGACACAGAGGTCTTCTTTGCGGCATGATGGCTGACACTAGCCAGGGAACTGGTGCCTTCTGGGACACAAAGTCAGTCAAGGAGTAGGTGTGAGTTTGCAGAGGAGGGTGGGAAATAGAATAACTGTCCTTGGTCACTTGTTTGCACTCTGCACATGAGAAGGGTGTCTCTTTGGGGATCGGGCAAGTGTCCCTATCTCTGGGTCCCTGCCTGAGAACATTGGGTGAAAGTGGGCCTGTAAGGAGCTCCCTGGGCATCTAAACTGTGTTCACACCCCTCTCTTCGCTCACCTCCTAGCCAAGCCTGACATAGACAGGAAACCGTCCATGGCAAGAAGATAAGGGATGTCTCGGGATGGAGACAGCTGACTGCCTGGCTGACGCATCAGGAAGCCACAGGCTCAGCCCTGACTTGCCTGAGATTATTCTTGTTTAGCCAAGGTCAGATCACTAGAAATGCTTGGTGCTCTGCTGCAGCTGGAGAGAGGGGACCAGGCCCTGAGCACAGGTGTTCAGAGCCTGGAAGGTTGTTCTGCCTGGGCAGGGACAGGCATATAGAGCAAGCATCCATAGCCAAAACCTTTCTTTGCAGGACGCCGGCTTTACTACAAAGGGAGGGGACATTGGCGCTGCTCTCCTTTGCTCCCCATGAGGACAGCTCACACTGGGAACATGTACACATACCTGGGTCTCCGTTCAGCTCGAGCAATTGCTTGCTGGGTGGTCCTGGGGCAGGAACCTGGCCCTCCTTAACCATTTGTCTATCCATAAAGTAGAATGATAGCACCTCCCTCAGAGAAGGGGAGAGCGTAGGTTTGGCTTCATGTAAATGGTGTGGGGGGCTGTACAAGCCCGGTTCCTATGTACTGTAGTGTGGTCATCACGGTGAGTTCTCACCATCACAGCTCACAGGTGGTTCTCACCGGGCACAGCCTTCCCTTTTGCTCTGAGCACCATCAACCTTCCTTTTCATGGTTCCTCCTTCTACCGGGTCTACCTCAGAGCCCTGCTCTTGGCCATTAGAGACGAGGCCAGAGCCACTCGTTTGTACTTTGTTCTCCATAACCCAGAGTGGGACTCACTGGCCACTGTGCTGGCTGCATCTCCCCTCAGAGAGGGTTCCCTAAGCATGTAACTCATCTGTCCCCAGATGACCTTATTGTCCCTCACCTATGTCACAGGACACATGGGAGAGGGGTGGCTGGGAGGAAGCAGCAGCTGGACACTACAAGATAGTGATCTGTTGCATCTCAGAGGCGCTCCTGGGCAAGGGGAGACTGTTGCTATGGCTGCGTCCACACTAGCCCACACAGTAATGGTGATCACTATTGGCTCTTCAAACTCGGGTCATTATATTTTGTTGCATTCATTCCCATCACTTCTGTGTCCCGTGTTTCTGAGGAGTACTGCCAGCAGTGGCAGCCATGACCTCTCAGGACGCCTCAGGCAGGGCACGCCACTCCAGACAAGGAGGTAAACCAGAGCTGCCCACTGGGAACGGCAGGGAGAGAAACTCAGGCTAGCCTAGACTCTGTTAGGATGGGACCACACCACAGGAAAGAGCTCTCAGCTGCCTGTCTACCACGGGCTGTGGACCAAGTAGGTGCAGGAGGCACTCTGCATGTTGTCAGAGTTGCTTGGCAGGAAGGAGGCTAGGCAAAGAGAAAGCTGAAATGAAGGGACAAACGTGGGCCCTGTCAGAAGCCTGGACAGACAGCTATGGAATGACCTTGGGTGGCCTTCGAGCAGGGCCACCTGTTCTTGAGCTCCTAGCCCTGAACAGTCACGTGCACCAGGATCTTGCATAGTTCACCAGGGGCAGCTGAAGGCTGGTTTCAGTCCTTGGGAACTAGGGCTGAGGCCCGCTCGGGTACGAGCATAAGAGCTACCTGAGGGCCCAGCTCTCCCAGTCCCAGAAGGCCTTGAGCCCCTCCCTATTCTCACTATGTCCAGCCTTGTTTGCTAGTCCTCCCTGTGGTGCCACCCAGGACAAAAGAGCCGGCTGATGGTGGCAGAATGGAGGTGAGGAGACCGCAGTCTGGTGCCATGAGAGAAGGGGAAGGGGGGGAAACTGAAGACTAGGAGGTCTAGCAAGTAGTCCAGCTGCTAGAGATGGGATGAATGTTCCAGAAACCACAGGAAATGTTATGAGAGAGGCCAGGGAGAGCAGAGCAGGCACAGAAAAGCCGTCAAACCAGCCCACTCTGGCGGCACAAAGGTTCAGTGGGGAATTCACACTGCCAGGCTGTCTCTCAGAGGGCAGAGAGAACAGAAAACATCAACGAAAACCTTGCCAGTTTTAGCAAGGGTAGGAAGGGGCATGTGAGTCAAACGGTTTGGGGGTTAAGAGTAATAGGAGGCGGTGTGGGCCAGAGCAGCCAGGGGACTTTGATCTGTAGCAGGCGCCTTTGAGTTCATCAGGACCTAGACACCCTTGCCAGAGGTACTGGCTGTGAGGGGTGGATAAGGGAAGTGGTGGCTTTTCCTGATAAACAGAAACTGCTTCACAAAATTTCTGAGGAAAGCGGAGTTCAGGCGGCCATCTTGTTTACATGGTCAGTGTCCAGCCTGAGATGAGCCCAGGCTGACATTCAGGACATTGTCAACAGCACTGCCACTAGGGGGCGCACTTTAACAGACCCCAGGTCCTAGGGCAGTGGTTCTCAACCTTCCTGCTGCTGTGACCCTTCAACACCAGTCCTCACGTGATGACCCCTAACCGTAAAATTATTTCATTGCTACTTCATAACTGTAGTTTTGCTAGTGTTATGAATATTAATGTAAATATCTGATATTCAGGATATCTGACCTCTGTGGGGTTCATGACCCACAGGTTGATAATCTCTGTCCCAGGGGAAGAAAATAAGCCCTTGGCAAGTTGGGCCCAGAAGACCCAAGGGTACCTCAGAGGTATGATTTGAGTGTAGGGTCTCTCCACACCATAACACAACCTGGTACACACACACATACATACACACACGCCACACAAGTACACTAGCACTCAGTATAACTCAAAGGCCCATGTTCACACACAACGCGCTCACATGCACACTTACTTCTGACACGCACAGACTCACATACATGCTCACAGAACACACTCAGCCCCACCCGAGCCTTTTTCTCCTTGTACTTTCTCTGGGACTGCGTCTCTGCTGAGGGCCCTGGCAGCCCAGGTTGGGTGGGCACATACCCAGCTCTGGGGTCTGTGGAGCCATTTGCTCCTTGGAGCAGCACTAAGCCCTATTTCCTCTTCCTCCCTCTTTGGGTGCCCGGAGAGCCCCGAGCATGCTCGGGAGAACGGACCCTTTATTACCTTGCGGGCTCAGCACAACTGCATCCCAGTGATTGAAAGTGGCTCAGCTCAAATTGCATTTCCCCAAAGAGCTCAGAAGACAGGCGTGTGGGAACAAGAGTGGGCAGAGGGGAGAGAGGAGCTGCCAGCTCAGCCCCGAGGAGCCACCAGTCTGAGAGGCAGAGTCCCAGTCCCTCAGGCCTCCTTGACCTGTGTGGGACGAGAGCAGATCTTGAGCCCCAAGCAGAAGCGCCCTCTCCTGAACCATCCTCCCCCTCAGGCTCCACCCTGGAGAGGACTTGAGTTACAGGTCTCTATTGCCACAAAGCAAGTCTATAAAGACCTGGTTTGTGCCCCAGGGCCTTTGTGCGTGCTGATTCCTCTCTGTAAAGCCCTGTTGTCCTTCCACAGACCTCAGGGCCAGCAAGGTCTGCCGAGCCCCTGGCTGTGTTTCCAGCAGGGCTGTGCACATTGGTTACTACATCCTTAAATCTATCCGATGACCTATGAGGCAGGGTTGTTATGGTTTCTGCATTAGGGATGGGGAAATGAGAGCCTTGATGAATGAAGCCGGGAAGAGGCACTTCAGTCAGGGCTCTCTGTCTCTGGGCTGTGCTCTAAGCAAGGCGGCCCTGTGTGGGCCTCTAACAGAGCATGGAGAGGGGTGGCTGCTTCTCACCCCATCAGAAGAGGTATTTTGAAAGTTTCTAGACACAGGGGGCAGGGATGAAAAGACCCTCTGAAGTTCTGAGATGAATTTGACATCAGTAGTGACCGTTACTGTAAAACTCCATAGTGGCTTGGAAGAGGGGCAGCGGGGCAGGTCAGCAGTGGGAGGCACACTTTAGGACCTCTGCCCACTCACGAGTGGGACACCTTGTCTTGCAAGTCCCTTTGGCAGCTTCTGTGTCCCCAGCACAGAGCCCTGCACAAGGAAAATGCTCAGAAGGTGTTTGTAGAATGGAACTAAGGAGGGAAGTGGGGAGGGAGGGCAGAGCCAGGAGGGAGCAGGAAGAACCAGGGTCTGCCTGGCTCTTGGGGAAGCAGCCTCCAGCACCACGCACCAGTGCCCAGATCAGCACCTTCTGCTTCCTTCAGGCCTTTCTTGCCATCCTGGTTTCTACAGCATGCTCATCTGGGTGGGTGCAGGATGGACCCCGCAAGGAGTTGGCATGAGACTGACAGTATACACACTGCCTGCGACCCTCCAGGGCAGCCTCAGGCCCTCCCAGGCATGACCCTGCCCCATGTTTGAGGCTCATCTGGGACTGGCTAGGCAGAGCTGGAGGCAGTGTGGGATAGGCCCTTCCACCAGCATTTAGCGGTGGACTGGGGAGCCTGGGGAGCAGATGGTCCAGTTCATTTCCTTCTCTCCACTCTGCTCCCTGTCCCCAGCCAGTGGTCACTAGCACCATCTAGGGGATGGCAGCCCTGTCCCCACGTAGCGGTCACTAGCACCATCCAGGGAATGGCAGCCCTGTCCCCACACAGCGGTCACTAGCACCATCCAGGGGACGGCAGCCCTGTCCCCACACAGCGGTCACTAGCACCATCCAGGGAATGGCAGCCCTGTCCCCACACAGCGGTCACTAGCACCATCCAGGGAATGGCAGCCCTGTCCCCACACAGCGGTCACTAGCACCATCCAGGGAATGGCAGCCCTGTCCCCACATAGCGGTCACTAGCACCATCCAGGGGACGGCAGCCCTGTCCCCACACAGCGGTCACTAGCACCATCCAGGGGATGGCAGCTCTGTCCCCAGCCTGTGATCACACTAGCACCAACCGGACTAGCACCAGTTGGGGGATGGCATTCCTTTCACCAGCCAGTGGTCACTAGCACCAGCCAGGGGATGACATCCCTGTCCCCAGCCAGTGGTCACTAGCACCAGCCAGGGGATGACATCCTGTCACCAGCCAGTGGTCACTATCACCAACCAGGGGATGACATCCCTGTCCCCAGCCAGTGGTCACTAGCACCAACCAGGGGATGACATCCTGTCACCAGCCTGTGATGGCACTAGCACCAGCCAGGGGATGAGGAGAGCACGGCCCAGCAGCTGACTGATGACAGAATCGCAGGCCTCCACTAGGCTGGGGACACTTCCAGAGAGGAGGGGGACCAGGATTCAGGACAGAGACCAAACATCGTGACACTGGCTTGATTTCTGGACTCTTGGCCTTGGCACACTTTATCGTCCACAGACCTTTGTGTCGTTTCTTTTCCTCTCTGAGTTTACTCCATTTCTGGTTGTTGTCCATACATTTCAAAATGACCCAGGATCTCTGAGTGCTTTATAAATCAGGGCCGCGTTCTGGGAGCACCCAGTGCAGGGTCATATTTTAGGCGGCCTCAGAGTTTCCATTACAAGCCCCATTTCTCAGAGGTCTATAACTAGGCTGTAAAAGCTCGCTGAGGCCCGAGGCTTGGGTTGCACCTTCCACAGCTGCTAGGTCCAAGTCTCCAGGTGGGGACAGCAGCACACCTGCCACAGAGTAAGAGAGGCCAGGATGCCAAGGCTCCGTGACCTTAGGTGAGGGACGTGAACCTGGGCATCACTTCCGCCAGCCAAGTGAGCTGCATGGGCCCAGAGGCCACCTACATATGATGGTGTGAGCTGAGGAAATCTAGTTTGCCTGACAGTTGGGTGACCAGAGGTTAGCGGCTCCTCCTCTGCCCTCTGTGGGCCTCTGAACCACATGTCCGGACTGTCGTTCCGAGGTCATCCTAGGAACAATAATTGGTGACCGCACCCTTCCTCTGAGACCATAGGGCCTTCCTAAAAGTCACCAGTCAGACATCAGACCAGATGCATTCCAGCCCCTCTGGGGTGGGGTGGGGCGGGGCGGGGCGGGGGGAGGGGAGGAGATGGGGGGTCTTGTGGTGTAGCTCAGGCTAGGCTTAGCTCTCCATCCTTCCCTTTTGCCGCCTTCAACATGTCGGGATTACAGGCATGCTCATGTCACACCAGATAAAGATTCCACATTGGGCAAATAAAAGGACTTCATATCACCCTACCATTTTCAGTAAATAGCCTTCTTGTAAAGAAAAAGGCAAGAGCAGCAGCTTCCGGGGCACCGTGTCCCATCAGAAAACAGAGGGAACTAAATATCTGGGCGCCCTCCAAGGAATGCTGGTCGGGTGGGTCTGGGGTGATGCCCAGGATGGCTTCTGGTGCCAATATCCCAGGTGATGATGGGGAAGGGAATTGAGTCAGACAGACTGGAGTGGGCTCACCTCTGATACCTGGTGTTGGATGCGCCTGGCAATGTCCTCATGTGCTCACCTGTAGTATGGGGTGCAGACAAAGGTGTGAAGCGGGGAGACTCGCTCTCACTGGATCAGAAGCTCAGGGGGCAGTTCTTCCCCACTGTGCCAGGAGCTGTGGGAAGAGGAGACTTGACACTGAGGGCTTCGGTCTCTGTGGCGGGGCAGCAATGAGTTGGGAGCTTGACTAGGAAGCTTGCAGTTCCTAGGGCAGGAACGTGTTATTTACGTAAAATGGTTTTCCCGTGAGCCTTCCCTAAAATACACAAACCATCAAAGTCCCCTCACGTTCCCCCTCAAAGGGGCCTCTGAGCGCCCCCCCCCCCCCCCCCCCGGTTCAGAACAGCCACCTTCATTCCTGCTTTTGTTTGAGAGTTGTTCTGCAGGGCCCCCGTGGTTTGGGAGTCATTGCATCTTTACAAGATTAACTTCACCCCAATCCCTGATCAAACCCTTTATATCCTCCATTACCCCCCACACAGTTGTCTTTCTGGGAGCCTGTCCCCTTAATCCCTCCTTGTGGTCCTCCTTCAGCCCCTCCCCTTCGCCCCACCCAGTCTTCCCATGGTCCTTGAAAGACAGTGGAGGTCACATACTTGCGAATGGTCCTTAATTCTGCTTGTCAGCTATGCTCCTCAGAGGTGGAGACCGTGCCCTACCAGCATGCCGCTGTCTCCCTTCCCTTCAGGTCAAGCCTGGGAAATTAGGCAAAGCACTGGGTAGAGCTTCAGCTTTGTAAGTCCTGAAGTTTATGCCAACAAGATGGCTCAGCTGGATGAAAGTGCTCTGCCACGCCTGCCGGCTTGATTTAATCTCCAGGACTCCGTGGTGGAAGGGGAAAACTGATGCCACAGATTGTCCTCTGACCTCCACACGTATGCTGTGGCTTGTACACACACACACACACACACACACACACACACACACGGGCTAGAGAAACAACTTAGTCCTATGACCTTGCACGCTCGTTTTCTCACCTGTGATGTGGGAATTCCCATCTGTATTTGAGCAGTATATGAAGGGGAGGTAATGAATTACGTTATTTATGATTCAAAGGTGTGTTGGTCACTTTTCACACTGCCATGACCAAATACCTCTGAAGCCAAATTTTAACTTTCTTATCCCGGAGAGTTCAGAGTCAAGGTCTAGGGATGTCACTGAGTACTGACCGCTCTCAACCTTCTGAGCTGCTGTCACTGTGCGCCTCAGGAGGACCCAGTGTCACTTTCCCGGGATCTGCAGTTGTCCTATAAGACCCAAGAGTCTTTCCCTTCCAGAAGCATCCGGCAGCCCCAGCAGACAATTGACTAAGGGGAGGCTCCAAACAAGGACCTTTCCCTGTCTAGAGTCTCTGTGCTGGGACAGCTGTGGGAACAGGCTTGTGAAGCCTGGGAGCATAGGGTAACCCCAGGGCACATCACACCCCCGGTGAAGCCTACCAGGTTAGAGAATGTTGGGCACCAGCCTCCAGGCAGCCCACTCACCTCCACCCCTCCCACCTCCCCACAGCCAGGCTCTTTGTAAGGCTCTGCCCCCCATCTCTTCACATGAAGTCGCAAACTCCGCCACAAAGGGGTTTTGTTTGGAACTTAAAACACTTGCTCAAATTAATGACCAAAAATGTCAGATGTGTCCACAGCTAATTATTCATTAGATGCTTAATTAGTGTAGGATGATCATGACATTTTAATGTTATTAATTTTTATACTGTAATAGGAATTAAATTGTTCTGCTGTCCCAAAGCCTCCTGTTGGAGACATAGTGTGGACTGGGGGAACTTGGAGGAAGCAGGAACCATGCGGGCAGCAGGTGGTGGCCAGGCAGAGTGCTGGCAAGGATCCAGAACATGTGTACCTCTCCCTTGGCTGGGAGGGGCTCCCCCAGGCCATGTGCAGCCCCTCTAGAGCTGGATTCCTCAGGTGCTGGATGGAGGTGCCCAGGAAGCAGATGTTTTGGATGGAGATGCCCAGGATGCAGAGGTCCTAGATGCAGACATCCTGGATGCTGGTGCAAACACTGGAGTTGTGGGTGGAGCAGGGGGATCATTTCTGCTTGTCCCTCTAAGGATTTTCCGTGCTGCCTCTCTCTTCTCAAGATAGTAGGAGAGTCAAGAACCATCCTGGAAATCCTAGATGAAAAAAGATAGGGACCCGGGGTGCCCCATCCCAAGGGTCAAAGAACTAATCCCCATACCAAATAATACAGAGGAAAGGAACTCACCCAGATGAAAGCCAGCTGTGTCTGCGGTGAAGTGCTCTGTGTGTGAACCCCTGAAGGACTCTTCTTTGTAAACCACACATAGCCTCATTATTTTCTAATTAGGAAAGCAGACCATGCCCAGATTTGGAAATCAAGCCAGACAGAAAAGGAAAAGGATTCTGGAAAGATCGCATGACACCCACCACTTGAAGTAATTGCTTTTCAAACGTTCATGTATGAGCTTCCGAGACGATGTCAGGCCGTGACTGTGGGCTTGGGTGAACCTGCTCCTGTTACACGCGGTGGGTGAACCTGCTCCTGTTACACGCAGTGGGTGGGTGAACCTGCTCCTGTGACACGCGGTGGGTGAACCTGGTCCTGTTGTTACACGCGGTGGGTGAACCTGGTCCTGTTGTTACACGCGGTGGGTGAACCTGCTCCTGTTACACGCGGTGGGTGAACCTGCTCCTGTTACACGCGGTGGGTGAACCTGCTCCTGTTACACGCGGTGGGTGAACCTGCTCCTGTTACACGTGGTGGGTGAACCTGCTCCTGTTACACGTGGTGGGTGAACCTGCTCCTGTTACACACGGTGGGTGAACCTGCTCCTGTTACACGCGGTGGGTGAACCTGCTCCTGTTGTTACACGCGGTGGGTGAACCTGCTCCTGTTGTTACACGCGGTGGGTGAACCTGCTCCTGTTGTTACACGCGGTGGGTGAACCTGCTCCTGTTACACGCGGTGGGTGAACCTGCTCCTGTTACACGCGGTGGGTGAACCTGCTCCTGTTACACGCGGTGGGTGAACCTGCTCCTGTTAGGCACGGTGGGTGAACCTGGTCCTGTTGTTACACGTGGTGGGTGAATCTGGTCCTGTTGTTACACGGGGTGGGTGAACCTGCTCCTGTTACACGCGGTGGGTGAACCTGCTCCTGTTACACGCGGTGGGTGAACCTGCTCCTGTTACACGTGGTGGGTGAACCTGCTCCTGTTACACGTGGTGGGTGAACCTGCTCCTGTTGTTACACGCGGTGGTCTAGGGGTCTGCTGTCACACGTGTCTTCTCAGGAGCATCTTTACAGGCTAAGGGGCTCCGATCTGTGGAATCTCTCTTGGTGGCCTCATTGTATCCTACTCCACAGATACCTAATTGTCCTCCAGTGCTCAGACTTATGATACTTAATTGTTCTTAATGAACACTCCAAGTCCCCTGGGATCTTGTCTTTGTTGGTCAGCTTAATCCTTGAGGATGAACTCTAAGTCGCTTCCCTGCAGGGTCACAGGGGATTTCTTTGTTGGAGAGGAAGGTTTTTTTAATTTAATTAATTTTTTTAAAGAAAACAAACTAGCTTTTTCATTATACATACCAATCCAAGTTCCCACTCCCTCCTCTCCTCCCCTTCCCTCCACATACCCTCCCACCCCACACCCATCCACTCCTCAGAGAGGGTAAGGCACATTGCTATGGGGAAAGCCCTCCCTACTATATCTAGGCTGAGCAAGGCATCCAACCAAAGAGAATAGGTTCCCAAAAGCCAGTATAAGCAGCAGGGACAAATCCTGGTGCTACTGCCAGTGGCTCCTCAGTCTACCCCAGCCATACAACTGTCATCCACATTCAGAGGGACTAGTTTGGTCCTATGTTTGTTCCTTCCCTGTCCGGCTGGTGTTGGTGAGCTCCCATTAGCTCAGATAGACTGTTTCAGTGGGTGAACCCATCATGGTCTTGACCTCTTTGCTCATATTCTCACTCCTTCCACTCTTCAACTGGACTTTGGGAGCTCAGTCCAGTGCTCCGATGCGGGTCTCTGCCTCTGTTTCCATCAGTGGCTGGATGAGGGATCTATGGTGGTGTTTAAGATCATCATCAGTCTGACCACAGGGCAAGGCCAGTTCAGGCACCCTCTCCCCTATTGCTTAGGGTCTTAGCTGGGTCATACTTGTGGATTCCTGGGAATTTCTCTTTAGCCAGATTTCTTGTTAACCCCATAATGGCTCCCTCCATCAAGATATCTCTTTCCTTGTTCTCATCTCTGTCCTTGGAGAGGAAGTTTTGAATCTGCTTGATTTGTGGCCATAGCCAATGTTCTAATCCCTCTGTGGCCATGCCCCCTACCTATGGGATGGGCATAAGAATTCCATCCAAGTTGGTGATGATGGTTGTAGACCCAGGCACCACACCTGACTCTTCCTAGGTACAGGGGAATGTGGGTCCCTCTTCAGTATTGACTCTGTTTACAAAGGAGGCCATATGCATTGTTCCTTGTCATCTTCCTGTCTCATAGGGGAGGAGGACTAGAATGGATTTGGGGGCTGAAGAAGAGCCCAGGGTGGATTCCTGAGTAGGTGGTTTCTGTTTCTGGATAGGAAGAGCAGTGTTCTGTGAGATTTATCTTCAGGCCCAACGGTCTAGAGAAACCCACACAGACTTCTAGACACCACTTGGGTATCTGGGCCTGTCCCGTCACGGGAGTATGGTGTCCATTCCGTTCTGGGAGTGAAAACCAGCCCAAAACAGAGGGAGGAGGTCCCAGCCTAGGTTTAAGTCAACATATCGTTACAAGTTCCAGGGTGGAGGTAGTGCTTGCCCAGGGTGGCCTGAAAGGCCCCTCGTATACCCAGCTCTGAGCCTGTGACAGGGTGGGACCTCTGGATTACTAAGTTTGGGTGGCCACTGAGCCACCAGGGACTCTTGACTTTCTGACCAAGGGCTCAGGGAACTTCAGAGACTGAGAGGACATCTGGGTGGCCAGGTGATCACTGTGCAGCCTGATGAAACATGGATGTGACCAGAGACAGGAGTGTATAGACCACGCAGGAGCCAGAATGCCAATAACAAGCTGGTGACAGTTGGGCCTTCTCTTTGCAATTTGCAAACAATTAAATACCTGGTAAAATAAAAGCTGTCAGATGACATAGCTGGACCTCTGGAGTCTGAGCGCCACCGGGACCCCTTTTTTGGGATGCCTCCCTTCCTTCCCTCTCCTGTCCACAAGTTCTCTCCATTGTGGTCTGAACTCATCACACCATCCACCCACAGAGCCCCAGGGAAAGCCACAATGGTGGCTTACCGTCTCAGGGCTCTGATGAGTTGGGGGAGGCATAAGAACTAAGGGGCACACTTAGTGAATGTGAGCACAGGGTGATGGAGTCCTCCCTAGGACCGCTGTTTGTGCTCCCCTGCCCTGAGGAGAAAGGGCTCTGCGCCCATTCAGAGCCGGCTCTAGCAGAAGGCCCTATCCAAGTCGTATACTGAGGAGGACATTTCATCAATTTTTCTTGACCCTTTCTGCCTCCATCTCTTCAAAAAGCCAAATGTCATTTCAAATATATGGAGCCTCCCATCAAAGGGCAGAGGGAACCTGGAAGACATTAATCCCCTTCCTAAGGTATTCTACTGGGAATACCACCCCCCAGTAGAATATCCACTGGGCACCAGTTTTAGCCACTTTTTATCTATGACAAAATACCTTAAAAAAAACACCTTAAACAATGAAAGTTTGTGTGTGTCTCAGTTTCAGGGGCTCTAGTGGGTGGACACTTGGCCCTGTTGCTCCTTGGGTGAGACACACCATCCTAGCAGAGGGACATGGTGAGGCAAAGCTGCTTGCCTACCTCATGACAGCTAGGGAGAAAGAGAGAGGAAGAGAGGGACTGAAAACGGATAAGACTACCCTCCGAAGACATACCTGTCCCAGGACCCACTATCCCCAGCTAGGTCCCACTTCCTTGCAGTCCATCCAGCTATGAGCTCATCAACAGAGGACCCATGGGTGAGGTTAAGACCTCTGTGATCCAGTTCCAGTCCCCCCTCAACAGTACCAGAGGGGCCAGAGAAATGGTTCCACTGGTAACACACTTGCTGCATAAGCGCGGGGACCTGATGTTGGATCCCCGGCACCCACAAAAAATGTTGGACTTGGTGACATGCACCTATAGGCAAGGAGGGACAGAAGGACCCAGAAGAAGGTCTCATTGGCAAGGCAATCTAGTCAGCTGGGTGAGCTCCAGGTTCAGTGAGCGATCCTGTGTAAAAAAGAGCTGGAGAGCAGTTGGGAAAGGCGCCCAGCACGGAATTCTGGCTTCCATACACGAGTGTGAGTACATGCAGACACATACACAGACCACATACACATATAGATCACACACAGAGAGAGAATACACATACACAGACCACAGACACACACACAGAGGGACAAACACAGACACACAGAGACACACAGATACACACACAGACATAGAACACACACAGACACACACACATAGACCACACACAGAGACACAGACACACAGAGGCTACACACACAGAAACACAGACACAGATAAACACAGACACCCACCCACACAGACACTCACAGATACACAGAGATACACACAAAGATGCACACAGACACCAACACACAGAGAGACACACACACAGATATATGCACACACAGATACACACACAGGTACACACACACACACACACACACAGTCCCACCATTTAGAGTCCAAGTCTTCAACATTGAGCTTTTGAGAGGGATGCCTCAGATCCAAACTTTAACCAGGACCCAGAAAAAAAAATATCCTGTGAAGGCTACAAACTGCTAACCGTGATGCTATTGGCTGGCACAGAGCCTAAAGGGGACCAGTCCAGCGCCAGGAGCAGAGGCTCGTGGGAGAGGAAACAGTCCCCATGAAAGCCTCCTGGCCAGCCTCCCTGCCACGATGGTCCCCTTGACAGACCACCTGAGTTAGATGAAAGGAAGGAAGGAATACAAATTATTAATGGCTATTAATCTCAAGCTCCTAACCAGTTGCTCTAATTAGAGGAATTCTGGAATCATCAAAAGCTCATTTGCAAGGTGAAACACCCAAGGTATCCTGAGGCGTCCTGTGCTGATGTCGAGCTTAGCCCTCCCAGCCGAGCAGAAGTTTGGGGTGACCACATCTGTCTCTCTGGGACCTTGGCAGGGCCAGAAGAGTGGAGATGGAATCTTCACACAGATCTCATGGAGGGCAGCTATTGTCCAGGGCTCCTTAAAGGTGGCTTTCCTGCATGGTCACCTGCCTGCCCAATCGCTATTAACACGAAGCCTGGACATCTGGAGCACTCAGGTGGAAAAGCAGTGGGAAGCCCCTTCCAGGGGTCAGGTTCCTAGGGCTGGACGTGGGGCTTTAACTGGCTTTGTGACTCTCCCTGGAAGTTCCTTAGCCAGCACCTTCTGGTTCCCATGTCACTTCATGCCTCTTCCCTGAGCCACCTCAGCCACTGCCATTGTCTGGACAGCAACTCCCTAACTGCTCTCTAGTTTTGAGCCTTCTCTGGGCTGTAGTCCTGTTCATCCAGCTGCCTGCTGGGAATGCTTCTCCCTCCGGCCATCAACGCTGGCCTCATTGTGGCCTGCTCTGCTGTCCCCTGCTCTTCCGCCGGGACTTCCTTTGTCACTGACAGAAGCTCCCAGCCCTCTGCCAACAACTCAGTCTGTCCACTCTTGCTCCGTTCTCTACCTTGCATTTCAGAAAGATGTCTCTCTGAGTTGGGAGCTCACTGGTTTGGCTAGACTGCTGGCCAAGGAGCCCGTGGAGCCCACCTGTGTCCACCTCCCCAATGGCGAGCGTATAGGTGCATGCCGCCATACCCGGCTGGTGCCCCTCCCCCATCTGCACAGCCAAGTTCCTCACTCTGCTCTTTATGGTTGTCATTGTCCCTGCACTCATCGTGGGGACATCAGCTGTCCTGCTCTGGTTCTAGGGCACAGTATAATCAAAACAGAGGTCTTTCTAAAACATGTGTTACTTCATGACCCTTCCTACCCAAGTCTTCAGAGACCCCCTCATTCTAGCAGGGGAAACAATAACCACTCATAACTGGTGGTCACTCTTTCATCGCCAACACCACAGTAGCATCTCCGGGCCTTTATGTTCACAGAACTCCCTACCTTACCAAAGCCCAGCTGAGCCTTCTTCCCTTTTCCTCCTCCCCCCACCTTCTCTAAGGTCTGCCTCAGAACCAGAGATCCCTCTCTGAGAAATTCCTGAACCATCACCCAGGCTCTACGGACCACTGAGTCAGCAGCACTGGAGAGTTCTGTTGAAAATGCAGAGTCCCAGGCCCACTGTGGTCCGATGAATTCAAAGCCTCCACAGCAGAGCTACAGTCAAGATTTCAGGAAAGCATAGACTTTCTTGGGGGGGGCAAGTTCTCCCCCCACCTCCCAGGCTGATGCAGTTGTGTGTGTGGCTAACTCTTCTGCACACAATGCCAGTCTCCCCCACAAGCTCAGTCGTGGATACATCAGCTCCTCCTCCCATGTAGTCAGCACGGCTATGACCTTTGTTTGAGAGAAGAAACTGAGGAACAGAGAGTGCTTCACCGGCCTTAAGAGGTTGTTAGCAGGGGAGCTGAAACTTGAATTCTAGGGGTCTAGTTCCAGAATTTGAGTTGTGACTTTTTTGGTAGACCTTTCCAGTACCCAGGATGTGATCGACGAATTAGTGGACGGATGGATGGATGGATGGATGGATGGATGGATGGATGGATGGATGGAAGGATGGATGGATGGAAGGATGGATGATGGATAGATGATAGGGATGATGGATAGATGGATGGGTGGATGGATGGATGGATGGATGGAAGGATGGATGATGGATGGATAGATGGAAGAATGGATGATGGATGGATGGATGGATGATGGATAGATGATAGGGATGATGGATGGATGGATGGATAGATGGATGGGTGGATGGATAGACGGACAGCTCAGATGATGCCACGCACATCTATATTTAGATAATTGCTCAGGGTTTGGGACTCTGAACCACATATCCAAAGACACAGGGCTGCCATTCCCTCCATTGTGGCTGCTTCTTGTGGGAATGAGGAGGCAGGACATATGCTAAATGGGACCCCTTGGTCCCTGTGACTGGCATTCTGCTTTCCTATCATTCTACCTGAGAATGCCTTGTCCCTCATCCACTCCACCGTCAGCATGACGGAAGTTCTGTCATCAGAGTCACACTGTGGCTAGTCTGTGGAGCTGGGGTCTGTCCAGGCACTAGGAGCAAATACATCTGGCATTGGGTCTCACATCCAAACACCCTCCTCTATAAAGGCCTGCTACACTGGGACATGGTGCTGGCTCAGCAAAGCCCCTCGCCACGTGGATTATCATGGCTGGGAGTTATTTGCGAGTGACTACGCACTGGGTAGGGCCTTCCACAGAACCCTGAGTGGGGGCTACTCATCAAGGAGATGGGTACCACTTTACTCAGCAAAATTGTGGTTGGGAGGTGCGAATCTGTAATGGGAAGATTTGAAGGGAAAGGAGCTACACCTCATACAGCAATGGAGAGGAGGATATGTTCTTCCAGTCCTTAGAAAGATCCTGCCTTTGTCCCAGCCTTGACTCCATGCTTCCTTCCAGAATGTCACAGTCTGTATCCATTCCAGCCTTCCCTGAGACACTGAAAAGTCCCAAACACACCACCACGACCACTACACACCACCACCACTACACACCATCACTACCACTACACACCACCACTATACACCATCACCACCACCACCACTACACACCACCACCACCACCGCCATCACTACCACAACCATCAATCACATCACCTTCCCGTTGTTTAAATGCCTACACTTGATCTTACTGGCTCTCAGATGATTGTGTGTGTCTTGAGTCCTGGATCATTCAGAGTGACGGTCTCACGGGTCTGTAGAGAAGCGAGGGGGGATTTCTAAGTGGATGAGTTTTTCGTGTGTCGCGCTCCCTTCCAAGGAAGCTTCCTGACTCTGAGACTGTGCCCTCCCGTGTTTAGTGCACTGTAAATGCCTTCTTTATGAAGACAGGAAATGAGGTGGTAGCTTTGGAATGACTTATTTGACAAACCTAAATGGCAACATCCCTGTCCATATCTCCCTTTTAACTGGAAGTTTTACTAAGATAATCATAGATTTGTATGCATTCCTAAGAAATAACACCTAGAGGTCCCTGTGTCCTTCATCCTGCTTTCCCCAACGGTAATATGTTGGGAAACGCTTATGTAATGTCACAGGCAGAGCGTGGCCTGATACAACTTACCAGGCTTACTCAGTGGTGCCCGGTTTTGCTTGAATTTATTGTGTGGTTATGTGGACACATATACATGTTTCCGTGTGTATGATGTGTGTATATGCACGTCTGTGTGCACATTTCTGTGTGTAAAGTCCATGTACATGTCCCAGAGCATATGGGGAGATCAGAAAGCAACCTCACGTCCATCTGAAGCAGTCTTTGCTGTTATACACACCAGCTCAACTGGCCTGAGAGCTCGCGGAGTTCTGTCCCACGTGCAGGCGTGTGCATCTGCCACACTATCCAAGTACTGACTTCCCAGTGGAGAGTCACCCAAACTGTGGCATGTCAATAGTTCAGTCCTGTTTGTTACTGAGCAGTGATCCATGGTCCCAGGGCGTCACCATCCGCTCGCCAGTCATTCCTCAAAGGATACCTGGGCACATCTGCTTTCCAGCTACAGCAAACGCTCTACTGTGTGTGCTGTGTGCACAAGTCTGTGTGAGTGGGACCTTTTGTCCTCTGGGATAAATAGCCATGCATACTTTTGATAGACCATTTGATGTTTAGTTAAAAAAAAAAAACCACCTGTTTTCCAGAGTGCTTATAAGGTTCCCGTCCTGCCCAGAGTGTACGAATGATCCGATCTCCGCATCCTCGCTAGCACCTGGTACTGTCCTGGGTGTTTTCTGTTCCTCTTTTCTGTTTCGTTTTTTCCTTTTTTTTTTTTTAAAAGAATGTATTTGTTCTTTTTATTGTTTTTATTGAGCTATGTATTTTTCTCTTCTCCCCTCTCATCCTTCCCCTTCTATTCTCTCCCATGACCCCCATGCTTCCGGTTTACTCAGCAGATCTTGTCTTTTTCTACCTCTCATGTAGATTAGAAGGGTGTTTTGTTTTCTATTATATATGTATGTATGTATCTATCTATCTATTTGGAGGGCACAAGCATGCAACAGCAAGCATGTAGAGGTCAGAGGTCAGAGGACAGCCTGCTGAAGTTGGTTCTCTCATTCCACTATGTGGGTCCCAAGAATGAAACTCCAAAGGGTCATCAGGCTTAGTGGCAGACATCTTTATGTGAGCCATCCTATTATCAGCCTTGTGCCTCAGTTTACTTGAAGTATTCTGACACAGGTATGTAGTAATGTCTCATTGTGGGGGTTTATTTGCAAGGTTTATCTGTGAGTGTGTGTGTGTGTGTGTGTGTGTGCGCGCGCGCCTGTCTGTGTGTAGAGGCCAGATGGGGCCTTGGAGCGTCCTCCTCTATCACTCTACACCTGAGGCAGAGTCTCTCCCTGAACCTGAAGCTCTCATTGTTTCAGCTAGTCTGGAGCCAGCCGGCTAGAAAGCTCCTCTTGTCTCTTTCGTCCTCAAGGCTCTGCTTGCAGCTGCACAGGACGCCCAGATCACGATGTGACTGACAGGACCCAAGCTCTGGTCCTAGTGTTAGCACAGTTGGTGCTCTTGACCCCTGAGACCACTCTCCAGGGCTCTCATGTTGATTTTAATGTGCACTCCCCTGAAACTAATGGTGTTCAGCATACTTGTATAAGTGAGTGTAGTGTGTGTGGAGGTCTTATTTATTCCAACATAATATCTCTGAGTAGGCTAAACTGACTGGCTAACAAGCACCATGGACCCAAGCTGTCTGTGCCCCCTTCGTTTGGGGATTACAATCCCACACCCCACCCAGATATTTTAACCTGGGTTCTAGGAGTCCAGCTCAGGTCCTTGCTCTTGCAAACACTTCACACTGAGCCCTCTCTCCTGAGCATCATTTTTACGCCTATTTGTCATTGGGTGCCATCTTTCTGGAGCATCCTTTTGTGACTCTTGCCTGCGTTCTAATCGAACTGCCTGCTCATTCACACTGTTGAATTTGGGGAGTTCTTTATATACCCTGTGCTAGCCCTTTATTGGTCACATGATTTGCATATATTTTTGTCCCAATTCGTAGCTTGACATGTTTGTCATTTTCTTCACATTGGCTTTTAAAGAATGAACAAGTTTAATTTTGATGAAATACAACTTACCAATATTCCCTTTCTAGACCCATATCTATTTATGGTATCAGGTCCCCTATTGCTGGAACCAAATGTCTTCTCTGTTTTTCTAACAGTTGTATCGTTCATGCAGCTCAGTCTGTGGGTGGCACTGGGTTGTATGGGTGGCCTGAGCACCAGGTTGAAGTTCCTACTGCGGTGGGGAGGTTGTTATGTTTTTTTTTTTATATATTTGTTAAATTTAGGTTTGGGGGAGGAAGACTTTGGGGTGTGCCACAGCAATATTTGTTGGAAACATTACCCTTTTCCCATTTAACTGCTTTTGTACCTTTATCAAAAAGCTGAACATGTTTGTGCAGGACAATCTCTTGGTTCTCTGTCCTGTTCCATTGATCTGTGTGTCTGTCCCTTCTCAGCTGCTGGGTTGCTGTCACTCTGGGGTCAGCCTCGACATCAGGCAGACTGGGGCCACCCCTGTGCTCCTCTGTTGGGTGTCTTAGCTCTTCCAGGACCCGTGTCTTTCCACATAAACTAGATCCCCAGAGCAAGCTGGCTAGACTAGTCAAATCGTCAAGCTATGGGTTCAAGTGAAAGACCCTGCCTCTGTATTTAAGGTGGAGAATGACTGAGGAAAACACTTGCTGTTAACCTCGGAGGTGTTACACACACACACACACACACACACACACACACACACACACACACACACGTGTACATGCATCCACACAAATACAAACAGGCAAATGTGCCATTTTAGTAGGTTTCAGGAGGAGTTGCATCAAGCCTATTGAAAGATGTGGAGGTTAACATCCTCACTGCGTTGGGTCTTCTGTCCATGAACAGCATACACCTTCACTTGCTCTGGTACCCAGTTTGTGGAAGGTAGGCACTCTTGTAAGTGATACTCTAAGTTTAATTTCACCTCCCTTGCATTTGTCATTTGCATGTAGAAATGAGTAGATTCTCCTGTGTTGATCTTGTCTCTTGTCAACACGCTAAACCCACTTGCTCATCTGGGATATTATTCCACCGGTGGCCTGGGACTCCATGTCATCTAGAGAGCTGCTTGTATTTCTCCCAGACCAACCTAGGCATCTTTTACTTCTTGTCTGTGCCTTGGGCTCCCTCTACTGTATGGGTTGTGGGTGCAGCAGGCTTCCTCACATTCAGGCTGTCACTGTTGGGGACTTGTGGATGCCTTTTAAAAACCAAATTGTGATAGCTCCCCCTCTATCCTGTAATCATACCAAAGAGTTCCACACTAGCCCGGAATGGAGTATAAAAAAAGGTTTATTTATTTGGAGAGAAACTCACAGTACGGGCAGCGATCCACAGTTCTCTGTGTGCACTGGAAACTGGGAACGAAATCCAGCAGAAAAGAAGGCTGCTTACACGTTCCTCTGCAGTTCTAGTACCTGAGACCACACCCAAAGTGGGCTGGTATCTTAAAGGCTATTGGCTGAAGGAGTTCCCGCAACACTATCCCTAACTTTCTGAGAGGCATTCTTCATTTGTTAAACTTTGGGGACCCCTGGTTTGTACCCCATACAGCACAGGCTTCCACATCCATTCCCATTCATCCTCTACAAGCCCTTGTATACAGGAAAGGAGCCATGGCTTCCGCCTTGTGGGTCTTGACTCTCAACATAAGTCCCCCGCTTCCAATTACTTTCTGTCCCAGGACATGTTCCCAGCCAGAATTGTCCTTCTCGTTCACAGTCATTCAGCAAGCCAGAGCTCTAGGCCACCCCATAACTGGAACATGAAGGGTGCAGCTCTGCCTAGAAAAGGCCCATCCAATGTACCCCACCCTGTGCCCCTCATTTTATCCCACCATTCTACACTGGCCATGTCTGTCTGGTCTCCCAGTGACTGGCCCAGGCTAACATGGCTCCTGGAGTCGCTGCACTCACCAGTTTGTTTTTCCAGGCAACTTATCCCCAGCAACTCCCAGCCCTCCCCTCCCCCAGCTTCTATGGCAGGCAGAGGACTTGCCTCCTTGTCCCAGCTCTGTTCCCTCTCCGAAGCTTCTGCAGGTGCTGCTTCCCTCCTCGCCACTGCCACAGGATGACCTTGGTTGTTGTTTTTAATCAGGGAAACAATTTCTGTCTATGCAAATCTCTTTAATAATAGCAATATTATTATTGTTATCATCAGTGGCCTCAGGCAGAGTCTCACTGAATTGGAGAAAAGCCAAGCTGATGGCTCTGAGCATTCTCAGACTCCAGTGTAGGGAGGAAAATCGCTTCCCCAAACAACTCCAGCCAGACTGGAGAAGGAGTGTGTCAAGGGCAGCAGGCTAAGATGCTGAGCTCCTGGCCACACCCTGTGAAACAAGGATGAGGTGGTAGCAAGTAGGAAGTGACACCTGGGGACCTCAGTGTCATTTAAATCTCTGTGATCCCTTGCCAGCAGTGGTTGCACAGGTCTTTAATCCCAGCACTCTGGAGGCAGAGGCAGGAGGATCTCTGTGAGTTCGAGGCCACCCTCTGTGATCCTATCCAGCCTCCCTGCATTGAGCACACCATCTCAAGTATGGCCAAGGCAGGACAACTCTGGCTTTGAGCCCTCCCTCTGAAGCTTCTACAGACCACCATATGCAAATTGCTGTCCAGGGCTGGACAGGTAAGGCTGGCTCAGTGGCTACTCACAGTCTGAGAGGGGGACAAGGAGGGCAACGCAGAACACAGGGCCAGTCCTTTAACCTCAACACCCAAGGACCTGGAGTCGCTCCACCCAGACTTGCCAATGACAGGGCAGAGTGAAAGAGGCAGAGCCTGGCTGTAGAATTGAAGGTGGGATAAAAGCCAGTAGGTAAGACAAATAGTAGTTCAGTCGAACTTTGTAAAAGTCAAAATGAGCATAAAAGTCAGTATTTTAAACAAAGACAGGAAATCTCCAGGAAGGCTGTCTAGCAAAGGGTTGTCTTTGCTGTACACTGAAGGAGATGGACGGAAAGCAGGACAGGAGAGAATTCCAGGCATGTGCAGAGACTTCGTATCCCATGGTGTCGTCCCCCCCGGTCTTTGCTGGGCATGCCCAACCTGTCCTTGCCCTCCTGCCCACTGTGGGCTACATTGGGCTTCCCCCAACCCCAGGAGACGGTCTTGCTTTACTGGGTGTGCTCAGTAGCTCAGCAGCTTAGCCTATTGCCTTTGACACACCCCATCCCTGGAGCCTGGGCAGCTCTGCCAGCGGTGTGCCAGCCTGTGGTGCCACCTACAGGAGGCTCCAGAATGCCCTGCTGCCCCTGCACAGCCATCTCTGCTGGGGCCGCAGCCTGCCTCAGCTCCTCCTCCTCCTTGCTGTCACAAACATAATCAGAGCTTCATGAAAGGGACCGAGGCTAACAGTTTAGGAAGTAATTTGTCATTAGTGCGGCGCTGATGCGTTGAGTGACCAAAGTGCCTTTCAGTGGATTATTATTAAATATTAAGCCTATTGATTTGATGCTGAGCAGCGCACTGATCGGTCCCCAGGAGCAGGAGAATAAGCATTTATTTCCATGATTTATGAAAACCTAGCCCACTCCGAGAAGCCTCACGCATGTTACTTACCATCCAGTGCAACCCAGGTCTCCTCTGACTGTCCCCTGTGCGTGTTGCATAGATGAGGACCGCGGGTCAGAGACGTTAAGGAGGCTGCCCAAGGCCACACAGCAGAAGGCAAAACCAGGACCCAACTCAGGTATGTCTGCATCAAACTCCTTCTGCTGTGTGCCATGTGCCAGTGCTCAGTGGGAACTCATTAAATATGCACCGCCATTCCTTCCCAACGTAAGTGCTGTGGCCATAGGAAGACAGCATTGACTTTCCAATTTACCAAAATATTCCTGTCACCCATGCTCAGTGGGTATTAAGATGGGTGGATAGAAGGGTAGGTAGGTAGAAGAACGAATGGATAGATGGTATGGGTGGTTGGGTGGATGATGGATGGATGGATGGATGGATGGATGGATGGATGGATGAGAGGATGGCAGGATGGATGGATGGGAGGATGGGAGGATGGATGGATGATGGATGGATGAGAGGATGGGAGGATGGATGGATGGATGGATGGATGGATGGATGGGGAGGAGAGAGGAGGAGATAGGAGGGAAGGAGGAGGGAGAAGCAGTGATGAAGCCGAGAGTATGGTGATGTGAAAATTAAGGTTCTCTTGTTCATCACTGCTGTGTGTCCTCCACAGTCTCAGAGCCTGTGCTCGTCAGCAGTTCCTGCTGCCCATCCTGAATCTGTAGGTGGACGTGCAGCCACAGCGCCCACTTTGTGAACAGCCAAGGGGGTCGGTGAATAAGCACGTGTGAGCATTCCACCTGTGTCAGCCCAGGATGTTCTGTTGTTATACCACAGTAGATCTCAAGAACTTTTACATCAGTTCCAGGGACCCCAGGAGAAGAACCATGGGTCTAAGGAGATAAATTTCAATTTACCAGGGGGCTCAGACCATGCCCGGGTCCTCTAAGCTCAGGAACTCTGAGAGGAGGGCCCTCCTCTGGCCAGATCTAAAAACGGGCTTTGCTCCTGGTCCCTCCTCTACCAGCTCTGGAAATGGTTGGGGACTTGGGCCTTTGCTGATGGAAGCCTAAGGCTGTTAATAGGCTGAGCCCTGAGATTTCCCCCACCTCTGTCCCCATGGTGCGCCCTTCACCCTTCCACCCTCTACCCACTCCTAACCCCCCACAGCCTTCAGAACTTTAGGGAAGACAGCCTTCTTACCACTGGTGATGCCCAGTCCTGACTGCCACCACACCACAGGCTGACCCATCCTCTTAGACCAGCAGTTCTCAACCTGTGGGTCTCGACCCCTTTGGCAAACCTCTCTCTCCAAAAATATTCATATTACAGTTCATAACAATAGCAAAATTACAGTTATGAAGTAGCGACAAAAATAATCTTATGGTTGGGGTGGGTCACCACAGCGTGTGGAACTGTATTAAAGGGTCGCAGCATCCGGAAGGAGAAGAACCACTACCATAAACTCTTTAAGTCGGTGTCTAACTATTGGGATGGCTAATGTCAGTTGTCAAGTTGATAAAAATCTCGAATCATGCATTCTCGGAGCTGCCTCTGAGCGTGCCTTTGGGGGATACCCTTGATTGCATTAATTGATGTGGGAAGAGCCATCTTAATTGTGGACAGGAAGTGGAGAATGCAAGCTAAGCACTATTGTGTGTGCCGACATTCTCTACTGTCTTCTGATTCCCAACAATCAGCCACGTCAGGCTCCGGCTGCTGAGACTCCCCGGCCATGACAGCCTGTAACCTGTAACTGTGAGCTTAAAGGAACCCTTCTTTAAGTTGCTTTTTGATTTGTTTTTGATTTTGAGGCATTCCTGACTGTACTGGAACTCCCAAAGTCGACCCAGACTGGCATCAAACCCTGAGATCCTCCTCTCTCTGCCTGGCTAAAGGCATGCACCTTAAGGAGTTCCGGCAGGGCCGACTTTCACTGCCTTCCTTAGTGTTTGTCACAGCCACAGGGAAAGACACTGGGGCAGCAAGTATCTACAGTTGAGTTATGAAGCTTGAGGAAGCAGGGGGCTTGGGGACCTTATCCTCCTAGTGGGACTCTGAGGGCTTCTGCCTGTCAGCGAGGCGAGGGTGGGTGCTCCGATAAGCCAGTAAGAGACTATATGCTAGTCTACCTCGGAGGGGGACAACAGAAGACAGACAGAAATCAGAGACACAGAGGCTAAAGATGAAGGCTGAAGGTGGAGGGTGAAGGTAGAAGGTGAAGGTAGAGGGGAGTTAGGGCCTTGAGGCTCTTCTTGGGCCAACCCGGACAGGTAGCTCCTTGGGGAAGGTGGCTTTCTAAGGACCCCATGAGTATGGGCCTGAGTGGCAGTGCAGAGTGAATGGTTCACATGTTTACCCTACACAAGACCGAACCTGTTGTGAGAACTAAGAAGCATGGCGGAGATGGGCTCATAGCTTTATCCGTAGCCAGGGTAGGGAAGCTGTGGGAACCTGCCCGGGCCTCTGACTAGAAAGGGGACCTGCTAAGGCTGTGGGAGCCTGCCCAGATAGGGTCAGCAGTTAGGGTCTGCCAGGGTGTGAGGAGGCTGTGGGGCCTGCCCAGTCATGTGACTACTGAGACCCCAGGGACTTCTGTGACCTGTCATAGGTGCAGGATCCTCCATTCCTCATTCCAGGGCTCTGAAGGAGCCGTGGGAAGCCACTGAGTCTGGGTCTCTGGGCTTCTCTAGCTGGATGGATGTCAGGAAATGTTCAGACAGCATCTTTCTTGAGCTTGAAGGGCCATTCGAGGGACCCGTGTGCCCGTTTGCCTGCCCTGCTGTGTCCGCACCTGCTCCTGCCCCCTGCTCTTGATCAGTTCTGCTCTCTGCCTTTCAGGGAACCCCTCGGCTGGTGCCACCGTCACTCACCACCCTCCTGCAGCCTCCGGTCTGCCAATACAAAACCATACATCTTGGACTGTAACAAATCACTTTTTAATTGCCTCGAGGAAGAAATCCATTAGTCTTCCCTTACGTGAGAGCCGTCCTAATCTTGTGGAGGCTGGCGGGAGGCTGAAGCCCGGGGCCGCCGGTTATTTTTAGTTTGTATCAACAGCACTGAACTCGAAGCCTTCACTGGGGAGAGCATGGGGTAAATTTTCCCAATGCCCTGGTGACTTCACTGCCACGTCAGCCAAGCTCGTCAGGGGCTCCGGCAAAAGGCTGCGTGAGGTAGAGTACTAATTGCCCACGTGAATATGTCACGTTTCACACAGAATCCACGTCCCCTGTAGCTGGTCACAGTCAGCACCTGCTAGGCAGCTGAGGGACCCAGGGCCACCCTAGGAGACAGTGCCACCTGCTCTGGCCCTCACCTCCATCTTCACCGTGTCCTATCCTGTCCAGCAGCATCCTCAGCGATGTCTCCACCGCCCAGGGTGGCACCATGGCTGTCACAGCAGGCAAGAGTGATGCCCAGAGTCTGGGCTCCTTCCTTCTCCTTCCTAGAACTCACAGGTGGCTCTAGACACAGGCCAGCAGCCATATTCACAGCTTGTCCTCAAAGCTGTCTCAGGGACATGTAAGCTGGACTTCTGCCGGCGATGAATGACTCTCCATTTTGGAAAAGATGTAGGAAGTTGAGAAGGGAGAGGAGGGAAGGGAGGGAGAAGGAAGTAGTTCAGGCCTAGAGGAAATTCTGTAGCAGTTGTGTTGAGGGGGTGGGGATACGGAGACCACACACTATCCCACCCCCACCGGGCATTGAGACAAGGCTGTGGTCCTACCATGGGGGAAGGGGAACTCCAGTGTGAATGAATGGGTATCTGTAATAGAAGGGCTCTCATTGGCTGAGACCCATTCTGGCTACTTTTCTATTGCTGTGACAAACCCAGCTTAAGGACGGAAGGTTTTACTTTGGCTTACAGTTGGAGACTACAGTCCATCATGGCGGGAAGTCGGGGCCACGGCGGTGCAGGACAGCTGGTCACAGGGCGGCTGCGGTCAGGAAGCAGAGAGAGACAGATGCTGGTACTCAGCCCTTGCTTTCTCCTTTAAGTAAGGTCCAGAACGCCAGCCCAGGCATGGTGCTACCCATAGTTAGAGTGGGTCGTTCTTCCTCAGTTAAACTTTGTAGAAACACCCTCATGTGCACACCCATGCTTCCTTGGGGATTCTAAGTCCAACCAAGTGAACGATGATAACTATTGCACCTCCTGGTCATGTGTCAGTACAGGCTGGAGTGGTGGAAAGCTCAGGAGCCAACAGAGACTGTGTTCTAAAGGAGCAGGGCTGCCCCCTCCAGCAGGATACTTCTTGGGAGCTGCCCTCCCCCCTTGGTCTTATAGTATTTTCTCGGGGGTGGGGTGCTTAGTCACACAGGCAGACTCTGACACCAGACAGTGGGTGCCGGGATCCTATCCTATAACATCATTCTGTAGTGAGAATGTGGGCCCTGAGGACCTGCTGAAGACAGACAGGCTGCATCTGCCCTGCCCTCTCTCGGGTATAGGTCCGGGAACTCAGTGCCTGTGATGCCCAGGTGCTGCAGAGACTCCAGGGTGTGGGCAAGGAGGCTGCCAAGCACGCTCTCTCCTATGTCCACACCCTAGGCCCACCCCGCCCCCGTGAGGCCCCAGATGGCCGTGGACTCTTTGGGGCATGTGTTGGGGAGAATTTCTTGCAAAGAACTCTGGCTGTGTGTTTGTTTGTTTTTTAGTCAGAATGAGACATTTTACAGATTTATTTATGTGCGTGGAATTCAAATCGCGGCAGTAAGGGTCCACCTGATGCTAATAGCCTTAATTGCAAATCCTTTATTTATAGACTCAGCTTCTAACAGCCTCTGCCTGGTATTAAGGTAAATGCTGAGTAAGGCAGAGGTGGGCCAAGGTCTCCTAGTGGCACCCCCTCCTGAGTCGGGAAATCACGAAACAGGCCCATAAAACCCAGCAGTTTCCTCCCCCCATGGAGGCGGGCTCCCAGGGGGCAGACAGATGAGAATCTTATGCAAAATAGATCTCTGAGCGTTCTCATTAAACCAGCCAGGCCTGACTCAGCGCTTTGGGTGAGTAGAGACTCCCCCACCCCCACCCACACACCCTCAGCAAGAGTCAAGGGAGGAGGGGGCACAGCCCCGGTGGTCTCTCCTGGCCCTGTGCAGGCTCCTGGCCTTTGGTTTGAGTTCCAGGTTCTGGGGTTCTAAAACAGACAGAGGGCCTGGAAGTCAGACCCGATTTTGCTGTAGCCCGCCACACCTCGAGCATGGTTCTAGGCCAAAGTCCCCACTCTGGAGCGAGAGCCAGGCCAGGGCTAGGAACAGGCCCTTGGATCCTCCATGCCCATTTTGCTCTGGGGAGGATCCGAAGGGCTGGGTGCCCGGCAGGTAGTTTATCTCTGAGCAGCAGATGGCCACATTGCTGTGAGCCTGGGGATAAGCTGCGAAACTTTCTAGACAGTGGACTCCGTCCATCTGTTTTCCACACCTCAACCCTGCCCTGACTCCGAGGCCTAAAGCCATAATTCTTTAGAGGACACCTGAGCTGCCATTCTCAAGCTCCCCCCCCCCCCTCCACAACTGAGCGTTCTTCACCCCGGGCCTCAGTCTAGTGATCTCTACCCCTCAATGCCCACCATTGTCCTTGTCCCTCTGCTCTCTCTGACACGGCCTCCTCTAGGGAGCTAGCTGCACTACCAAGTGTGATAGGTAGCTGACCACCCACCCCCCTACTTTGGCTTAAGCTGTGGTCCAGACAGATAACAGTTGCTTAATGTCGGGAAGTGGCCCTGAGCAGCTGCCTACAGTAGGCACCTCTTCCCCCAACAGTTGACGGATGTGACTGTCCTGAGCAGGAGGCATATGGCCCAACCAGAAGGCACGCATAGCCCCACGGTGTATGGGACAAAGTGTACTTAAGTGGACAGGGCATCAGGATTATCTCTGTGAAGGACATTTCCTCTGTGACACCCTCTGCCCAGAGACCCACAGCCATCAAGTGCAGCCGCTCAGCTTCAGAGACCAGAGAGGCTCATCCACAGTGACAAGCAGCCCAGCCCCGTTCATCTCACATCTGCACAGGTCCGATCTCCACCTGCTAGCAGAGGCCAGGCTCACGGTCAGTGGGTAGAGGGACGAGGAACATCTGGGATGCACTGGATCCCATCTCTCCTGGAGGAGCCTCCTGCCACGGAAGGAGAACAAGAAATGGAGCAGCCTGTTCTCTGGAAATACCTCAGCCTTTCCTTGTTAATCGATCACGTCCCTGGAGAGTCCCAGACAAATTGAGACACTGTTGAGCCCCTTGGAAGACACAAGATTCTAATAAGAATGGCTTTATTGGGTGACTGCTCTTCAGAGGGACGGACACTCCTGGTCCCAAGTGAGCCTTGGAGGGTAGAAGAAAGGTCTTTTCTGGAGTTTTCATTCCTGGTTCTGACTGACAGAGATCCTCTTCCTCTTAGAAGGGCTTTCCCCAGTCTTCTTTTTCAGAAAACAGCCCCCCCCCCCCACCATGTACCTTCCTTTGGCTTCACCCCTCCCTCGATTTGTTCATTATTTGATTGATCGTGCCTGACCAACATTCATGTGACCTGCCAATTTCCCTTAAAGGAATAAAGCTCAGGCTTTAGGCCCCTTGGTTAGATATGAATGGTGAGCTGGCCAACGCGTAGCGACCAGCTTTGTGGGTGGGGTGGGCGTGGGAGTGGGAATGAAGAGCCCGATTTGTAGTGTTTGCCAATTCCGTGGTGTAAATATTTCCACTGTGGCTGATATCAAACAACAGACTGACGTCCCTCAGGAAGACGCCCAGGACCAGTTGTATCGCAGAGCCCACACGTTTTCAGGTTTTAGAACATTTACGTGTGCATAATGAGACATATTCACCAAACCCAGCTTCTTTTAGTATTTTTGGCACAGACTTTTCCACTGTGTCTTGTTGACGTTCAAAACATTTCAGGGCTTGGGAACGAAATGACAGTTAAGAGTGCTGGCTCTGAGTTTGATTGCCAGCATCCACATAGATGCTCACATCCACTTGTGACTCCAGTTCCAGGGGAAATCTGACGCCATCCTCTGGTCTCTGTAGGTACTGCACTCACTATGCAGATACGAAATCTGACGCCATCCTCTGGTCTCTGTAGGTACTGCACTCACTATGCAGATACGAAATCTGACGCCATCCTCTGGTCTCTGTAGGTACTGCACTCACACGTGCAGATACGAAATCTGACACCATCCTCTGGTCTCTGTAGGTACTGCACTCACTATGCAGATACGAAATCTGACGCCATCCTCTGGTCTCTTAGGTACTGCACTCACACATGCAGATATGACATCTGACGCCGCCCTCTGGTCTCTGTAGGTATTACACTCACATGTACAGATACACGCAAGCTAAACAACCATATACAAAATAATACATAAATTTTTTAAATGAAGATTTCAGGGTTTGAAGCATTTCTGGATTGGAACTACTCAGCCTTTGCTGATATGATATCACTGGGTGAAAAGCTGAAAGAAAATATAATTGAATTGAATTGGTATGACATACCACTATCCACAACACCGCTATCCACAACACACAACAGTCTCGATTATGTAAGTCTCAGCCAATGCAGCCCAAGTCTGTCTTTGCTTATGATGCAGATAGGAGTGTCTGAAGAGGCCATGTGCCACTGGCTGTCCAAGAACAGCCCCATGCCAGCCCGAGCTCATACCAGATAGCATCAATCTAGAAATATAAGTGAGTCCCGCCTTTCTCATTCAGCCCCGGGGGAATCCAGAGCTCCCTGGTTTCCAGGCTTTGAAGCTTTGGGAAAATTTATCTAAGCTCTCAGTTCTTCCAGCTACGGGGTTCTGGATCCTGGATCCTGCCTGTCCCCAGCTGCCCTTCCATTATCCGAAACTCTTCTTGTGGGTAACAATCCCCAGGTGCACAGAGCCTGTGGTCCCCATGGTGGAGGTTGTCAGTCCTCAGGCCTCCCCACCTTATGCAAGATGGCTAGATGGCTTTGTGGGTAAAGACTCCTATTACCTAGTCTGATGGCCTGAGTCTGATTCCAAGAGAGAACTGGTTCCAACCAGTTGTCCTCTGACCCTCCACGTGTGTGATATGGCACACATGCCTATAATCATATACACCAAGACACACATATAAATAAATGTCATTTAAATTTTTTAAGAAGAAAAATCTTTAAGTCTCACACAAACCTGTAGATTTTATGTCTCTTCTTGAAAGCCTGGAAGCCTCAGCCTGGTGAATCTAAATGCCCCCTGTGGCAGCACCACGCAGGAGCAGCTGCCCCAGTTGCCAGGCGGGGAGCAGCTGGCCTCCAGCCACACCCTACACTCTGTGCCCCATGCTCAGGGCAGCCAGCAGCTGCTATTTCTCATACCACCCCCACTTTTTCTTAAAGAAATACTTCCAGCTGCCCAGGTTTTGCTTTCTCAGAAGTGGTCAGTGAAAGATGGAGTAAGTGGTCCATGCATTGGAGGGGAAACCTCGGCGTATTTCATTGTGGGAGAGAAGAATATTCCTCTCGGGCCACTGCACTGGATCATTCCAGAGGACCCGCCGTGCCAGCTTGTGGGAATAGCAGGCCCTAGGGTTGTGTCTAGTATAGTATATGTTCATCTGTGTGCCGTGTGGAAAGAGGGATTGCATAGAGAGGAACGTAATCCCATAACCAGCCTTCTTTACATGTGGATGTCTGTGTGGCTCCATGACTTGCCTTGGGGGTCCCACAGAAAGTCTGGTAATGGATGACGAAGACAGATGTGGGAAGTCAAGGCTCAGGGCTGGGCAATCCCCTTGTGGAATGAAGGGGCCTGGTGGACAATCTGGACTCGTGTCAGAAGAGCCTCAGAGCTAAGGTGTTGTAGAGAAAACGAAGCTTCCCCCTCTGCTGGGTTCACTTTTCGATTGCAGGAGGATGCTTCCTCCAGGCAGCCTTATTTTCCAGAAGGGTTATCTTGTCTTCCTCTGGGTCCCCTCTAAACCCTGTGCCTGCCCTCCACTGTACACGTGGTGATTCTGTTAACATGGCCCAGCCTCGCTGCAAGGGCCATGCCCCTGTTCATGGCGGTGTGCCCATGGCCTAAGACTATGCTGGTACATAAATGAGCCTCTAAGTAAATAAGAATAAATGATTGTATTACAGAGAGATGGATGGGTAGGTGAATGGATATTCGGATGATTGATGAATGAGTGGATAGATGATGTCGAATTGATAACCGTATAGACATAGGATGGCTATATGGATGGATGCAGACATGCATGGGTAGGTAGATGCATGGGTGGGTTTGTGAGTGGGTGGGTGGGTGGGTGGATAGATGGGTGGGTGGGTGGGTATAGATTATTTAGAAATTGATCTCTGAGAGGCCAGACTAGAACCCAGCATCAGAACTGGAGTACAGCCAGGGCTTATAAAAAGTGAGCTCCATTCAGGAAACAAGTTTCACTAGACAATTAGAACTATGAAGCATATTTAATGAAAACTCAGAGATGGAAATTGGGGTTCAACCTGAATGTTAGAAAGGCAAAGCAGCCATCCACTGGCTCTTACCTCTACCTCAGTCCAAAATGGAGATCCTGCCTCTAGGAATCTCAGAATGAGACTGAGACTGAGAGCTGCCCGCTTCCATCTTATATTACTCTCTATAGCTGGGATTAAAGGTGTGCACCATCTGGTTTCTATGGCAACTAGTATGGCTACTGGAATTAAAGGTGTGTGTCACCACTGTCTGATTATAAGGCTGACCAGTGGGACTGTTTTATTCTCTGATCTTCAGGCAAGCTTTATTTATTAAAATACAAATAAAATGCCACTACAGAATTAACCAAAACTCTTGCCAACCAG
This sequence comes from Microtus pennsylvanicus, assembly GCF_037038515.1. NCBI lineage: Eukaryota > Metazoa > Chordata > Mammalia > Rodentia > Cricetidae > Microtus > Microtus pennsylvanicus. The sequence continues at coordinate 78,893,146 of NC_134591.1, read as the reverse complement.
CCTGCTCTGGACAGTGGCCCCAGCCAAGAAAGCTGCAGCAATCCCACCTCCCAGGTATGGGTCAGACCCCTCCTACCGTCTTCGGGAAGCACACATATACAACTGTGCACCTGAGAATCAGCCTCTTCTCTCTTGCCTCTGCTTCCAGGAATACCAACCCACACACATGGGTCTAATACCAGCCCTTCCCAGAGTACAAGCAGGAGCCAAGGGCCAGTTGAGGATGAAAAATGCAGCAAGCTAAAGGCTTCTGAGGGATAGTTATGTAGCTATACAGTTTGTAAAAGGTCAAGAAAACTATTGCCGAAAGTCGAACGCCAAGTGCAACTCTCGGCTGTGATTAATTAACTAGTCATGGCGGCCTTGACCCCCCTCTCTGAAGCGGAATGAATTAGCTGGTTAGATACGTGAAGCTGCCTCTCCGCCATGAGGAGGGAGGGAGTCATTGGTCTTTGGCGAATGGAATACCCCAATGAGTTGCCCCCAGCCTGCCCTCTACACATTACCCTGAGGAACTGAGGGGCACGTGGTCCCCAGGAAATTGACCCTTACCACAAAAGAACTTGGACTATGCTGAGCAGGACAAAGTGACCTTCCCTCCATGACCCATGCTTGGCTCCCGCCTCTCTCCTGCTTGTTTCTGCCCTCTCTTTCTCGTCCCTTTCTTGTGATTGGAACTTGTTCTCTGACCTTGGCCTTGTAGCCAGCCTTTGAGTGGTCTCCTCAGCCCAGAGGAGAAAGACTCAGAAATGACAGCTCTACTCAGGGCTCATCAGTGATAGCTCAGCTCTAAAGGGGGAAAAATTGCTGCCTTGTCATAATTATTGATGGGAGGGAGCTGGATTCGCTGAGTTAGACGGTGGGAGAAGGGTTGATATTATGGCCACAAAACTTGATTTGGTCAATAAAGCAAATTGGTTTAAGTGAAAATAAAGCCATGTCCACAAGTATATTAGAAGAATTAAGTAATTGCCGTCCAGGGTGCATGGAATATAAATCTCTGTTTGCTTGAAATTATTACAATGTGCTATTGATTACTTTCAACCTGCCATTGCCTTTTAAATTATAGATTATTAAAGGGTAATTTATTTAACAAATACCTTCCGAGGCGTGCTCCAGTGAAACACACAGGACATTACACAGGCAAATCACACATCACCCCAGCAAGTTCTGTTCTGTCAGGTTTAGCTGTCAGGAATGGGACCATCACCAGCTCTGGTGGACTCGGGGAGGCTTTGTCCTTACCTCACAGATGCCTCTGTGTCCGCCTCCCATAATCCCCTGTCACGTGATCCACAGGAAGCAGAGCATAAATATTGGTTCCACCGATAGCCCTTTTTCTTTATTAAAAATATTTAATTACAGAGGCAACTGAGCTCATTATAACAAATGAATGCATTATTCTTAAATATTTAAAATATTATTCTAATTAGAAAAATCAGATACAATCACAGTAGAACATTTATGCGCTATAGGAAACTATGAAAAAGATAGTAAAAAGTCACCCAGAGACAACCCCTGCTTCTGCTTTGTACATTTCCCGTCAATGTTTTTAGCTATATTCATGCCAAAGAATTTGTTTTTCTTTTTACAAAATAAGCGATATAGTGTCCAACTTGGTGTTTTGTATTCCGTGCACCCAATCTTATATAACATGGCTGTTAATGGCTGTGCGATGCTCCATTGTTTGGATAGACTGTCGTTTACCTAGCCATTCCCTTCTGTGGGCTGTTTATAATCCTTCTAGTGTTAAGCCTTAGAAATAGTTATCTGAAGGACATTGTGTTCATCCCCCATCTCACCTCTGAGTGTTCCCCAAATGACCAGTTCTCAGAGGAGCAGCTCTTGGCTGACGTTACGAGAAGGGCCAGATCCTGGACCTGAGACTTGCGTGTTCAGTTTCTTGTTGAAGTTCTTGGTAATCTTTGAAGACAGGGTGGATCACGTGTTTGCATTTCGCACCTGGCCCCACATGGCATGCAGCAGTTCTGGCAGATGCTCCTCAGCTGGGGGTAGAGGCGTCAGCTCTACAACCTGGGGACCTGAGCCAGGTCCCATTTCGTGCCAGTGAAAAGCAGAGACCAGGGCAGGACTTCCATCGCGCCTGGCTGGGTATCTCCTCCGCACGGAAGGAACTCAGTACACTTGCCAGGGAGGCTCGGCTGCCCTTCGCCGCTGTCGTCCATGTTAGTCAGGCTGCTCTAAACTGTGAGCTGCTTACACCGTCCTTTGGGGTATTCTTCATTTCTAATCATTACTTTCGCCATTTTTTTCTTAAATTTTAAAGCAGTCACAAACTTACCGAACATGAAAAGATGCTACCGACCGTTTGAAAGCCGCCAGCCTCCCTGCTTCCTGACCACTATAGTCATATTCTCCTACGCAGCCATCCCAGAGCTCTCAAATCAGGAGGCAGCTGGGGCACACCTCCCAGGGGTCCCCTGTCTCTGAGTGAGTCCCACTGGCTGCCCCAATGTCCTTGGCGTCTTCTTTGACCTGGAATGTTGGTTCTTTACTCTGACTTGATTTCTGTGGCCTTGCCATCTTTGAAGATTACGGATCAGTTGTTTTGGGAAGTGTTCTGGTGTCTCCTCCTGAAAAGGTTCTGGCTGTGTGACTTCATGCCAACTGTACTGAGGGTGATGCCCATCTCTTCCCCTCTATAGTTAATAAGTATTCTGCCCTGGGGTGTCTTGCAAGGTCCCACCTCAAACCTTCAGTAGCTTTGGCTGTGTTTACAATGTTATGGATCAGCAGTCTCCTCTTGTGTTCCGTGGATTGTGAGCCTAGGAGATGCTCTCTGTGATTCTCAGGTTGACTCAGATCTGGATGGTGGGTGGCCTTCTGGGCCACTCGAGGTGAGCCGTCACTCTGTGATCATTCCCTCGCTTTCGGGACTCAGAGCTCCGGGCATAACTGTGCTTTTCTAGAATCCACATTTCTCCAAAGTTCCTGGTTCCTCTTAGAGGAAACTGATGTTTAAAAGCCAGGATATGGGCTCTTCAGTGTGCTTATGGTTATCTCGCTGCCGTTGACCCAAGCATTGCCAGCAGATAGAGCAAGGAACACACTCAGTGTCTGGGGTGGGGTTCGTTACATAATTATTACCAACTTACCAACTTAATAAGCTATCTCCTGGCATCCTGAACTATATCTACATATGTGACAAAGCTCCCTGAAAACTACTGATCCAACATGTTTACCACCTGCCTTCCCTACCTGGAGTCTGACAGCCCTTGAGAGGCCACCCTACTGTGGGGCCTTTTGCATCAAAACATCTTTGAGCCTGAGCATCAGTGGCTCTGCATTCTGGACCATTTGTCCAGCCAGCCCCTGAGTGCATGAGTGAGTGAGTGGGTGGGTGGGTGGGTGGGTGGGTGGGTAGGTGGATTTGTGGGTGAGCATGAGGATGAGTGAGTGGGTGGAGAGTGAGTGGGTGGGTGGGTGGGTGGGTGAGTGAATGGCCAGGTGAGTAAGTAAATACATGAGCTTGTGAGCAAGCGTGAGTGAGCGCTGTATAAGGAGGGGGAAGGGAGGGGTCAGTGTACTCCTCTTGGCAGGTGAGGAGGGCGAGGGCTTGCTGCAGAGAGAGGAACAAACCAGTCTTTTAAGAAACCCAAAGAAGGCTGAGCATAGTGGCTCATACACTTGGAAGACAGAGGCCAGTAGATTTCTGTGAATTTGAGGCCAGCCTGGTCTACCTAGGAAGTTCTGGGCCATCCGGGGCTGCACAGTGAGAGCCTGTGTCAAAGGGGAAACCAGTCCTTCAGCGTTGGAGAGATGGTTCAGTAGTTAAGAGCACATAAAACATGGCGCTCACAACTGACTGTAACTCCAGTTCCAGGGTATCTGATGCCCTCTCCTGGCCTTCGCAGGCATTGCACTCGTGTGGTACACATGCACTTTTATTTTGTTAATTTATTTATGTTCTGGCAATGCTGAAGCATGCAAGAGCAGCCCATATATGGCAGTTCTGTTGAACTTGTCCATATTGGGTTTCATGGTCTAAGTTGATGAGGACTGACCAGGTCTCTTCCTTAAGAACTCACCAGATCTCATCATAGATGGCTGTGAGCCACCATATGGTTGCTGGGAATTAAACTCAGGATCTTTGGAAGAGCAGGCAATGATCTTAACCACAGAGCCATACATGTAGACAAATTATTCATGTATAAAAAATAAAAATAAAGAATCCTTTAAAAGGAAAAAGCCAAGGACACCCTGTCACAGCAGCCCACCACATGGGATGAGGCTGGCAGGGAGGCTGCCGGCCACGCACCTCTGCTCTTGCCTTCTTGGAACCTTCGCTGAACAACAGGAAGATGAAAAATAGGAGACGGGAAAGCTGTTGCGTCGGGCTGGTTCGGCTCTGCCCAGTCTGCATAGCGCCTGGCTCATTGCTGACTCTGCAATACTCCCTCGCCGAATGTGGTGGGCTAAAAGACATTAAGAAAACTGCTCCCTGCCCTGCATTTGGCTCCAGGAAAGGGAAGGCAACTTCCCAGATCCTGGGGCAAAGTCTCAGGAACTGGGAGCAGGCTGCTAGTGTAACGGCGTAAATGAATGTAGACAGATTGTAAAAATATATACAGCTTTAATGGGGAAATAGACTTACAGAACCACCGTTCCTGCGGAGACCAGGAAAGCAGAAGGGGCGCTAGGGCTCCACTAGCCCAATTTATAAGTAAACATTCCCCCGAGGCGAACATGCCCCCTGGACTTATCCCTACATGCTAGAGCTCTGGGGGGCGAGTGTCGTGCGCTATAGAGAAGATGGCCTGGAACCGAGAGCTGGAGAGCCCAAGCCTGGAGGGCAGAGGGCAGCCTGGTGAGCCACAGGAACTGTGAGCCCTGCTCGGAGGCCGCCAGGTCCACACCTGGGTCCCAGCCCAGTGAGGGAATGTCTTCGCACCCCTCTTAGGGCACGAAAGATGGGCTTGGAGAGAGAAGCCAGAACAAGGAGGAGGAAAGGGACAGGATACTGAAGGTGGCCCAGAGGAAAACTGGAACGGACCGTAGTGTGAAGTGCTCGCTGGAAGCCCTCTTACGGGTCCTCTTACCCGCATCTCCCTTGTTCCCAGAATACCTCTCTTCTATCCTCCACTTTGCCCTGCTTTCCTCTCCACAGATCTATTTTTAACTTAGTCTTTTTTCTTAAAGAACTATTTGTTTTCTGTATATGAGTGCTCTATCTATATGTATGACTTCATTGCCGAAAGAGGGCACCAGATCCCACTATGGCTGGCAGTGAGCCACCATGTGGTTGCTGGGAACTGAACTCAGGACCTCTGGAAGAGCAGCCAGTGCTCTTAACCACTGAGCCATCTCTCCAGCCCCCCAGTTTCACAGATCTTGATAGAGGTCCATCCTGGTTGCTAGAAATACAACTTAGAGTCCTGGCTTCACCCGATCTAGAAGTTACTAGAGATAAGAGAGAGTTCTGAAGAAACACAGAAAAAGACTGTTCAGAACACTTAAGAAGGAACGTTCTGGAAGGTGACATAGATCTTCCCCATCTTAGTTCTAAACCATTTGTCTGAAACTTGGGGACAGCAAATCCATCCGTTGCCACCTTCCCCTCCCACGTCCAGGGCAGACATTACTAATAGATTACAGTATGCGTTCTACTGAACCTGCACCTCAGAGTGATCAGCTTGGCCCCCAGCTGCCACTTGTCAGGAGAAGCTGATGATTAGGATGGGCTCACCTGGCTGTGCACTCCGCCCTCCTCCCATGACTGTCCAGATTGCCTTCTGTGTCGGCGTCCCCAAACACGGTGCACACCCTTCTTGCGGGCTCCTTCTTAGCTCCCTTTGCCACAGGAGTCCCTGTCCACATGCTTCTCGGACCTTTTGCCATTGTCTCCTTTGCTTTGGCTTGATTCACCCCCAAACAGGAGGAGCCAGACCCCTTCGGAGCAGAAGAAACCCGGTTGGCTCTGCAGGCCTGATGGCAGGAGCCCAAATCTGAGTGCTGAATGGTTCTGGTTGTTTTTTCCCCAAGCAATCTGCTAACGGAGGTGAGAAGGGGGCTCCCAGAGTTCACAGCTGCCTCTGCCAGCTCTGAGTAATGACGCGTGAAGGCTGACACCTCCAAGGAAACTGTGAACTTCCAGATATTCCCATCCCAAGCAGTGCCAGTGTCTCCCAGCAAGTCGGCCTGGGTGTCAGCAGCCCCCTGCACCAGTGGCGGCTCGTCTGCTCCAGAGCAGGTGGGCTGCAGCCTGAGGAACCGCTTATAGAACCACAGAGTCCTCCCTGCCTTGGAACATAGGAAGCTGGCAGCATCCACAGCTTCCATGTACAACACGGTGATGTTCATCATGTCTGCACATGGGAAAGAGCCAGGAGGGTGGGTGTGTTTACAACTTCTTGTAACCAAACAGGTAACCCTGCATTTCTATTCCCCCCACCAACCAGTGGGGCCTGCTACTCTCTGACACCTGGGTGACCCCCACTTCTAGATCCTGTCTTCCTTTTCTTTCTTTCCTGAGACTCGGACTAGACCAGAAAACCGTTCCCTCTTTATTTCCCAGTGCTGCTGGAGGTGAAACTGGGTTTATGGAGAATGATAGGTTTTGAGGTTAGGGATGTTAGATCAGTTGATATAGCACTATCCTTGCTGGCGTGAAACCCTGGGTTAGGTCCCCAGCCCTGGATAAAACAAGAACGGTGGTACATGCCTGTGATCCCAGAGCTCGTGGGATGGAGGCAGGAGGATCCGAAGTTCAAGGTTATCCTCAGCTACATAGCCAGTTGAAGGCCAGCCTGAGTTACATGAGGTCCTGACTCACAGAAAGAGGGGAGAGGGAGAAGGAAGAAGAGGAGGGAGGGAAGGAGGAAAGGAAGGAAGAAAGGGGGTGAAGAGAAGGAGAGAAGACTACAGGCTTGTGACTCTGAGTCAGGAGTCTAGACTTTGGGGTTCCTACTCCTGACAATAGCAGAAAGGGCCCTGGTTCCCATGAAGTTTCTAGTAAAGATCATTTTCTTTCCCTCTATGAATCTGATCTTCAAGAAGACCCAGGTTTGATTCCTAACACCCGCATAACAGCTCACAACTGTCTATAACTCCAGTTCCAGGGAATTTGATGCCCTCTTCTGGTTCTTCAGACATGGGGCACATGTGTGGTGAGCAGACCTAATTGCAGGCAAAATACCCGTACAGATGTAAAATTTAATTTAAAAAAGAAATAAGGAGCGGGCAATCTCTGCCTCGTTGTCACATGGCATCCATCTCCTTTCGTGTCTGTCTACCTGAGTTCCAGTTCCCCTGGCCTCATAAAGATGCTGGTCCTTCGGTTTCAGGGCATACCCTCATCTAGGATGACCTCATCTTATCTGAAGTGGGCCTCTAAGAGAGGTGGGTTCTCTGAGAAAACATGAATTTTAGAGGTTTACTCTTTCCCCTGCCCTGTGTACTGGAGATGGCGACATTCTTGTCCCATCCTGGCCGGCCTATGCCCTCTCAAGATGAGGGCCTGCCCTCTGCTTCCCATAGCTGCTTGGGGTTAGATGTTCTCTGGTACCTGGGGTACTGCTGGCCCAGCTAGATTCTGCCACATGCATCAAATAGAAAAAGGCTTATAAGATTCTGCCCGGGAGACTGGATCCCTGCAGGTTCCTTCTCTCTCCCACAGCCTCAGGAGAGGGTTTGAACTGCATGCTGTCCAGCTGCCATCCAGCTGAGATAGCATTTATGGGTCCATATTTTCTAATAGAAGCGTGGCTTTTTTCCATTTTTTTAATTCTTGAAGAAGTGATGCACTTTCGTCGGGGGTGTTAGAATTCAGTGGGAAGATGGTTTCTATTCCCGAGGCTCTGTCTGTCACTTGAATGGCTGCGTATTGTCTGGAGGTTGCTGTGTGAGTAGCTGCAGCCTAGACACAGGGAACTGAAGCAGACATGCACCCTGCCCTGGGGGCTGCAGCCATGGATCCAATGCAGTCTGGTAGAAAGGGGGTCACAGGGGACATTTTGAGGGGATGAAGTATCAGCAAGGTCCCTTCTGCCTTCTGTCTGAGTGAATCTGAAACTAAAAAAAAAAAAAAAAAACTAGAGTCCAGAAGAACCACTGAGGGCCCAGTGGAGGATCTCTCTCTCTCTCTTCCTCTCTCTCCTTTCCCCTCCCCTCTCTCCCCTCTTCTCTCTTTTCCTCCTACCCCCCCCCACCTCCAGAGTCACAGCCAGAACTCATCTCCAGTGTCCCTCGGTTCTTAGCTCCCTTCTGCCAACACCATTCCCACCGCCTCCACTCTCTCCCTTATCTCCTGCATCCAGGAGCTCAGCCCACCCCCAGCTCCACCAGCCCTCTGGGGTACGCATGCTCTCTTCCTGGTCTTCACCTGCAGCCTCCACTAAATTTCATTCTGAAGAGATGGCGAGGGCGTGCAGAAGCCCCCTGGCCCCAGCCTGGCACCCTAGGTCCTTTCTACTTGTCCAGAGCAGAGGTCTCAGCCAGGTCTCACAGCTGCTTTGCTGGCTCAGGGCAGAGTGGGCAAGCTCTGTTTCCTTCTTCGAAGACACCTTAAAATATAGTCAAGATGTGCTTTGCTTCCAGAGATGCCGTGTGGAGGCACCCAGCCAGGAACCCACAGGCAGCAAGGACTAAGAAGAGACACTAGGACCTCTGTCTCCTGAGACTTAATATATACTGAGCTGGCCCCTCTCTGCGGCCTAGGTCCAGCGGAAAGTGGGAGTTGGCTCAGCTTACCCTGCCCACCCACCCCGGTTAGCCAGGCCAGGCCCCCATCTAGCGAAAGCCTGCCCACCCTCTGTGGCAGGAAGCAGCGAAATTGAAGGAGGATTTTGGCAGCTGCAGTCATTAAGATAAAAGTCACACTAATGACTCAAGCGTTATTTAGTTCTGATATCTTAATTTAATTGGATCTTTTTTAATTAAGAAAAAGAACCATAATCCTGCAAGCACTGAGCTGTTACTTTTCCATGGGAGACCTTAAAGGCCTGGGCCCCTGGTTTGTCCCTGTTGTCAAAGGCCAGGGTAACTCAGGCCAGGGAAAGGACAGCAACAGGATCTGGTGTCCAAGAACAGGAAGCGTACAGCCACCTGGAAAGACAGCCAAGCCCACTGCCCCAGGGTCAGAGCTCGGGAAGGTCTTAGCCGGCACTGTTGGTAATATCTGCCTGCAATGCGGATTTCGCCTCCATACTCTGAGGGCAGCTTCACATCAACCCCCCTGCAACCTCTGCCATGTCCCCCCACCCCAACATCGCTCTCCCCGGTCCTTTCACTCCCAAAGCCTTGTCCTCCTCAAGGACAGTGACCTCACCACCCCATCTGACCAGGGATGGCAGGACAGTAGCAGGCTGGGGGACTCCGCCTCTAAGCCCCTGCCTCGCTGCCCTCTCCTCTGCCCGCTGCCCTCCCCGCCGGGTTTCACAGCCCGGCATGCTTGCTGAGGGTGATGGATGGTTTACCAATAGAAGTGGAATGAAGTTTTAATAGTCTCAGATTAAAGGATCAGGGAGCAGAGGGGGGCAGCCTGCCCGGCTGCGTGCTTCAGATTTTCACAGAGCACAAAGCTTAGAACTCGGCAGAACCGGTCAAGCCACAGATCAGTTTGGGGGGTGGAGGACACAGGAGTGAAGCCGCGTGATTCTGATGATGGAGGCCCTCCATACCATGATGGAGAGAACCATGAGGGCTCAGTCTCTGGGGGCCCACGACCGTGCTGAAGCAAGCCTGCTGCTGCACCCTTGTTCCCTTAGCGCTCCCTTCTGGGTACAGCATTAAGGAAACGAAGGAAGGATGATCTTTGGGGTCCCCCATACGGAAGAGAATTCCAGAAGAGATCACAAGTCAGGTCCCAGAACACATCTGTGTTTATAAGTGAGGAACTGGTTCTCCTCTCTTTGTTGGAAACATGATTTTCCTTTTTCGGAGGAATTCTTTGTCAGATAATGTTTACTTCCTTCAAAAACATCTGTGCCACAGGGATCCTGAGGCAGGAGGTGGATCTAAATGGGGGCGGATGTCCACCTGCAGGATCCTGACGCAGGAGGTGGATCTAAATGGGGGCGGATGTCCACCTGCAGGATCCTGACGCAGGAGGTGGATCTAAATGGGGGTGGATGTCCACCTGCAGGATCCTGACGCAGGAGGTGGATCTAAATGGGGGTGGACGTCCACCTGCAGGGTGGTGATTCCTGTCTCCTGCTCCTCCCTGCTATGAGCTTATAGGGTTTCCGTCTGTCTTTCTAAGGGGGAGTGAGGCAGCAGGCAACTGCCTTGGTCCCACCCAACTTCTTGAAGCCCCTTCAGATAGCCCTGCCAATTTTTTGTAGGTCCCATTGCCCCTGGCTTCCTAGAGTCCCCTAAGACTTGTGTCCAGGGTCACTCTGCTGAACTCAGGACTGTGGCCTGTGCAGAGTGTACGAATATCCTACAGTGTGCCTGAGCGACATAGGAAAAATGTCCTTGTCCCCTGTGGGGCTCAGCTCCATTCTCTGTGAAACGAAGCATCCATGAGAGGAGAGCATCTATGTCCATTGGGTCACAAGCATCCGCAGGCATCTGGGCAATGGATATGGCCCATACCCCCCAAACCAGCCGTGACACATGGGTCAGACAAGGCCAGGGGATCAGGAATGGATCTGCAGGGGTGAGATATGAGGGGTTATGCTTTGAGGTCTCTGGGCTGAAATACCTCACCTACTTGAAGATCCAGGGCCAACAAGCATGGGACTCCACCTTCTCAATAAGAAGATGACCTAGGGACATTCTCATCAGTGAAAAAAAAATTAAAGCAAGCGGCACCTGGGGCGGGCAGCTCAATGAGGCAGAGGGAAATAAAAGTCTGAGAGCAGGCTGGCACCAAAGGAAAGATGGGTGACATCCTCACTGTAGCCCAAGGGTCATCACCTGAGAGGACTGGGAACTCCGTGCCATGTGGAGCGGACTTTGAGAGTCAGCTACGAGCACTGGAAACACAGGCCCTCCCCATGCAGGATATGGCACCTCCCGTGTTGTAGAACACTTTTCTTCATGAGCAGGCAGGCAGCAGGCAAGATGAACCGTTCAGGCAAGAGCGGGGACCCTCCTGTGAGGACACGGGGCTCCCAGCTCCTGCAGAGGGGGTACAGCTGGCTCCCGCTCCAAACCTTCTAAAATAATCTCAAACAGGGGGGCCATGGAGTTCCTGGCCTGACAGTGCGCTTCAGCCCAGCAAACAATCAGCTGTCTGTCAGAGAGAAGGGGGCAACAAGCCAACTCACACAAAGCACACTCATGGGCAGGGTAGGGTCCTTGTCAGGTGACTGAGGTAAGCAGGGGGGGCAAATACCCATCAGAGAGCCCCCTCTTCCTGAGCCAGGGCAGTGATGACTACTCCCCAGAGGCAGGAATGACTCCTACATGGGAAGAAATTCACTACCTCCTCCTTGGGGCATGATGACTGCTTTCCCTAGCTGCTGTACAGCAGACCTAACCCATCCCATGATCTAGGTCACAGAAGTGACTGTCAAGACTCCAGAGGGAACCTAGAATCCCTTTGGACTTTGTTCCACTCACAGACCATAGCCTAGGTGACCAGAGGCTCATGGGATACCAGAGGATCCCCTGCCTGTGAACATCTGCTTCCACTAGACTTACAGCCCAAGGTCCTGCGTGCCTAGAGCTTTGGGACCCTCTAAAACCTACTATTGTGTCAACCTGCAGAACCCCATAAAGTCATGAATCGGGGACAGGCACTTGGCATACTTTGGGATGTTTGCACAGTTTGAATATGTAAAGCCACACTAAGCTGTTTAATTTAGCACTTTCTTGCCGGGGCCAGGAGTGTGATCCTGTTTTCTGTCTCCACTGCGGCACCATCCAGTCAATACTTTTGCTTGACTCGTCTCAACAGGCCGCTGGGACGCTAGCGAGCTGCCTACGTGTCCCCGAAACGTTATCTCTCTGTTGGAGATGTCACCCACAGTCATCTGAAGCTACCTGAGTTGTCGTACAATGTTCTCAGATGGTTTATCTCGCCCCTGAGTGGCACAGACAAGCGCCCACGGAGAAGTGTCTGGTATCTCTATAGTCGTCCTTAACCCTTAGCTAGTCTGCAGCTGCCACAGCCTCCAACCTCTGAGCAAGGGGACCCGCTGCTTGCCCAGTTCCTCGCCTTCTGGACACCAGTTTGTGTCCAGCCAGAGACCATCGTCCCAGCCCCTGCGATTCTGATTTGTCTGAGGCTGGTAGGGGCTACAGAAATGCCTTCTGGAAGCCTCTGCCAATTGACAACCTGCCCTGCTCCTTCTGCCCCTGCCCCCTGCTAACCTCAGTGCCACCCAGACATGAATGTACCCACACCTGATAACTGTTACCCACACACACACACCTAGACATCAAATTAGGTCCTCCAAGCCCAGTACCCTCTTTCTGTCTGTCACGGACTCCCCCTCCCACACACTGGTTCTGAGTCACTGTGTCCAGACATTGAGCACTCCTAAGTCTGCCACAAGCGTCAGCGTAGAGCCGTTGGGAATGAGCTACTGGCAAGCTAGCTCCACACTCCACAGAGGAGCTGACTCACAAAGCCTGCCACCCCCGGGGAGCCAGGCAAGGACTGTGGTGCAGGCACTCAGCGAGGCTCAGCAGGCCAGCCAGGCTTGGCAGGGCGGGCAGGTGTCTCCCTGTGTCTCAGTTCCCCTGAAACCTAGCTAGTGCCTATTGGTTTAAGAATTAACTCAATGGTAGACCACTTACCTAGCAAGCACAGGGCCCTGACTTCAGTCCCCAGCACTGAGAAAGAAAGAAACTAGTGCCCACTGCCCATCCCATGCCCGTGTCTCAAAAGGACAAGGCAAGCCCAGGGACGGTTGCCCGTGGTTAGCGCTCAGTCTTCAGGGGCACAGTGTGAGGACTGAGGCCAAAGTTCTAGGCCAGGTGACATCACTGCTGTTTGAAGTAAGCCCTTCATTTTGGGGGTTTAAGAGTCAAGCAGAAGGCAAACCCTGAGCTCCAAGAGTGCCATTCTGTCCAGTGGGCCATGCTGGGCGCTATCCTCGGGAAAGACTTGCCCCATTCCCTTCCTGGGCTTTCCCTTTCACCTGCATCTCCCAGGCCTTCTCAGGATCCTGCAAGGATAAGGAAGCTGGCTGTTAGCCAAGGCCTGCTTGCCCCCTCCCTCAGCCAGGCTGGCCTCCAAGGCTTCCTCTCCTTGCTTGAAGTGGGTGGCTGCCGGGAGGGATCCGGCTGCAGGTGTAATTTGTAAGGTACTGCAGGGGGCAGCTGCCTTGGGATTGTGTGTGCTGCAGTTTACAGTGCGCTCTGGAAATTAGTTAGCGAGGGCTGCTCTTTACCCAGCAAGTGCTCAGGAGCTCCCTAAACCCCTACTGCCGCAGCTTGGCATACAGCTTAGCATTGGGGCATGCGCTTGGCATGTACAAGGCCCTGTGTCCCATCCCTAGCACAAGAAAGAAAGAAAGAAAGAAAGAAAGAAAGAAAGAAAGAAAGAAAGAAAGAAAGAAAGAAAGAAAGAAAGGAGGAAAAAGAAAATTGGCTCCTTGCCGCCTCAGAAAGCGTGCTCCATCACCATTCCCGGCCTGTGCAGCCAGAGAGAAGTATAGCAAGTTCTAATTATGGGTGTCCATGTGTGCATCTGCCTGCTGTGTACACGTGTGCACAAGGGTGAGCAAACAAATGTGTGTGTGTGGTCCCTAGTCATAGCCAGGGCCCAGAAAGTTCTCTGCCCCAAGCCCTCCCAACCTCATATGGAAAAAGGGGTTGGGGGAGGGAGTGATAGGAACCACAGAGGATTGTGGGTATGAGGAATGAGGGTCTGTAAGGATTGGGAAGGCAATTGAGGGGGAAGGAAAGTAGGGGAGATTCAGAGACAGCAGCTAGAGATATAACATGGAAAGACATAGACAGGAAGAGAAAAGCAGAGAAGGGACAAAGGAAGGAAGGAGGAGAAGAAGGAAGGGGGAGGAAGAGGGAGAGCAGAGAAGCGGGTGGGATGGGTGGTAACTGGGATATTAAGGCAAGTAAAAGGAACATAGGAGAGGGCATAGACACACCCAAATAGGGTCTCTGGGGGAGACTGGGTCTCAGGAGCAGTGGCTATTCTGGCATGGCCCCGCCCACTCTCCACTGGCCAGATCCCTGGGGAAAAATATAGGGTCTCCTACTGTCCCATCTCACTTTGGACAGAGCCCCTCAAAATGGAGCATCCATCAAAGAGAACAGGAGAAAGAGAGAGTTTACAGGGACAGTGGTCCCTGGCCATGGTCAGGCTGGGTACAGGTCTAGCCAGGCAGAAGACCCACCTTCTAGGCATAGCCTGGCTCCCAGACCTTCTGCTAGAGAGTGAGGAGGTAGGATCAGAAAGATGAGCACTGTCCACACTGGAGGCTGGCCTTCAGTCCTGGCTCTGCTGGACATGGGTATTGTGCTTGGTAGGGCTGGCCGGTCAACAACACCAAGCGAGGCTGGCATCTCCCTGGACAGCCTTTAGTCCTCCAAGTCCCCGTTAAAGTCATGTCTGCCCCCATGTATTTGTAAGTAGGAAGTGTCTAGATGGGGACCCTGCCCCCGCCGTTCAGGGAAGCGCCTCTGAAGAAGGATCCAGGCACTTTGGGGCCACCATCTTTTCTTATCACACTGTAAGGTTTGGTTTTCAACTTCTGCATTGGGGTAGGGCACACAGGTCAGGCCACAGCCCCTCAAATTCTCTTGAGAAAGAGAGTTAGGGGTCAACCTGTGTCGTGTTCTCTCCCAAGATTGGAGGCGAGGACCCGGGACATGCTAAGCTGGGACCCGTGTGGCCGATAGGCCTTCTCATCCCTCTGCAGCCTCGGTCTCTATGAATACTCTGTAGTGTCGACCTTATCTGTGCAGGATGTGGAGAGAGAAGATTAAGGTTATTTTTAAGTATGTAAAGTGGTCTTTGGAGACACTCCTGGTGTAAATAAGGTTGATTTTATTACCCATAATAAACATTTATTAAGCACCCACTGAGTTCCAAGTCCTGCAAAGAATACCAAAGAGACCCCGGCCCAGCTCTGCCAAACTTGCTTCCAGCCCCGTCTCACCTCCCTTCCTCCGTGGGCTGCTGCCAAGCAGAACAAACAGGTGGAACAGCCAGAGGGCAGAAAAACCTCACAGTGGTGCCTTCAAGGACACTCCAGGCTGCTGTCACTGCAAACGGCAGCCAGGTGGGCCTGGACCCACTACAGCAGCCAGTGCTGGTCCCTCTGGATGTCAGTCCCCTACTCCAGGGCTCCCTTCCTGCCAGGGGCTTCCTCCCCTGCTTCCTTCATTTCTTCTTCCCTCATCCACTCCCCATTTTTGTCTTTCTCACCATCTTTCCCTGCTTCTTCGTTTTGTAGATTGGGTACTTCTGATGAGCAAGTAGTCAGTGACCCCCAAGTCTTGCCAGGCACTCTTCTTGGCCTCATGCCCACCCTGTGAAAGGTGGACTTTGGGGACTAGAGATGATTCTAGTCCCAAATAAGCTCTCTGGAACTGCTGGCTCTGCCAGCATTGTCTATATGAGCTCAGGTGCAGCTCCAAACCCCACGGTGCCTGTTTCTACATCTGTAAAATGAAATAATTTTATACTGTAGGCTAATGTATGGAATTTTTAACTTTTAGAACATTGCCTGAAAGGCAAAAAGTAATTAATAAATGTTCATCGTCATTATCACTGTGATCATCATTACCATCTTCACCGTCAGCAGCGTCACCATCACCACCACCATCATTATCACCACCACTATCACAATAACCATTATCATTACCACCACCTCCACCATCTCCACCATCACCACCACCATCTTCACCACCTACACCATCTCCACCATCACCACCATCACCATCACCATCATCACTACCTTCACCACCACCTCCACCATCACCACCATCATCACTACCATCACCTTCACCACTGCCATCATTACCACCATCTCCACCATCACCACCACCATCTTCACCACCTCCACCATCTCCACCATCACCACCACCATCATTATCACCACCACTATCACAATAAACATTATCATTACCACCACCTCCACCATCTCCACCATCACCACCACCATCATCATTACCAACACCACCATCATCACCAGCACCAACATCACTACTACTGAACCATCAGGTAAGACACGATGCCTTGATTGCAGCCTGCACAACCATTCCCAGTTGCTGTGGCAGATTCTTTCTCTCAGCAAGGGCATACTTGGGAGGTGAGGCCCACTCAGCCAGCTGCCCTACTCTTCGTAAATCTTAGCAGAAAGCTCAAACCCTGTGTCCACATCTGAGCCTTATTAATAATAGCATGCTGAACTACGGTGACTGATACTCTGGTAACTAGGACTCTGCGAAGCCTCGAGGATGTTATTCTGAACTCTGCTGGGACCTCAGAAGGAGATGGGGCTCCCATGCTGGGCACTGTGTGAAACCCGAAGCTCCCTACAGATCCTGAGCTGCTCACTCTGAGCCAACCCTGAATTTCCCCCAGAAGTGTTTCCTTCCCAACTCCTTCATTTGATCCCCGATGAGATACAAACCTCCCGAGATGACGCCTGCAGTCTGCTCTAAGCCATTTGCCTATAGTGTGGATCAGGGCCATTAGGAGAATATTGGAGAACTTAAATGTATAGAGGCTGGGAAGGAGAGAGGATACACAGGGCAGACCCTTGCCAGTCTTTTCATGTGCCAAGGGCACTTATCATCAGAGTGGGAGTTTGGCTTCTTCTGGTATCAGCCAGGACCCTGGAATTTATTCTGATCTGTATTTTTAATTAAGAAACTTCCTTTAGTGTGGCAAACTTTGTCATGAACGTGGAAGGCAGGGCCACCCATTGTGATCTGTGACTCTGCTTCACCCTCCCTGTGATGCCAGATTCTGCTGGGCTCCTGATAGACCAACACTCACCTTGCCCAGAATGCCCCTTTCTCAGGTGGGTTGGCAGGCTCGTTCTGCTCTCCACACTCCCTGCTGGGGTGAACATATCAATAGTCATGGTGGGGAAGCCTGTGACTCAGGAGGAATCCAACTCCAAGCTCCCACCACCTGGCTGACCAGTGCCAGGAGTCCCCTTACAACCCTGAGGTTCAGCCTCCTCAACTGAGAAGCAACAGCCATTCCAGACTCCTGGGTAAATTAGTGGCTTAAGTATTGAAGGGTTTCTTGCTCACACCCCAAGAGGATACATGCTGGGGAGGGCACGGCAGCAGGAGCAGGAACCGTCTAGTCACGTTGCATCTTCCGTCAGGGAGCAGAGAGTAAGTGGGACAGAGCTGTAAAACCATGTGGCCTGGCCCCACGTCGTCCAGTTAGGTACAACTTTCCCAAACACCACCAGCCGGGGAACAAGAATTCTACATGAGCCTCTACATGGCATTTCACATTCAAACACCAAATTGTGAGAGTGGATGGGGTCTCTGTGTGTAAAGGGGCCAGATCCACAAAAGCAGGTATTCCCTGTTGCCACCTATGTAAGAGCATTGTCTTAGACCCTTTGGGCTGCTGTAACAAAAGACTATGAGCTGGGTAGGTTAATAGCAGAAATTTATTTCCCATGGTTTTGGAGACTGGAAGTCCATTATCATCACCACCATCATCACCATCACCACCACCATCATCACCAGCACCACCATCATTATCATCATCATCATTGTTGTCATTAGCTCCGTCACCATTGCCATCATGATAATGCCAGACAGCCCCTGGATAGTGAGGGCTATCCTTCTGTTCACAGACAGACCTGTTTTCTGTGCATGCTAGACACTCACTCCACCCATGGGCTATCCTGGTCTAATAGAGGCAATGTTTCTTGTCTGCCGACATGACCTCTTGAAAGAAAGAGGGAGACAGTCGCTTGCTCTCTTATGTGGTGGTCAGAGATCAGACTACTGGTTCCATTCACTCCCAGACAGAATGAAAGACCGCCGTAGCTATTAACCTTGTTGTGTGTCCGTAAGTGTATCCTAATAAATCATTGATACCCCTTTAAACAGGCTATCATGATTCGCCTACACTCCCATAGTGTACGAGGTGAGGGGTCTTTTGGGCCTCGTTTAAAGGGCTCTGGTCCCTAGCCTAACCACCCCACAGAGGCCCCGCCTAATGCTGTTACTTAGAAGCTTCTAGTGTTGGCAAGGGCACAGGCATCCAGGCCATTGCAGGAAAGAAGGCTGCTAAGGACAGAAGAGAAGTAGACGAGCAAAGGAGAAAGCTGAGGGCTGGCTGAGGGCCCAGTGTGAGGGGAAGCCAGCCTGAGCTCAAGCTGTCTGCAGGCTGCTCCCTCCTTGGTGTGCTCCCTTTCTTCTGGGGGCCACGGCAGAGCAGAGAACAAGGCGTTGGCCCTAGACTTTGCATCAGCTTTTTCTGTTCACATTCTCCGAGGAAGCAGTGCCTTCATCTGAAGTCACATTCGTGGTTCTGGCTTTGAGAGATCTACCTGGACAGGCCTCAGGTTCCTCTACCTGGCATCTTCCAGGACCAGGTGGGCATGCTGAGTAGCAATGAAAAGAAAGCCATCCCCTTCACTGTGGGACCACTCCCTTCACGCCACAGCCATTGTCCCAGCAGGTGGGCCCGAGATGGTATTCAGAGAGCTTACCTGACCTCCTGTGAGCTTGGATGGTGGTTTCCATTTTAGGCTCAGGGAGCTGAAGCCTCAGAAGGTGAACTCAGAATATGGAGGTTCTGACTCCAAGCCCAAGGGTGCCTTTGGCTCCAGGGGTCACAGCTACTTCTTTGTCATCCTGACACAGCCTTTGAGCCACCTCTATGAAGGGAGCTTTGGTTCCCTTCTGCCCTAACATATGACCATAGACTTGGTGGACTGAGACCACAATCCCTGCTGCCCCACAGTTCTCGGGAACTCATCCAAAATTGAGGTGCAGGCTGGTCAGAGCCATGCCTGGGCTCTGAGAGAGAAGCTTTCCAGGCCTGAATCCAGCTCTCATGACATTGGGTGTTTTTTTTTTGTTTGTTTTTTTGTTTTTTTTTTTTTGACGTTCCCAGGCTTGAAGAGATGTTACTCTCTTCTCTGCCTCATCTTCACAAAACCTCCTTGTGTCTCTCTTGTGTCTTCTCCCATCAAGGATGCCCTCCATTGGATGTCAGACAGGTAGACCCCTCACCTCTTGAGAGGACACAGAAAACAGGGCTGTCTATCAATACAAGGCTAGCTCTCACTATCCGGGGACTGACTGACACTATCAGGGTGGTGATGACAGTGATGATGACGGTGACGACAGTAATGATGGCATTCTAAGGTGCCCATCATCTTGACTGCCTACTTGGGAAGGCCATTTCCAGACACATTCTGATGTTCCATGTAGACGCACACTTTGGGGGGAACCTGAGTATACTCAATTTACCTCTAAGAGGCAACCCCTGTATCCAGGTTACATGATACACCTGAGGCTGAGGAGTAAAGAGAATGCATGCCCGGAAGGGACTAATGGCCCAGTAGGAAACTATGTGGGTTCAGTGTCTTCCTAGAAGAACACCCTGCACACCGCCAACCCCTCAATCAGGTTTACAGAGGAGCCCAAGTCACTACTCAGGGAGGCAGCTTTGTCTGATCACCGCCAAGAAGATAAAAGATCTACGTGCCTGCAGTGTCCTCTGAGGGGCAGCAACAGGGATAGCCATGTGTGGAGGCCTGCACCATGTGCAGAACTCAACCGTGGTCTATGAGCATCCAGATGGTCCTGCAAAGCTAGACAAAGACCCGACAGTGTCTGAGAGGGACCAATAGGGGAAGATGGCCCTCTCCCACTGTCCTGGAGTTAAGCATCCCAACATACAAATGACGAACTGTGAGGTTAGGTTAGTCATCCCAGGATGTGCAGGGGACACTTCCTAGCTACTGAATGGAAAAATAAATTACCCCAGTGGCTGACTCAGGCAGGTCCTTTTGCCAATGAAGCTCAGATAACTGATGCTGGGCACAGCCCACGATCAATGCACTGCTATTTTTAACTATGGGATCAGCAGGGTCATTTTCCGGAGGGGAACATCTGTTTATTCTGCTCCCTTGGCTCTGTCCTTCTCTGAGCCTCTCAACCTCTTTCCCAGCCTTCAGCCCTCTCCACCTTGAGAAAAGGCTTCCAGGGTTTAGATGGAAAGAGGTCAGGGGTCAGATGGCTAAGATAGGGTGAGAGTTGTGGACCCCCAGCTCTCACCAGACCACTGGGTAATTTCTCCTTACAAACCCCAGATCTTGCCGGGCGGTGATGGCGCACGCCTTTAATCCCAGCACTCGGGAGGCAGAGGCAGGCAGATCTCTGTGAGTTCGAGGCCAGCCTTGTCTACAAGAGCTAGTTCCAGGACAGGAACCAAAGCTACAGAGAAACCCTGTCTTGAAAAAAAAAAACTTAGATCTTCCAGGCTCAGATTCTCTGAGCCTCTGAGCCTCTCCCCAGCCCACCCCAGTGCTGGGATCCCATTCGCAGCTATGACCCAATGGCAGTCATGCCTTAGCTCCGGACCACTGCTCTGTGCATGTCCCCTGCCTCATCCCCAGCAAGACCTGCTCCTCTCTGCCCTTGTTCTCACCCCGAAACGGGCCAGCACTGCTGCCTCATAAAGCAGCAAGGAGCATGCAGATTTCTCATGCTAAGCAGCATGCACTGGTCAAGGCCAAATCCCATTGCTTATCTGGCATCTTCAGGATGATTCTTTATTAAGTCTCATGACCCTGCAAGTTGGAATCAAGCCCATAGTGGTCTGCAACACGAACCTAGGCTCTGCTCCACCATTTGTTCCTCCCTCCGCCCTACCCTGGCCCACCTCTGCTTCTCTGGACGTCTGCCTTCTGCTCTCCATTTCTCTAAATCACAGCCACCCAGAGTGCAGGCAGGAAGGTGGACTTGACCTTATCCTTGAAGTACCAGCTCCTTACAGATCTCTGTTCTCCATGAGTGCTTGACGCAGGAGCTAATTTCTAGAACACGGGTCCAGAGTCCATACGTATGCCTGTGGTTTGTAAAGCTCTGGGCCAGGAGAAGCAATATAGAAGATCTAAGCCCAGGTCCGCCTTAAGTCACAACACACTTTTGGCCAGTCACCTGACCTCTCAAGTCCTCTGTTTCCATCCTAGAGAACCCTTGGCATAAAATTTCATCTCTTTGTGCCTTGATGGAGGGAGAATCTAAGTTCTAAATTTCATCTCTTTTATGCCTTGATGGAGGGAGAATCTAAGTTCTATCTCAAAGGGAAGAAAATCTGTGCTCAATTAGTAATGCCTGTCATTGGTGTAGATGGGGGGGCATGCTTATAATTCATTTCTAGTATTCATACTTATGATTGGTGTGGATCTTTTTCACTTCCGGCCTTTCTAGGTACTTCATTTAGCAAATGACCAGGTGATTGGGTGCAAGGGGTGACCTTGACTGCAGAGAGGCTCAGCCTCAAGCACAGGGGAATTATGAAGTGTCTTGTCATGGACTAAATCTTTATACTGCCCTCCCCCAAACCTGTGTGTTGAAATTCTAACTCCCCAACGTGATGGCTTTGGGAGGTTGAAGAGTTCATGTTGAGATTCATGCCATGTTTAGAAGGCCTGAAAGAGGCCTCATGCCTTCCACAAGGCACCGTTGAACAGGAAGTGGGTTCTCACAGAACTCAAAATGGGCCAGCACTTTTCAATTTCCAAACATCAAGAGTCATAGAAAATAAATGTCTGTGGTTTATGAGCCACTCAGCACATGAGATGCAGAGTGAAGCCCTGTTCTGGAAGGAGCCAGAAAACAGCACTATAGAGCTGAGAAGCCAGAGCAGGTCCTCCGGAAGGGTCACATTTCACAGATTAACCGAGGTATGCAGGATCCACCAGAGTGGGGATGGGTGGAGGGAGAGGTGTCACCTGCCACTGCAGGGGCAGGGGGGGCTTGCCGTGGAGGGTGTCTCACTGCTCTGGAGGTACTAATACAAGGTGGAGGTGACGGAACTGATACACAGTGGCCCCAGAACAATGCTGTGTGGTGAGAGGCCTGCCGGGAGCATCCTCACAGCCGTCTCCCCTCTGCCCGTCCAGGACCATAGCCTCTGAAGGCTGTCTATTAATGTGTGTGGAGCCACACACATGGCTAAGGCATCAGAAGTGCCCCCACTGTGTTTACTGAGGGTGCTCTGCCTTGGAGGAAAATCTGAACTTGCCCTGAGAGCTCCTTGGGTCTACCCAGGCAATCTTGCAATCTCATCTTTGCTTTTGGTGACTGATACAGACCATGGCGCCCCTCCTGGTCACCTGTGACAAGACAAGGCTTGCACAAGGTCTAAGGTACCACTCTCTCCCACCCCCTATCCCGGCCTCTGCAGAGACTCCTCTGCTCAGGGAAGGATGCCCCCTCAAGGTTCAAGCCGGGGAACGTGTGTGGACCGTAGACTTTTCATCAAATTACCTTTCTCGCTACCAAGGCTCCTATGGTATAATCGGGCCAGCCTTCTATTTCCACCCTATGTGTCTTTAAAATGCTCTTTCAAGGCCTTGGTCTAAAGCCAAAGTCGCCATATTTTCCTTAAAGGAACAGAGAACACTTTCTGCCTTGTGGTCTTTATCATAAGCATCCAATTCTGCCACTGTGACTGGAAAGCTCCCAGAGACAGTTGCTGGGTGGATGGGCTGGCTCTGTACCAATAAAGCATTATTGATAAAACAGCTAGCAGCCAGTTTGGGTGATAGTCCTACAGCCTTTGTTCTGACACACTGTATCTTGCAGCCAGTTTGGGCGAGAGTCCCCCAGCTTTTATTCTGACACATTGTATCCAAAGTGGTTTCAAGCCACTAGTTTTTGCGGTTCCACAAAAGCTTCATTGCAGTTATGTGAGTGAGGCACCCTGGGAGAAAACAAACCTGGTGGTAGCATTTCCCATGGCCCTGGCGGAGTTTCCCATAGCTCTGGGGGGTTTCCCAAGCTCCCTCACTGTCCCCATAATGCTGAGATTCACCAGAAAGCAGTTGACACAAATATCTGCCCACAAGGAGAAGAGTCCCCCACCCGCCACCTGCCGGGATGAGGGACTATGGTTAATCATCTGGGCTAAACTCCGGGAGTTGCTGAGGGAGGGGGAATGAAAAGAGCACTGGGAAGACGGGAGACTGAGGCAGGGGTCTTCGGTGTAGTGAGCCTGGAGAAGGACAGGATGTCAGCTAAGATGATTGTGGGGCAGGCTCTGCTTCAGGCATGGGTCATCGTGACAACAGGGACATTAACATTAATGATCCTTCCTCCAGGGGCCAGGTAGCTGACAGGTTATTCATGAACAAGTTGCAGATTCGCCAGATGGGCCAAACTGGTCAAATAGGGCTTCTGATGGAACTCAGACAATTCTAGGATGATGTGGGGTCTTGGGCAGAAATAAGATAATGAGGCCAGACATGGTGGCACTGAGCAATCAGAGTCCAGTGGAGCTCTGTGAGTTTGGGGACACCATGGTCTACGTAAAAGAGGCAGAAGTGGTTTATGGCAGCTTCTGTTTTTTTCTCCTGCCCTGGCATCTGGTAATCCCAGCCACCCATCATGAGGTCACCTAAGCCTCCACGCCCAAGGACCCTGGGCACTTCAGTCTGAGGAACTAACCTGCCCCAAGCACCACGGTCTCCAGGTCAGACTGCTGACCCAAGGTGATGTTGGGCGTCTTTTTATTTTTGGAAGGGGTATTCATTTCCTAGCTACATCTGCCAACACTTTGCCTATCACGGTCTTAGCCACAGAGAGGTCCTCAAAATATGTGGGAGACATGTCTTCATCATGTGACTATGAGTAAGTCACCTCATCTTTACATAAAGATAACCATGGGCACCAAGAGGCTACTTAGAAATCAAGACAAAGCAAGACACAATGTTAATGACCCAGAGCTGAAGATGCTAGGCAGCCATGGGGAGTCCAAGGGGGGGGGAAGCAGAACCAGGCCTGTGCTCAGCAGTTCACAGCTTGGCTGCATGCAAGTCTGCAGGGAGAAGCGGCTGGCAGGGTCAGGTGACCTCGATCCCGGCACAGTAGGTCCCCCTTCCTCCATCATACTGTGCAGCACAGGGGGTACAACTGATCCCACCTGACTGGAAAACCTCACCCATTGCTGGTACTCTCAGGGCTCCCATGTGCCCAGGGCCTCCACCTTCTGCCTCTATGGACTCTGTGAAGCCAGAAGGCCAGATTCTGGGGTAGTCTCCAGTCTCCTTCCTGGGCTCCCAGTGCCACACATCCCTGAGGGGGTTCATTCATGGTGCTTGCTTGGCTGTTGTGCCAAGGTAGCTCAAGACCCCAGCAACTTTTGTGCATTTACTACAGAAGGGCCGGCAGTCATGTTCTCCCAATTGCTAAGCAACGGTGGCCATTCTCGCACATGGAGAAAATTGAAACATTGATTTATCTATTTGTTTTGCAACGAGCACTGGCGGCTTCATTACTCTGTTCCCGGGGGATACCCTCCCACACATTCGAATGGAAAAGTAACTCTTTTTACCTAGGAATGGGCAGCGATGGGTTTTTAATTTGGAGAAAGTACAGAAACAATGGTCGGGCTAGGCAGCAGAAATAGGGAGGAAAAGCTGGCCAGCAGGGACCTCCAGGAGTTGCAGGCACTGCAGTCTACTGGGCTCAGACAGTTATGGGTGGGTTCTATGCGATACACTGGTTGTGAGCGGCCGTTGGGGCTGTAGAGACAAGCCTCCAACCAGAAAGGGAATGGATGGGTTCTAGATGTCTGTCCCTGCTCCCTGCCACTGGAACTCCATCAGCAGAAGCCTGCATCATTCTCTCGCCCTCTGTGGTCCTAGATTCCAAGATCACAACCTTTTGGTTGACATGGTTCAGCTTTTGCTTCTGTCTTGACCCAGGGACAATAGGCCAAGAGCCCTGTTGTGAATCATGCCTTGGTTTCCGGAACTGTCACAGGAGGGCAGGAAGCCTTCCTGGTTCTCACAAAGTGATTACCGAGTTAAATAAAGCCACACCAGCGGGCGTGGCAACTCAGTGCTGGCAGGTATCTCTTCACATCTTCATCCCAGCTGAGTGGTCATTTTCCAGAGATGCTTGTTCCTGGGAAAATCCATTGTTGCTTCTGTAACTTTGATGTCACCAATAACAAGAGATACGGGTTCTGTCTCCCCAGCACCTGGTATCTGCCCCAAGAGTCAGCCTCCAGGGGAATAGGGTCCTCCTTTGGTAAGAATTGGTAGTTACCATAAATGAGGGCACACTGCGGTGGCTGCTCCAAGAAGAAAGGGCAACGGTCTCCTAAGCATTCCGTCTGTCTCTTGGCAGAGCCTGCCTGCTTTCTTCTACCCTTCTGCCTCTATGCTCAGGACGTTACTACCCAACCTTCACTCAGCCTCTGCCCAGCACACTGTTCTGTGGCCATAAAAGAACTTTCTGGAATTATCCTTGGCAAGATTTGCCTGGGCTCTAACTTCTCATGAGCTGCAACCGCTTGTCAATAGGAAAAAAAAACCTAAACACTAAACAAAAAAAAAGTTTCATGATTAAAAGTCTATTTTTGTCTCTGCATCAAAGCTGGTCAAGAGCTTGTTGGGTGCCGCCCACATTGTCTAAGGGACCCAGTCTCTCCCAGTCTTCTCACCATCTGCGTCAGCTGCTTGTGGTCCAATATGGCTGTTCTCGTGCCAGCTGTCAGAGATACATCCCAGCTGCCAGGAAAGCGAGAGGCACAGCCCTCTCTATAAAGATGGTTCTGAGAACCTGCACGTGTCATTGTCACATCCCATTGGCCAGTGTTCGGGGACATGGCCCCACCTGAGGCAAAGAAAGTCGGGAAAAGTCACACTGCCCTTGGGGTGACTGTGTTTCCAGGAGCTGGGGTATCAGAGAACGAGGAAGAAATGGACACTTCTGCTATAGATACCGCAGTTATATATTTCAGAACTTTCTGGGTCTCTACCCTCTCTATGTCCAGAGTTACTTAACAAAACCCTAGATCCCCAGGTAGCCTTGGCATGGAGCATACCCCTCAGTGACCTCTGCCAAACTAGTTGTGAAGAACAGGAGACCAGTGAGAACAGCTCACCCTTGGTGGAAAGAGCTGCCCAGCTTGGCTTCAGCGGTAGAGCTGGCCCCCGGTGCAGCCACCCCCTCTTTGACATGCTTGTCCAAGTGGGAAGAACGGAATGGAACTGTGTGGGAATTGACAGGTTGCCAAACTGTGGGTGTAACAGCAAGGAGCCTGAGCACAAAGGAAGAACCATGGTTGGTGCTCCGATCTCTGGACAGCCTGCCAAAATCATCCGGTGGGGATAAGGAAGGGAATGTCTTTTGAACTGTTCACAGAACTAGGCTTGGAGAGACACAGGGCTCCCGATATTAGTTTCTTTTCAGTTGCTATGTGATGAAACACCGAAACCCGCAGAAAAAGCCTTTTCTGGAAGAAGGTTTATCTTGGCTCACCATTCCAGATGGTGAGTTCATAATGGCAAAGGAGGTATATCAGCTATGATGGCAGTCCCAGGCAGGGCCCAGAGAGAATGAACTGAAGTGGAGACAGACTCCTCCCCTTAAAGTTCCTATAACTTTCCAAACAGTGCCACCATCTGGGGACCCATTATTGAGATGTGTGAGTCTCTGGAGACATTGCTCATGCAACCCCCACAGCCTCCCCTACTAGAAGAACACAAGCAGAGCCTGCACTGTCAGTGGGCAGAGACCTAGATCCCTGCTGTAAAGAAGATAAAACTCTTCCAAGCTCCTGGCTCACTGCCTCCCCTTCACCTGTGTGTGCCTGTCCTCCGAGCTCCAGGGTTTGCTCCCAAGGTGGGGGAGTTCACCAGAAGGTTCAGGGCTGGTGCACTCTGGGATGAGCACCTAGCTATTTATAATGAGCCGTCTCCCGAGAGAAGGACGCAGGCTAGTGTTCCCTCTCTTACTATTCAAGGTCAGCCACGCAGCTATGGGATCAGTCACAGGATATGGGACCTGGGTTATGTCTGGGTTACCTCAAGCTCTTTGAGGGGTGAATGCTTCCACAAAGGTGATCCATCTAGGCTGGCTCAGGAAGCTCTGCTGGGAGTGGCCTCTGAGGACATCCTCATAAGCCCTCAGGATCAGGGTCACTGTCGGAAGGGTGAAATCCTCGATTTCTCTAGGCATCAGAGATGGGCAGCTAGGGAAAAAAAACTGCTCAAGATGGTGAGGGAGGGAGAGAAATGGCAGGCACTGGAGCCACACTGAGAAGCTCTTGGGAGAGCAGGGAGGACTGGGTTCCATTCTGACTCCAACTAGGACCTGTGGGATTCGCCACCCCCGCCAGAGGCAGCAATGACCGAAGCTGGTAGAAAGTGAGTGGGGGTAGGAAGCAGGTGACAGGAAACAGGGTGGTCAGCCAAGGATAGCTGAGCTGCCTTAGCAGGATTTTCACAAAACTAACCGAGAGCAAAGTCCCTGGGGTACAGCCAGGCAGGGTACTTAAGGAGCCTAACGCAAGACTTGGTCTAAGGAGCAAGACCTTATACAACTGAGCGAGGGATCTGTGATGGATGCCACCAAGTGCTGGGGACACAGCAGGGAGCAGTACAAACAGAAGCTGTGACTCCGGTCAGCCACGTGCTTGGAATGGAAACCAAAACCAGACTTGGCCAGGTCTCTCTTTTGAAAACCCTTGAGCCAGATGGGCTCCGGCCAGTGGACCTCAACTGGGGGCCTGTTGGTATCTGCAGACATTATCCCGTGTTAGCCTGAGGAAAGGATGCTGCTGGCATCTTGGGCTGGAGGCCAGAGGGTCTGCCAAGGCGAGAACAGCCCCCACAGCAGAGCCATCTGGACCACGAGGACCAGAGATGTTGAGAACGAGAAGCCCAGCGGGAGCATTCAGCAACTTAATACAGCTCCCAGACCATATATTATGTAATGTCCCCAGCGGGGCGTGGAGCAGCACCTCGTAATCAAACACATTAATATTTCTACAGCCAAATGTATGAATATTCACACGGAGAGGGACGAACCTGGGCTATAAATAGCCTCACATCCGTTCAGGTCACGTTTCGCCATCAAATGAGTTATGAACGAGCTTTTGGTTTTCAGAGCTTTATGGATTTTGGAATTGGGCTGTGAGCCTGTAATATAATTTCAGATCTTGATAAATGCCGAAACAATAACAAAGCAGAGACAAGGAAGGGAGAACAGAGGGTTTAGGCAGAGTGGCCACTGAGGGGGCAGCCAAGGAGACGCCTGGGTGGCGTGAGGGACTGGACCATGACATTATCTAGGGGATGCCGATCTGGGCTCAAAGATGAACATGCAAAGGCCCTGGGGCTGAGATGAGTGTGGTGAGCAAGAAACCTCCAGGAGGGCAGCGCATTTGCAGGGGATGCTCAGAAGAACAAGGTGTGGATGGACCTGACCTGGACTCTGGCTTGTGGGGAAAGTAGGAAGGAGGACGTGAACGTGGGAGGCACACAGCCCGCGAGAAGGGAGCAAAAGCAGATGGCTGTGAATTACAACAGAGGAGAAATCAGAACTCAAGGTGGCTCCAGTCACAAGAGAATGGAGACTCTGAGAAACTGGGAGGCACTACCCAGCACCCATTACTCTTCGGTCCCTCATTATCCCAAGATCCCTGTTTCAGGACCCTGGTCAGTTCACCCTCATCTGGCTGAGCATGGAGCTGAGCTTCCGTCAGCATCGGCACCCCCACGGCACCCCAGATCGGCATCCCACAGTCCCCCAGGCACAGCTCCAAAGTATTACAACATGGGCAGAAACCTTGAAGGGTTTGGAAGACACCCCAACAGGGCAGTTACCAGGAAGGCAAGATTCCAAGAGTCAATGGGACCAGGGAAAAGGGGCCTCTGCTAGCCAGGGCCTGCTGAGGGTGGACACCGCTGTACCATAGAAACATCTTAGGGGACACCGTGGACATCAGCGGGTGTATTAAAACAGGCAAGAGGATGTCTGGATGTCTTGTGCTGTCAACAACCCCAAGAAATTAGGACACTGTCCCTGTCTTACATGCCTGAGCCTTTCCCCTTTGGGGAAGAAGTCTTGTTTAGACTCCAAAGACCCAACCATGGGGCATAGTCCATGGCTTGAAGCTTTCAAACCTTGTCAGCTAACATCATGCCCAGGACCAAACGAATCATTTGAATCTTAGGACCAGCAAATTCACAATGGCTAGGTTACTCCAAAACCAGGCCTCCCCTGTGATCTGGCAGCTGACACCCCAGTTCTCATTCCCCTCCCAGAACCCTTG
Source organism: Microtus pennsylvanicus (assembly GCF_037038515.1). Lineage (NCBI taxonomy): Eukaryota > Metazoa > Chordata > Mammalia > Rodentia > Cricetidae > Microtus > Microtus pennsylvanicus. Next base: position 78,863,979 of record NC_134591.1, on the reverse strand, counting down.
AAAACCAAAGGCCTCTCTGCAACCAGAAGCTCCTGCCCTGCTGCCTGATGGGAAATCCCCCCAGCATCCAGGAGGTCTGTAAGCAACATAACCATGGGACACTGTCCCTTCTACCTGCACAGCCTCCTTCCCACCTCACTGAACCTGGCGACTGGACAAAAAAAGAGCCACCTAGCAAAACAACGGGTTCTAGCAGGGCCTGTCCAGCTTGACTGAGGAGACCTGATCACTCTCGCTGTCTGATGTAGGCAGTGACACCAGTGTCTCAAAGATATGACAGAAAAGATACCAAGGGCTCAAATGGCTCAGTGCTGTGCTGGGTTCCCTGGCTCATGGAACTGAGTTTCCCCGAGTCACCTTGCCTGCCTGTAGCTGGACTCCTTTTATGAAGGGAAACTTACAGTACCCTGGGGGCCTTGTTGAGCGGAAGTATCAGGTTAAGAATCTGAGATATCCCTCTTCCTGGGATGTTCCTCCCCAGGGAAGCAGTGTGAAGAGCAAAAAAACCTCAGCTCAGCAATTACCAATGGTCTCCTGGGGAGGACCATGCGACCTATCTATGTTACCTGCACCCACTACTAGCTCTACAGGAGGAAAGGGACATAAATGCCCGAGTGTCCCTGTCCCCACCACTCTGACTGTCTGTACACCCATATCTACCTAGGTGGTGCAAAGGAAGCAGCCCCCGGGTCAAGGGTGGCTGAAGGACACCAGGGAACCTAGAAGGCTCAGCCCACATTTTCCAGAGAGAATGAGGAGCCTTCCCCAGGTTGAGCATGCCGTACGTCACGCCTGGATGCTGGCTCCGGCAGAGCTCTGCTTCCCGCTTTTGGAAAGGGTGCATCTGTCCTCCCTAGGTGCTCTGCTCAGGGATCCGTCTCAATCCAATTACAGCAAGCATGGGGTGTGTGTCCACCGCGCGTCCGCAGCCTACCCCCGGCTCTCTTCTGACGAGCTCAGCGCCGCAGCTCTTTCCAAGTCATTCAGGGCCCTCTTCCTTTTCTTCCCGTTTTGATGATGTTTCTAAATTATGTATGCATTAAACTTATCTGGGTGAGTAATACCTCCCGGCTCCCGTGTCAGACCTAATTGTGCAGACTCACTGCTGTTCCGTGTTTACGTAGCTGAGGGGGAGAGCCTGTCCCACACATTTGTCTTCGTGTAAGGGTTTAAAGATGAGTACCTGGGGTGGGCTGAGGCCTCAGGGATTCTGTAAACTTCAATTCTGCAAAACCTCAGTCATGCCCAACCGTCTCGGAACCAGTGGGTCGGGATCCCAAGAGGGCAGTGACTAGAGCACCCACTCCCAGGGAAGGCATCCCTGGGAATCGGAGACCCCTGCCTCAGAGACTAGCAATGGTTGTCCAGAAAGCGAGCACTAAGGTTCTACCCTGGCCTCCTCCATAAGCCTGCATGCACAGTGGTGGCTTCTACACTGAGCAACAGATCCTGGATGTCCTGCCGAGCTCTGCCTCTGATGTCCACAATTTCTACCCTGCGGAGGAGGACTAGGCTGCCTGCCGATGGCCATCAACCCTGCCCTGGGGCTCAGATCTCCCAGAACAGCACAAACCTGGCCTTCGGGGGTTCTGCCTCTTATTCTCTCAGACAGGTGAAACTGTAACCCCTGTAACCTGGAGGTACCCACCCTAGGCCCACCCCAGGCCTCAGTGCCCTCCGGCACCCATGACTAGCACATCTGGGAACCCATAGGCCTCTCTCTCTGCAACTAGAAGTCTCTGCCCTACTTCCTTCTGACAGTTGCCCCCAGTGGCTCAGAGGGCTGTAGGCAACATAGCTGTGGGACACTAGCTGGCTCTGACTCGCCGCTTCCTGTACTGTCTGTAGATTTCAGGAAAGCACATTAAAGAGGTAGGTGCATGCAGATTGAATCTGGTGGATTCCAGACCTTGGGTTCTCAAACCCTGCACCGCATGCCGGCCCCTAGCTCCAGGTGAGAAAAACTGAAGGTCCTCTGGCCACAGTGACCCATGCAGTGCCCTCGCTAGCAGGGAAATCCCACTTCATCCCCTAGCAGGTTTATCCAGACGGATACCAATCACATGACTCCTTCCAGTGAGTACCAGCCCCTGCCACAGCCTCCAGGCAGGAGTTTCACCTATAAAGATGTGAGGGACAATTTATCATATCAATAAACTTGCATGCAGCACTGTCTGTCTTCCATAATGAAATGGGGATACAATCGCCATGTTATTGAGCATCAGGGCAACCCCGTTCCGGGCACTTATTATTTCCTGCCACGATCAGGGAAGACTGATCGAGCTCAGATAAGTGCAGCTTAAAATTGAAAACCAAGCAATTTACCTTCAATAGCTCCTCAGAATCCTGTGCAGCCAGAGACAGTTAAGGAGAAATAGACTCCCTTCCCATGCTAAGTATTTCCCATTAACATTTGATTCCTCCTCCTTGGGAGATTAGGACTTGGCCAGGGGAGGGGAAGGAGCCCTACCCTTCGCAGAGGGGACAGACAGCCTATCCTTGCAGTGCTGCGCTGAGCAAGTGCCAGTGAGGGGCTGGGGCATGCCTCTCCTGAGGGCTAACAGGGATAGGGTGCTCAAAGGATGTGTCACTTCCTAGAGGTTCCACACCATAGTGGTTAATGTCATCCGTGTGATAGGATCTAAAATCACCCAGGAAACAAGTCCCCGGGTACGCCACACCTGTGAGGGGTTCTCTAGATTAGGGGAACAGAGGTGGAAAGACCCACCCTGGATGCAGGAGTTGGGTCGAGGACTTCGTAAACAGGGTGAAGCAAGATGAAAATCGGTGTCTGCCCCGCCCCCCGACTATGGACACGATATGGCCAGCTTCCTCGTGCTCCTGAAACAATGATGGCTTCCCCGCCATGATGGGCAGTGTGCAGAGATCCACAGCTAAGCACCGGGCCAAGCTTCCAGAGACCAGTCCCAGAGAGGGAGGAGCCACGATGGGGAAACCCACAGAAACAGATGGCCCGAGCTAGTGGGAGCCACCCTGACCCTGGACTCACAGCAAGGGAACCTGTGAAAGATGAAGCTAGGCCCACTGAATGTGGGTGACAGTTGTGTGGCTTGGACAGCCTGTAGGGCCACTGGCAGTGGGACCAGGATTTGTCCCTAGTGCTTGGACTGGTGTTTTGGAGCTCATTCTTTTTGGAGGGACACCTCACTCAGCCCGGATATAGGGGGGGAGGGCCTCGGTCCTGCCTCAAAGTGATGTCAGACTTTGTTGACTCCTCTTGGGAAACCTTATCTTCTCTGAGGAGTGGATGGGGGGGGGGGGGGGCTGGGGTAGGGGAGAGGTGGGAGAGCATGAGGAGGGGAGGGAGTGGGAATGGGATAGGTATGCAAAATGAGAAAAGATTGTTTTTAAAAAAAATAACTTTAATAAAAAAGACACAGAAAAAGAGAACACAAATAAATAAAATTTCAAGTCACCTGACACACATTTTCAAAATGTCCCCATTGTTAAGCCACACACCGATCTGTTCACTTTTAAATTAGCTCGTGTTTTCATTGCCGTGCAAACAGCACCTGCAGAAGCCGCAGTAAACACAAACCTGTGGGTGAACAATTATACAGCCTGTGACAACACCATGGGACAGAGGGATGCTAACACAGGATGGCTCTAAAGCTCCCCTCCCCCACCATCCCACCCCACAAAGACTAGCTGGACCTAGACCCCTCCCCATGGCAGCACTTCTGTGCAGATCCCAGGCCATGCAGTGATATCTATTACCACCATTGATCTGCTTCCCGTTCCTGGTCTCCTGGGGAAAGGACAGACCTAAAGATGACAGGATTCAAGAGAGATTAATTTGTTATTTTAGACCCTCTGAAAGTGCATTTGCGCAGAAGCGGAGTCCCTGGGTCGTAACGAAGTTCAGATCAATTAAAACAATTTACTTTGCTACTAATGATTCCAGAGCATTGTAATTTATTGGTAAGTAAATGACTTCAAAAGCACATTCCTTTGGTGGCTGCACAGAGGGAATTTTAACAAGTTCTTGGATAAATTGGCTCTGGAATTTGTTAACAGGCCGTTATTGTAAACCATTTAACAGGGCCTTTTCACTCTGCTCCAAGGCCTCAAAGTTTCCAGAAACAATTAAAACTTATAATCAGTTCTTCATGGTTTGGGCAAATCAGATCACAAGTGAAGGTTCCGGATGATAGGTGGAAGACCCTCGTGTCCGAAGCCTGCGGTCAATAGAATCTAACCATGTCTCCTGCTCTTGGGGCTAAACATGTCCTGCCTCATCTGGCTTCCACCAGGAAGTCAGTCTATGTGGCTCTGCCCTGAGTCCACAGTGAGACCTCACTCTCTTTGCTGTCCCCCAGAGATCAAGTGCAGTCCTCAGTTTTCACCTTGGCCATTCCTCTGCCTGTGAAGCCCTCCCAACCTATGTGGCTGTGGTTGCCACATGACTTAGGTCTCAGCTCAGCAGCCTTCTCCAGAGTCCATGCCTTAAGCATGCCCATCATCTTCATTCTCCTCCATTATGGATCATAGGAGAGCTCCAGTCCTTGTTTCTGTCCGATCGCATCTCGTTAGCTATGTGCCAGCCTTAATGCAAGTCCCTAGGCTGGGGACATTCACTGCATCATAACCAGAAAGTGTCATATAGTAACTGAGGGAAAGTGTAGGTGCCAGGTCCAGGCACAAGGCATGGCCAGCATCCTGGTGAAATGGGCTACTGTGGTTGCCAGGTCCAGGCACAGGTATGTTGAACATCCTGGTAGAATAGGCTATGTCTCCTGTGTATACCCTGCCTACATAGGACCGGGTGATCTGTGTTCAGGTAGTGTTTCATGTTTTGTTTTGTGTTGTTTTTTTTTTCTTTTTTAAATCAGATAGTATGTCGTCTTCTCTGTTCTGTGAATGCAGGGTCCATAGTGTCCTCCTGAGGTCTGCTAAGATCTCGCAGGGCCTTTTCATTGGAATTAAGGTCGCTCTGTAATTCTTGCCCCAAGCACTTGTCTCTTTCATCAATGGCACCAATAAGAGCCTCAGTCGCTGAGCAGGATCAAGTGCTGTGCAGAAGGGCAGCTGGTGCTTGGGGTTAGAGGATGCATCCAAGCCATGCAGTGTGTAAGCAGCAGAGGAGGGCTGGCGCTGCCTTTGGTCTGAAGCTCTTTAGGCTGTGCTGCCCAGCAGGCCTTTGGAGGTACCTGCTGGCACCCCAACACTGGGCTGGTGACTTCTCAGGTGGCTCAGTGAGAACCTAGCTCCACTGTCAGAATGAAGCAAGTGAGAATGCTCACGTGAACACGTATTGATCTGGGACAGGTTCTTAGTCAGAGAGGCCTGCAGACTGAAGAGCATTCATTGGACGGATGCAATTCTAGACCTCTGCAGTCTGAGTCCTGCGGTCCCGGCTCTCTCTCGCAGCAGGCCATCTAGTGGAAAGGATGCATGCATACAGATAGAAAAGCCTCCAGCTTGTGAGGTCTTTGCTCTTCAAGGAGGTGTCATCCGGACTGTGACTGAGTGACACAGAAACACCCTGTGGGAACCTAGGGAAGAATGCTCCAGATAGAGGGGCCAGCCAGTTCAAAGGTACTGATGCTGGAAGACAGGGGAGAGAGAGAGAGAGAGAGAGAGAGAGAGAGAGAGAGAGAGAGAGAGAGAGAGAGAGAGAGCAGGTGACTGGAGCTGCTGAGCGAGGTAGGAAAGGACAAGAAGGCTCCTGAAGGAAACCCATGGGAACCCGAGGAAGCTCCAGGCCCAAGGACAGGGTAGAGAGTCTGGGTTTTATTTGGATATTCTAAGCATAACACTGTTGGGATTTGATAAATGTGCTTTTAAAGTTCTCTCTTGCTATGAACAAACTGAACATTTCGGAAAGAGATGAGAATGTGACACAGCTGGAATTCCCTACAGGGTCTCAAGAGGACATGGTAGAAGCAGAGGGAAGAGGACAGGGCAGGGTGATTCTAGGGTGGAGAGGCTGGCAGGTTCGTTGTAGAGAGAGAGGGATCTGGAGTGCCCAATGGTAAGGCTGTGTGCTCAGAAGAAAGGAAAGTGGGGAACTGGGTTAGGGGCATCACAGGTCCTCCAAGCCATATTGGGAGCATTTGGGCAGATGCATTGGGTAGATAAGGGTCTCTGTGGACCTGGAGTTAGCTGAACAATTCCAGACCTGCAAAAGGAAGTAGGAAGTCATGGGCAAAGCTGTGGGAGCCACCGCCCAGGAAGTAGAGACACCTGTACCTCAGGTCAGGAGAGGGTGGGGAAGAATAGAGAGCACTGGATACAGAACCTGTGGACCCAGGGCTGACCTCCCAACCCCAGAGTGGCCCTTCTACAAATCTCCCAGATCACTGTCTTAGTCAAAATGATGCCTTCTGCCTTGGCTCCAGTGTGATCGGGTTTTGGATTATTTGGAGCTGGCTGGCAAACCTTCTAGAGCCAACAGAGGCTGTGTTTTAGCAATTTTCATAGTATTTTTGGCAGATGCAGAGATTCCAAGGCAAGGCGGAGAGCCTTTTAATGGAGCCCTGAGAAGCAGTTTTTAAAAATACCTTGTAGAGAGCTATTTCAATTCCCGGCTGTGGCAAAAAAAAATAATGTATAAACTTAGCACCTTAATTTGGTTCTTCTTTGATCCGAGGAGGTGGGAAGCTTTTCCTCCCATGGCTCTGCCGAATGCGGAGGTGTTGTCTGCCAGTGCTGAGAAGTCTGAGTGTTTCCAGGGATACCCTGCACAGGCTGGAGCCTCTGCCAACACATGGCGTGAGACTAAGCACTGGGACTTCTCCCATTTCAGAGACGGGGAAACTGAGGTCTAGACTGATCGGTGAGAAGCTAAAAAGAGAAAGCAAGCATGGCGGCTCCTTCCTGTCATCCTGGCAGTGAGGAAACTGAAGCAGGAGGATGGCTGAGTTTGAGGCCAGCCTGGGCTGCATAGGGAAAAGGAAAGATGCTAAGGAGAGCTAGCCTCATCTCTGAGACAGAAAGACGAAAGTGTGCCCAGCTGCAGTGCAGAGAAAGCTCTGAGTCATTCTCTCACAAGTCTGAGCCTCTCCTGAGGGTGCCCTTCCCTCCCTGCGCATCGAAATGTCCTGGTGGCTTGTCATAACCACACCCTGAGCTCAGCACACAGCAGTGGCTCCAGTAGCCCGTAGCCTCCCAAGACCCCAAGTGAAGCTGGGGCTTTGACCCACTGCAGAGGCCTGGAGGCAGAGATTCTCCTAGGGGCCACCGTTCTGAGATTGCCTCCTAAGTGGGAAGCATCCCAGGCAACTGGAAGTCAGAAGGGCATCACTGTTGCCATGGTGCTTAAGAGGCTTGGTGGAGTTTGAGGCTCCCTGCTACACTGCCCCCCAACACTATCACCATAGTTTTCTGTGTGCATATATATGTGTGTGTGCATGCGGAGGCCAGGGGCCAACCAGAGCCCTTTACTTTCTGGGACAGAGTCTCCCACTGGGTCGGGGCCTCCCTCACTAGGTTGGCCTGGATAGAAGATCCCCAGTGCTGGGTTGACAAGCACACACCATCATGTTTGGTTTACTAGATCAGTGCTGGGGGGTCAGTCTCATGACTGCATAGCAAGCATTTGCCAGCTGAGCCATCTCCCCAGCCCTTCACCGTGGCTGTTGACTCAGAGCCCAAGAGATGGCGGTGCCAAACAAACCTGAGCAGCCTGCACAGCAGAAGAAAGAGGCACAGAGACGGTGTGCTCTCTGCAGACTGACCTCCGGCAGGGTCTTCTCTGCATAGACACCCCTTCCCTGGTCCTTTCCTCTTCTCCCTCAGCCTGCTGAGGAGACCAGGATTAGAGATAAGGGCAAAGTCACATCCCTGGCTAACCGCCTGGATATACTTATGCGGCTGGTACGGGGGGAAGCAGCATCGTGTGCCTGCCCATGGTGGGCACTGAGTTCAGCAGCATCAACCCGAACTTAGCCAGAAATGTCACCATCTTGTCCTATGCTTGGAGATGGTTGGGAAGTTGGTAAGAACTCGGTGAATTGAGAATGGACAGGCAGGGCAAGAGCATAGGGTCAAGTGAGCCAGCTCACAGAGAAACGGAGTTGTCCACACAGCCGACGCCTGTCCATTCACCACAATGCAAGAGCCTTGTCCTCTACCCAAGTGCAACAAGACCAGCTTTGCTCCAGCCAAGCCTGTCACCAGGACCTGGGTTTACATGGAAGCTGGGGTGAAGGGCCACTCACACCCGGTGGAGTCTCACCCCTGTAGTTGATATTCACACCCATACATTAAATGCCCATGCCCACCTCCCCACCCATGGAGGCCTGCCATACCTCCCACAGCTACTCAGGGCTCTGTGCCATGGGTGCCCCCTCCACCTGACTGACCCAGCCTGCTCCTATGAGGGTGAACTGGTACCGAATGCCCAGATGCACTAGGTGAGGGAGAGGTCTCATGGGGTCACTTGTTTCTCAAATCAGTTTGCCCCAGCTTCCATTTCTCGCCCTGGTTGAACTGGCCGTCACCTGCTGGGGACAGCATATCTGTCAAGCCTCGTGCCATTTGCTGTTATTGGTTCGCTGGCTTTATTGCCTTCCTCGGAGCAGTGAGGGGCAGCCAGCTGCTGGGGAATCACTCAAATTGACATGGCTTTTTATATTCCATTTCCTCCCTGCTCTCCTCCATGCTTCTATCTATGGGAGTGGGCTGACAAGGTGACAGACACACAAAAGCTCCCAACAGAAGCAGAGCCAATGCCCCTGGGGCAGGCTGTGATACCCCGGAGACCTGGTGGTCCTGAGGCCATAGAGGGCCTGTCCTGGAACCAGGTACCAGTCTTTGGCCTTGACTGGCACCTGCGCTGCCTGGTTTTTTGTTTTGTTTTGTCAATTAGACTTAACACAAACTAGAGTCATCTGGGAAATGGGATCCTCATTTGAGAAAATGCCCCAACCAGATGAGCCTATAGGCAAGCCCATGGAGTGTTTTCATGATTAATGTTTGACGTGGGAGAGCCCAGCCCATGTGGGTGGTGTCCTCTGTAGGCTGGTGGCCCTGGGTGCTACAAGAAAGCAGGTTGAGCAAGCCATGAGGAGCAAGCCGGTAAGCAGCACCCCTCCATGGTCTCTGCTTCAGTTCCTGCTCCCATGGTCCTGCGTAACCTGAGATGCCCTGACTCCCCTCAGTGATGAACCATTACCTGGAAATGTAGGCTAAAATAAACCCTTTCCTCCCCAGGCTGATTTTGGTCATGGTGTTTATCACAGCCACTGTTCCTTTTTTGTTCCCCTGTCATCTTGCTCCTGATGCCACTGGCCTTCTCTTCCTTGGCTTCTCAATAAACACCAGGACGAGAGCCCAGCCCCAGGTGGGGACCTCGGACAAACCCGGAATCGTCTTCTTATGTTTGACCTTGGGCAGGTTGCTTGGCATCTCAGAGCTTCCGTTCATTCCTCTGGGGATAGATGGGAGGATGCATGTGCTGTGTCAGGTCCGTGATCCACACCAGACAAGCACTCAGCAAAGGGCAGGTCTAATATTGGTTACTGTTCAGTTGATTGTTGACTGGCTCTGAGACTTTCCGAGACAAGGAAAAGGAAGCTTGATTCCAGGCTAGCTAGTGCCCCCACGGGGGTCTGTGGGTAGGAGAGGGCATTCCAGAGAAAAGCAATCAGTGGGGGAGAGACCGAGATTGAGATGACGGAAAGTTTGTACGGAACTGGCCATATGACTGTGGAGCTTATGAATCTGCTGTCTACTGGATAGGCCAACCTGCGGGTGACCCAGGACAGAGCTGGCATTCTAAGGAAGGATGGAAGGCTGACTGCTGGCAGGATTTCTTTTTCCTTGGAGACCTTGGTTTTTGTCTCTTAAGACCTTCAGTTGTTGGGTGGAGGCCCACTCACAAGGTGGAGGGCCACCTGCTTACCCAAAGCCCAATGATTTAAACGTTAATCTGCTCTAAGAATTTCTTCAAAACAGAGCAATGCAAGGATGGATTCTGTGGCTTCGTCATGTTGGCATATAAGATTAACAATAGGTATCAAGCCAGGTAGTGCATGCCTTTAATCCCAGTGCTCAGGAGGCAGAGGCCAGCATGGTCTACAGAGTGAGTCCAGGACAGCCAGGGATACACAGAGAAACCCTGTCTCGAAAAACAAGAACAACAAAAAGGTGTCGGCTGCCCTCTGAGGACAACATGGGCTCTGGGACCTGGGACCTCTCCCCACCCTGGTCAGTCATCTCCCACCCCAATTTTCTGTCTCTAGGGAAGACCATCAGCAATAGGCAGGTCTCTATGGGATCCTGGTTACTGCCACACAAAGTCACCTAAGAAAGTTCCCTGGTCCCCGGGCAGAGAATGAGAAACTCTGGCTATATAGACACTGGAGGTCCTGGACAGGCCTCCCAGGCCTGACACAATCCCTTGCTGGAAGACTGAGGTACCCAGAGAAAGTAGAAAAGTAGATGCCAGAAGTCAAAGACCCCCCACAGCCTCTCTAGAGGAGTGTTTGAAGCCTGCAGTTACCCCCCCCACACACACACACACGTGGCTGTTTCAGGCCGGGCAATGGCCCCTTTAAAGCGGTACTGGTTTGCCAGCGTGGGACCCCTCATGGGAGAAGCTCAAATCAATGCTCAGTTTTTATCTTTCTTGAAGCTCAGTGTGATGTAAAGTAACCTGTGTCTACGGCTGATACATAACCAGAAACTGGCTGTATCCGCTTCCCTTTGATTCTCTTGAACAATTACCTCCAGCATGCCTTGCGTATGGAGTCAGATTTTAAGTGTCCAAAAGAACTTCCCAACTGAGCCCACCAGGGACTTATCTGAGCTGGTTTTTCATATACTGAAAAACACCCGTAATCTGTGGAGGGAAAAAAAGACCTTGGGAGAGCACATTTTGAGTTTTAGGCAGATATTCCCTAGGGATGAGGATGTGGGGAGAATCTCCCAACCCTGCCTCGGACCCGGAGAGACACGGTCCTGCCAGCTCTCTCCGGCTGAAGGACATCCTGGCTACAGATACGTTTTGGCCAGGGCCAACTGACAGGAACTGTGGTTCTGGGAGTGACTGGGGAGGAGACCTGATTTTCATTAGCTACTCTGTGTTCTTCTCTGGAAACACTTAGGTTGCCATGGGATTGGGGACACACCTACCTCAGAGCATAAGTTCCGAGGAGCCAAGATGCTCACCTTTCATGATCTACAGTGGATTCAGATTTTCAGAGCTGTCCATACATGTGAAATAGGAGGAAGGGATGGGTCTGTGGGTAGCTGGAAGGCTACGTGAATGGACCAGTGAATGAATGGGCAAGGGAAGGGTGGAAGAATGGGAAGACAAGAGGGAGGTGTGTAGATAGCTGGAAGGACAGCTGTGTAGGTGGGTGGGTGGGTGAGCAGGGAGTCAGGCTGATAAATAGGAAGATTAGTAGGTAGATGTGTAGGTGACTGCCAAGATAGTAGGTGGGTCAGTGAGTTGATGGGTGGGGGACAGATGGAGGGATAGAGGGTAAGTGGGTAGGGGGCTATGTTGATGGATAGGTTCATGGAGGCTAATAAGTGAATATGGATGGTTAAGTGAATATATAGTTGGGTGGGAGGATGATGATGCGAGTAGATTAATGGATGGGTGGGTGGATGGATGGGTGGGTGGATGGATGGATGGATGGATGGATGGGTGGGTGGATGGATGGATGGATGGATGGGTGGGTGGGTGAGTGGGTGGATGGATGCGTGGGTGGATGGATGGGTGGATGGATGGATGGATGGATGGATGGATGGATGGATGGATAGATGGATGGATGGGTGGGTGGGTGGGTGGATGGATGGATGGGTGGGTGGGTGAGTGGGTGGATGGATGCGTGGGTGGATGGATGGATGGATGGATGGATGGGTGGATGGATGGATGGATGGTGGATGGGTGGGTGGGTGGGTAGATGGGTGGATGGATAAATGAATGGATGGATGGATGGGTGGGTGGGTGGGTGGATGCGTGGGTGGGTGGGTGGGTGGATGAGCAAATGAGTAAGAAACATGAATCTTTCTTCAAATCTTTGAAGGTAACATTCTTAGGGGTAAGACCCTGCTTTTTCCAGATCTACAGAACACGATCATGGTGGGTTCTCTAGGGAAACAAACTTAGACTGAGGTTAAAAAAGAACTTTCTAGCAGCCACATTGGCCTTGGATGGTGGATGGGGTAGACAGGCAGCAAGACCCCTACCCTAGGAGTGTTCGGGAAGCGCTTATTGCATGTAGAAATGTCCTTGAGGAGGCATGGCAATGTCATGGGTCTTTCCAGCTTCCCCTTAAGTCCCATGCTTAGAGTCCGTGAGCCAGTGTTTGCGGGGTTCACCCGAGCTGCTGCAGGGCCCCACACCTTCATTGTTGCTGCCCGTGGCAAGGACACATTCTCCTGCCTGTCTTTGACTAAACTCTTGAGACCAGTCTGTAAGAGGACAGAAAGCACATGACAGTCAGTCACCCAACTGCTAGAGACAAGGGGCAGGGAGGGCAAGGGGAGTAAGAAGATCCTTCTACAAAGTCCTTGGGGTGGTCAGGGCTAAGACATCAGGACCAGGGCAGGAACTCCTGGGCCAAGGTCTGGTCATCAGGACCAGGGTGGATCCTCCTGGGCCCAGGTCTGGGGTCCTTCCTGTTAAGACGGGTACATATCTTTGACACTCAATTCCCCTACAAAGATTGGAAGCTCAAGGTCATCAATGAGAAGCTGGAGCTCGATGTCTCTATGCCCACAGAGAAGAGAGCCAGTGCCCCACCCTGCTGCTGGACCCACACCAGCCCCTCACTGTTTCTTTCTCTTTGGAACAATCTAATTGCCTGTAGCTTCCGTGCTGGCCATCAATTTGATCTGAGCTCAAGGGTGCAAGCAAGGCTCACCTTGTTCTGCTTAAATAATACAGGTAGTGCGGTTATCGACAGCCTGTCAGCTGCAGGAAAGTGGCTTCGACATGGCCAGAAGCCCCACAGGGTCTCAGAGGCTCAGCCAGTCACGGGTCTGGCCTTTCACAGCTGAACTGGGAGGTCTCAGAGAAGAGGCTAGGCCTTAATGGCCTCAGCGTGAGCCCTGCCCAGTGGTTTCTGGAATAACCTTCCGTGGGAAGCCACTAGGGAAGGCAGTAGCTGCTCTGCTGAGCTCAGAGTGCATCTGGGCCCCCCACTGGGGGCTTCACTGAGTCACTTCCCATCAGGCAGCAGGCTCTCAGGACACTCTGTCCCCTCCTTCCATCCTTCACACACACCTGCGCCTGCCTCCGTGGGGTTTGTGACCAGGCTCTGCTCGTCTCGAAGCCAGAGTGGGATTTTTTTTTTAATGTTTAAAAATTCCCTGCAGCATGGCAGGTGCCCAGCTGCCGGGTCACCCCATCGGCTGTTCTGTCACCAGACATCATGTTTACCCGTCAGAGGCTGTTTCCCTGACACTCGACACTCAAAATAATGATCTCGTTGGAGCATCTTCATGAATGATTCATGAGGCTCCGCTCAACTTTAGGTTAACAGCGAATCAAAGCCCCGCTGAAGGGCCAGCTAAGGAAAGGCTAGCTGGGGTGGTATCCCTGCCCCCTGGGGACACACAGGGCCCTGTAACCCTCCCTGGGGACCCAGGCCCAGTCCTGCTGAGAGAGCTGGTCTCAACCAAGCCTCAGCACAGACAGAAAGCAGAGCAAGGCAGAAGGGTTCCAGCTGTCACCACCCCCAGTGACCTTGTGACGATGTTTGAACTAAAATCCCCGCATCACATCCATCGATCCCGAACTGATCATTAACACCAATAGGAGGCACGACCTTGAGCAGACATCCTGCCTCTCAGAGCCTCCATGCTCCATATATACAGCTCAAGGAGATGGGCTCTAACCAAAGGCAGCAAGGGGCTTAAGCTACAGGCAGAGCCCACATGCAGAGCTGGGAGGACTTGCTGCCGTAGACTGGTTCTCTGCACCTTTGTGTTTTAATCTGTGAAATGAAAGGTCCGAGTTCTGCAGCCTTGAGTCCCTTCCCTGGAGTACGACACTTCATGACACTCTACTTACTTGGCTTGTAACCAAACTGATCATCACAGAGGCTGGCCACCTCCACCTGCTGGCTAGACACCCCCACCTGCCAGCTGGACACCTCCACCTGCTGGCTGGACACCTCCACCTGCAGGCTGAATACCTCTAGACACCTCCACCTGCTGGCTGGACACCTCCACCTGCTGGCTGGACACCCTTACCTGCCGACTGGACACCTCCACCTGCCGGCTGGACACCTCCACCTGCTGGCAGGCTCCAGGATATTTCTTAACCATACTCGGGGATGGAGAAACCTAAACAGCCCAGTCTTCTCCCCAGCAAGAAACACACACACACACACAATGACCATCATAGGAAGGGTTGGGTATCTGAGGTTAGCCCCCACTTCCCTGTTTACTGGTTTCTTGGTGGACATGTTGGGTGCACCCCATGTGTTGGGCTCCTCCTACTCAGGACTCTTGGAACTGACTTTGCACTTGATAAATATTTATCCGTTGCTGAGTTTTCTTAGGGAGATAGGAACAAACACCTCTGCACCCCAGACAGGACACCAACAACAGACTATCCGTGTCTAGCTTGGTGAACCATTGAGCTTAATTTGGGGTTAATAACAAGAAAATGGGCAAATTACAGATAGTTGCGCCACCATTTCTATATGCCGGGGTCTGGCCAGAGTCTTGTGAGCCAGAGAGTCCGAACTTGTGAGGGTCTCCTGGCAGGGGAGCAATCATAATTCTGATTTCAATATGACAATAGCCATAGTGTACCCAGAAATCAGAATGCCACAAAAGGCCAATGACAAGAAGTGGGTGGTGTACTGAGCAGTGTCTGGAACAAAACCCAGTGTAGCGGTCACTTCTCAATTGTCACCTTGTGGGGGTCTGGGATTACTGAGAAGGGAATCTCAGTGAGGTTTCATCTGAATTGTTGGCCTGTGCTTATGCCAGGGAGGGCTTGTCTTAGTCAGGTTAATTGAGGTGAGAAGATCCACACTGAGTGTGGATGGCCCCAGGACTATGAAAAGAGGACCAAGCTGAGCATGCATTCATCACTCAGCTCCTGACAGATGCAAAGTGACTGGCTTCCTCCGTAAGTCCTTGCCACTGTGACCGCCTCTCAGTGACAGACGATAACTTTGACCTGTGCACCAACAAACCCTTTCTCCCTGAAGTTGCTTCCTATTGAGAAATTTTATCCCTAAGGCACGAGCTTTGTGCTCCTGGCCATGTGACTGTCTCTCTTCCTGAGAGCAGCAAACCGCTGAGTTAACCATAACTATGCATCATTTGCCCCAGAGGCATTCTAGCCTGATTCTGCAATTAGAAAAGATGGAGGTGGGGGCTTCTCAGGGATGGGGAGGGGGCTACACAGTGCCTGACAAGGGCAAATGAGAGGCCATCAGAGCCATGACCCAGTGATTTCTAGAAGTAGGAGTCAGCCCCGGCTGAAACATCCGGCAGATTTTCCTTTTCTTCCTAAATGTTCTTCAAGCTCCCTACTGCAAGGACAAGGTATTACCCTGCCTCCGTGGGCAGACGCAATATCAGCACACAGGAGTGGGCAAAAGCACCCCAAGTGCAAATGGCCCTAGAGAGGCCCAAGGTGGGGAGAAGCGGATGCAGATGACTCTCAGGACTGAGAATCACTGGCATGAATGCCAGCTCCTGTGCCACAGTGAAGCTCAGTGGCCAAGATCCATGCCCTAGATGGACTCCCGGCTCCACCCTTTACCACCCACCCAGGGTACCCTGGATAAGTCACTTCATCTTCCGGGGTGTCTAGAAATGTCCCTCCTCCCAAGTCTGCTGTGGGGATTCTATGGGGCTGTGAGGGAGAAGGCATGGGATGTAGGAAGACCAAGGCTGTTAGCTCAGGAATCAGATTCGTGGATCCAAGGGGGTCAGGCCTGATGAGGGAGAAAGGCAGGATACTGATCTTGTCTGTATAAATCACAGCTTGGCTTGCAATAGATGGTTTTTTTCATCAGGTCCAGTGGCTTGGAATACTACATTAAGCATCATCTTCATTATTAAGGGTTTTGTGTGTATATCAGTTACTTTCCTATTGCTGTGCAAAACACCATGGCCAAGACAACGTATAGAAGCAAGAGTTTATCTGGGGTTTACAATTCTGCAGGGTGAGGAATACATCACCACTGTGGCACACAGACATGGTACTGGAGCACCAGCTGAGAACCCGGGTCCGGTCCACAAATAGGAAGCAGAGAGAGCTAAATTGTTTGAGTCTTTTGAAACTGCAAGGCCCAGCCCCAGTGACTTCCTTTAGCAAGGCCACACCCTTTAACTGCATCCCCCGCCCCCTGCCGCAAACGTTTACCAACTACAGTCTAAGTATTCAAGTGCCTGAGACTTATGGAGGCCATTCTCATCCAAGCCTCCACATTCCACCCCTGCAGCCCTCTGGTCTCATGGCCACAACGCGTTCAGTCTACCTTAAAGGGCTCCCATAGCCTTTCAGTCTCAACAAGGCTTAAAAGTCCAAGCCTCTTCTAAGACTCTGACAATCTATTAACTGTAACCCCACTAAAAGCAAACAGCAAATTCCGTGCTTCCAACACACAATGATACAGAGTATGCACAACCATTCCAAACGGGAGGAAACAGGTTACAGCAAGGCAGTTCTGGACCGAAGCAAGGCCAGAACTCAGAACCCAAACTCAGCAGGGCAAATTCCAAATCTTGTAGTTCCATATCTGATGTCAAAGGGTTTAAATGGCTCTGCCCCTCCAGCTTGGCTTCCTGTGACCTCCATCTCTCTCTTGGGCTGGTTCTACTCCCTGCCTGCGGTTCCCCTCCGTGAATATCTCATAGCTCTGGCATCTCTAACACCTTAGGGTCTCCAACACAACTTGGGCTTCACTTTCACAGCTGCGACCTCTTAGGGATTCTTGCCTTCTGAGGATCTCGCCCAGGGACTGGCCTGCTGCACGTTGCCTGGCATCAGCAGTTCTCCTTAACCATGGAGGAAGCTTCCATGGCCCCTTGATTTCTGCGTTCTTCATGACTCTAAAACCAGAACCATGTAGATGGTGTTCTGGTGCCACGATCTGCAATTGGCTTCTCTAAAGGAACAGAACTGATAGAGTGAACATACACAGTTTATGTATTATAAAGGGAACTTATTAGAGTGGCTATAATTATTACCAGCCATGGTCTTAGTAGTCGAACAATGGATGTCTCCCAACAGGCAAGGCAAGGACCTTGGAGTTCTTCCGTCCATGAACTTGTATGTCTCTGCACTTCCAGTCTGGGGCTGGAGTCCCAGCGATGCCTGGAGAACTGCTGGTTTTCAGTCTGTCTTGGAATTCTGAAGAAACAGGTTCTGACACAAGCAAAGGGATGCCCCTTTTCTGTGGGCTGCCACCAGCATGTGTGGCCTCATTTTAGGGTGCATGGTCCCCGTGAAATGATCCCGTCAAGAACCTCCTTCACAGGCATGCCCAGTTGCTAGAGTTTTAGTTGATTCCAGACATAGTCGATTCGATGAGCAAGATTGGCCACCACAGTCTCCCTCTTACATTTGGTGCCTTAGGCAAGTACCTAGTTTGTCTCATCTACACATCCTGGGTCTGAATTCTTCACCAAAGATACAGACTAAAGAGTTTGAGTCCAGAGAAGAGGCCAGATTAGAGGAATGAGGTATGAGAGGCAAGCAGAAGTCTACTACCAAGTCAGGCCTCCAAGGAAGAGGAGACCTCAGTCTGAGCCTAGCCAGGATGTGTGCGTTTGAAACAATCTGCATTCTTTGCTAATTATTCCATGTCCCTCATCTTCTTTTTGAGATGTTTCCTAAAGATAGGCACCTCCATTGCACCATCAAGTCCCCTCCAGAACTGTAAGCCATTGGTTAAACAGCCGGAAGAGACCAGCTTGGAGGCGTTGAGCAGTTTTGTTTACCCAGAGCCCAGCTTCTGGGACCCTGTCACAGAACCAGCACGTCCTCTCAGGAACATATTTTCAGCTGAGCCACTGTCCCCTGATAAAGCTCCGCCTCCTGTCTTCTCATTCATGCAAGGCCTGGCATGTGCCTGGCACTGTGCCAGGCTGACTAGACAGTAAGAAGGATTGCTGGGTGGTAGTGGCACATGCCTTTAATCCCAGCACTCTGGAGGCATAGGCAGGTGGATCTCTGTGAGTTCAAAGCCAGCCTAGTCTACAGAGCAAGTTCCAGGACAGCCAGGGCTGTTACACAAAGAAACCCTGTCTTGAAACAACAACCAAAATTAAAAGGGAGAGAGAGGGGGCGAGGAGGAAGGGAAGGAGGGAGGGAGAAAGACTTAGAGCTGCAGATCTGGGCTACCGAGATAACCGTCTCAGGCTGATACTCTTGGAAGGAATCTTAACCTGGCCTGATGATTCCCACATGCAGGAAGCCAGGGTTGAGGTGTGAAGAAGCACTGGGGTCAGTTCTGAAGGACAAGAGTCGAGAGGCAGGGGACACAGAAGCAGCCGCTACTTTAGGACCTATGGAAGTATATATGGCATGGTCCTTGCCCACGGGGACTCGATGACAGATTGAGGACAAGTTAAATAGAACAAGATTTAAGCCCACAGCCATGAAGGAAATGGGAGCCGGGGCACGCAGAGACTATGATGAAGAGCAGATGGATGACACCCACTGCTCGGGCTCTCGGTCAGGAAAGAGCAACGGCCTCTGTGGAACGCTGGCCCCTGAGGGGTGGAGGCCAGAAAGGATGCTTGCAGGGGAATCAGTGATCCCAGGCTAAAGGTTCCAGCTGTGTCCAGGGGACAGCTGGGTTAGAACTGGTGAGTTTTGTGTTAGATGAGCGAGGGGAGGGGTCTTAAGATCCCTCAGCTGGACTGCTGGGACCCCCCAGGGGTCCTCAGAGACCCATCCCTGATCTCCAACACTGATCTCACCACAGCTCTGCTGTGCAGAATCCCATTCCAGCCAGAGCCCCCCATTTTCTGACCATCTTCTGCTTACACAAAACCAGGCTCCAGAGACAAGCCGGGGACATAAAGGGAGACGAGATGAAGATTCATCGGTGCCACAACCAGCTCTATTCTGGAAAAATTGAAATATTTTGTATGTAATGACAATGGAGTCACTGAGCAACCTTCCCAGAATAACTTCCCAGATATATGACGGTGACAACAGCCAACCCATTGGCACTGACATGCTGAAGGCTCCCCAAAGCCACCACTTAAAAAATGTCTCCTGTGTTATTAACATTCCGCACTTGGGGATGTTTATAGCTCGTCACTGTTATCAACAGCAGCAAATTTCAAGAACCTATAAATGACATCACCCCAAGAGACGGAGCCTGCAGCAAGTGCCATCAACCTGCCCAGCCCAGGCTCAGCCAGGAACATCAAAACAGGCTTATCTGATGAGTCCCTAGTGTACCCTGGGCCCGAATCTCCTGTCTTCCTCTCTCACCTTGACCACCCCCCAAAGCCCTGGTTTCATATGCATCCACTTTGCCCACTTCTTGGGAGCTGTCAATGCAGCTGAGAAGAGGAGGTGCCTGGCATGCCATGGGGAGTCTTCCACTGAAGACTGGAGGTCCAAGACAGAGCAGGTGTGGTACTCCTGGGGGCTGCGGTCTTTCTGCTGCATGGTCCCGAAGCTCTTTGGAGAGCCATGTCCTGAGCTGGTAAGATAGCTCAGTGGGTCAAGGGGCTTGCTGTAGGATATGATTGCTTGAATTGGATCCCCGGGTGTAGTAGAAAGGGCCACTTGTTTGTCCCGGCCATCCAGAAATGAAATAATCACACAGAAACCATATTAGTTAAATCACTGTTTGGCCCATTAGCTCTAGCTTCTTGTTGGCTAACTCTTACATATTAATTTAACCCATTTCTATTAATCTGTGTATTGCCATGTGGCTGTGGCTTACCGTCTGGCTCCGGTGGGGCTACATGGCTTCTCCCTGACTCCACCCTTTTCTCTCCCAGCATTCAGTTTACTTTTCCCTGCCTACCTCTATTCTTTTGCCCTATTAGGCCAAGCCAGTTTTCTTTATTCACCAATGGTATTCACAGTATACAAAGGGAAATTCTACATCACCCTGGATCTCACAAGGTGGAAGGTGAGAACAAACTCTACAGTGTTCTCCTCTGACATACACACGCACGCACACACACACACACACACGAAGGACTAGATTGTCTCCTGATTGGTTGATTGGTTGATTTACTCTTTCACTTCTCATCCGTCCTTATCACAGCCCACTTGCAGGTGGGGTGACAATGTTGTATGAATGCCGGGGCCACTGGCAAGATACGAGGCAGTGATTTTCATCTCACAGGTCAAGGGGGCAAAGGAGAAGCTTGGGACTTTAAATGTCAGACCCATAAACTTCTGGTCCCCAAGCCAGGATCAGGAGGCAGGGGGCTGAGAACCTGAACCTTGGGAAGAAATGCAAGCCCTATCCCCCACCCAGGTCCTCCCTCTAGATGATGATGGACATGGTTGGTGGAGACAAGCAGGAAGTGTGCAGCAGACTAACAAAGAACTGGCTTTTTGAATGCAGCAGATGTGACCATTCTGCAACCATGCAGCCCTATAAGCATGAAAGGTCACAACCCCTCAGAGTTGTAAAGGTCACCTGAACTGATGCAGGTCAAGGGACAGGTGCTTCTTGTACAAACACAGTCCTTGCTAGAAACCCTTACTGTCTGGGAGGAGTCTCTTCTTTTTTGCTGTGGACTTTAAGTCTCAAAAAAAAAAAAAGGAGACCCTCAAAGCTGCTTGGTTTGGAGAGAGTCTGTCTATTAGGAGGAGAGGTGAAAGGTCACTTTGGAGATGTGGGGGAGGTTCAGAGGTGGTAACGTGCCAAGAAGTATGTCAGTATTGTCAACTCCTAGCCTTGGCCAGCCCTGCCCGGAGTGGCCAGTCTCTGACTCCCCCAACCTCAATTTCTCTCTTCACCAAGGTCTTCTGAGACCTGCTATTCATATCCAACACTATGGCTATTTGTGGGGTGCTCTCTACCAGATTGCTGGGGAACGCTAACAAGATAATGAATGTGGGAGGGCTTTGGAAATGTCTAGTGTTCTGTAAATGTAAGAGATTACTGTTCCCGTTCACCACCCCTTTTAAAAGGATATTTTCCCTCCATTCAGCCAAATTTAACTTGGATGATGAAGAACCGAGCCCGGGCTTCCCAGCTA
This sequence comes from Microtus pennsylvanicus, assembly GCF_037038515.1. Classification (NCBI taxonomy): domain Eukaryota; kingdom Metazoa; phylum Chordata; class Mammalia; order Rodentia; family Cricetidae; genus Microtus; species Microtus pennsylvanicus. Next base: position 78,842,844 of record NC_134591.1, on the reverse strand, counting down.
TAATTTTCTTGCTTCCTTGTGCCTCTGAATATTAAAACACAAAGACTCACATTGCTGAGAGGAACCAAAACAGCAGCCTATTAGAGGTGTGATGGCACCGACAGAATTCAAAGTGATATTTCAAGCGGGGCGTTCTGTTTATATAAACCTTGAGAGTACTCGATGAATGTCAGCAGAACTTTGAAATTAAAATCGCTCCTTTTCCATACACTGCTCGCTCTATTATTGAGCCTGTGTCTTGGGTAGCCGTGGAGGTTAGAAACCACTTGGGGTTTACTTCATAACGCTGGAAATGCTTAGAGATGAGGAAGGAAGGCTCGGCATCTTAAATGGCTCTGCACAGGGCAGCCCAGGCATGCAGGGCTAAGCCGGTTAAAACACAGCCATCAGGAACTCTGTCCAGAGTGCTGAAAAGGAAGACGTTGCCGCAGAGAATGAGTGACAGGAAGGGGGTTGAGTGAGGGCGTGGGGGCTTCTCCAAGGGCCATTTCTGTTTGCTCTTTAGAATCCTGGTGGGAAGAAAAGGGTACCCCGGTAGGCAAATCCCGCTGTATGAGCTGGTGTGAGTGGGCCCTAGCAGATGGAAGGGAAAAGGTGAAGGGGAGCTGAAGACGGGGAGGGAAGTTGCCGAATGACAGCTACCCTGGAAATGAGAGAGGTGAGCTTGGAAGCTGGAGGGACTGAAAGATACAGTAATAAAATAGAGAGATACATTCAGTGACAGCAGAAAGATAAATGGAGCAAGTTATATGCAGGGCTCATTTTTGTGCAAATATTTGGGACTCTATAAAATAAGGCTGTTTATTATAAATCTGTCTTCAGAATAAGTCTTGCCACTATGCATATGTCACCTGCAGTGAAACCCACCCCCAGATGTGGAGAGTTCAGCTCTGGAGACCAACTTGACTGATAATGATCTTTCTATGATGGCGCTCCGTGTGAGGGCTGCTGGGAGCCAAGAGATTCTATGGTTGGGCCACTTTGGCAGCCTTGACCTTGATTTCCAAGGCAGCTGCTGCCTGCCACTCTGCAGTTTTCTGACATCAAATCAAGGAACGTTTGTGTATTTACAACCAAGAAGGCTTTCTGTAGTCCTTCATACCCAAGGGGTTCTTCTACCAGCACCTCTCCAAGGCCAACATGGTGAGAATAGACTGTTGGTTGGAGCTCTGTCCGTAGTGCTGAAATTGAAGTCCATGTATAGGGAGTGTGTGCAGGAGGGTTGCTCAGGGTGCTATTCCTGGGGCTCATTTCTCTTGCTCCCTAGAATGTTAAAGGAGGGAGACGGCATACTCTAAGGGGGCTGCGTGAACTGGTGTGGGTGGACCCCTAGCAGGCAAAGGGGGAAGGAGGAAGGGTATGTCAGCAAAGAATCAGGCAAAACAGATGGAAAACTCCAGGCACCTGTCAACCTTCTTCCGTGCATACTGAGTGCCAATGAGCTTTCACCTGAATTGGTTTGAGGCACCCTTCCTGGGGCCCGGGGAATGATGGGAAGTTGTTAGGAGCTAGTCCTGGCTCTGAGAAGGCCTGAGTCCTCTACCCCTAGTTCTTAGGCCAATTCAATACCTACTCTTGACCACAGTTTCAGTGTCTGCTTTCAGATGCCCAGGGTCAACTGGGATCCAAACATATTATGCAGAAACTCCCCGAAGCAGGGTACTCATAATTTCTAAGTTGCATGCTGTTGGAATATCGTGATGAAAGTTCACACCCTCCCAACCAGCATGGGAGTCGTTCCTCTGCACAGCCCATCCCCACTTCCATGAGCCACGCCCATTCGTCTCTTAGTGTCTGTCTTGTGCATCAAATCAGATGTCCTGGGATCCGAGTGCTTACATTCAGGCTCGTTTTTCTTAGCAACGACTCCAACATGCAAAAATATTTTTGTTATTAGAAAGAGAACACCAGGGCACACAGATTAGAAAGACAGGGCAACTTTGTCGCTCTGTGACATTGCCGTGGAGCATACAGAAAGCAGCTCCATTCACCTGCTTCCTGAGGGTCATGTCTGCAAAGGAAGGAAGGGCCTCGGGAGGCAATAAATGCTGCAGAGACAAAAGCTGCTGCACCCACCATAAAACCTTGGGATATGCTTCCTAAATGCTGGACTCATTCACAAAAAAAAAAAAACAGGGGTATCTGGAAATGAGTTCCCCCTCCCCCAGAATAGACAAGAGTTAGACCCTGCCTCTAAGTTCTCTCTATAGACGAGTTTACTCCTTCCCAGTCTTGAGAACTGAACATGGTACCCAGAGAATGAACAGGCTCTGGGGTCATTGTAGAGCCTGGTGGTTATCAGGAAGTTTTACTCCCCACTGGATGTCTGAAAATATCTGAAGACAATTTGTTGTTGTTGTGACCCTTTGAGAATGCTACTGGCACTACATGGTAGATGTCAGGGGTGTTAGGAAACACACTATAGAACGCAGGGCAGCCCTCACCAATAAGGAATGACCCAGCCTCAAACCTCTACAGCTGTGAGACAGGCATCCAGAATATTCGCATGATGCTTTGCTCCCTACGGGAGGATACGAAAGATGGTTCATCAGCTAGATGTGGTTAGAAGCTGGAAGACATAGACCTGCCTTTCTCCTTCCTTCTATACCTCAGATGACTTTCGTTTACTTTCTACAAATATGCATAGGTGTATAAAGAAAGTGATCTGTGTAAGGGGACCACCACCGTTGGAGAACAGATTTATGTTCAGCCACCCCTGTGTCTACCCCAACAATCGTGACTGGGTATCCCTTAGCACTGGGTGGCATAAGGAAGAGGAGAGATGGAGGAAAGATGGGCTATGAAGGCACGATTGGAACCAGGGACCTCCAGGCGGTCTTCAGATGAGCCTGAGATTGGCTGGTTCTTAGCTAGGAAGCACTCACTGTTCAGGAGTGAGTCCAGGGAGAGCTGAAGCGCTTGCTTGAGAGATTGAAGCTGGCAGTTGGAGCCAAGCCAAAGGGTCCTCTGTGAAGAGCGTTTGGGAAAAGACACAGAGGCGGACTTGGAGACAGGAAAAATGGCAACAACTCCTAAGGAAAATCAGAACTATGTGGCATGAAGCCAAAGTCCATGGGAGGCAACAGAGTACTGGTTGGGGGCTGGAACACAGCAGGGAAAGAGGGGACTAAGCAAACCATGGGGCTTCTCCTAAGGCTGACCCAAGGACGAGAGGCTGCCAGTTCTTGAGGAGCCAACGGGGGCTTAGGCAAGTCCCCAGAAGATACCAGGAGACCTCAGACCTTCCCGTTTCTCAGTGACAGACCACAACTGTAATTTTAATTTGTCTTGGTCTCATGAGCACCAGAGAACTTCCCTGATGGATGGCAATGTGAGGTCCCAAAAGTTTTCCATGAGCTTCTGTGTCCTTGCTAAGTTAGACACCAGCCTGAGAAGGAGCGAGGGAGTCAGACCACCTTGCATCCTTGTCCATAACCAGTACTGGAATTGGTGGGAGCCAAGGTGAACAACGCCCTGCAAAGTTAATTAACTGCAATGTCAGTAGGAAACTAAAAAAATAATTTCCTGCCAAGTGCCCCTGCCTGGTGACAATAGGCAACATCCTTCATCACCAGCTGCATTGGGTTAAGGAGGAGGGAGCCACTTGGGAAACTCACTAGATGAGGGTTGGGAAGGTCCGTACACTTCCTGGAGGAGCAAGGATGCTCAGCAGGGACCAGACCCAGTACCAGTCCTTTAAGAAGGTAATTTGATTTAATCTGGCCATGGTTAGCTGAAGAACCCTGGGCACTAGCTAAGCTCTGCCTTGATATGGCTTCCCTTTGCCTCTGGAGACAGAGTGAGGCATCTTCTCTGGACAACCTTGGGTAGCACTGTAGTCACACCCTACCTTTGGTTTTCTAGAAACAGCTGTCCGATAAGGAGTTATGAGTTTCTGTAAACAAAACAAAAATGCCCAGGAAAATTGACACTCACCATAACCCTTCCCACGGAACCGTGAGGCAAGGTGGTGGTCACTTTGAGGCACATGAGGCCAAGAGACATTAAACAGCTTTCCCAAAGTCCCAGCATTTAAAGTGACCCAAGGGAGGTGAGACAAGGTCTGGCTCCACCCCCAGGTCCCTCCACCACGTAGCAGCAAGCTGGACCACAACAGCCCTGTGCCTTCCTACCCTGAATTCCAGAATTAGTATCTCTACTGAACCGACGGATTCGCTTGGAACCCTGCCTTCTTTCCTCTGTCGTACTAACCACCGACAGATAGATCATTCCTGCAGAGCAAGCCTTAAACAATGGGAACTTAGTGACTTCCTGCAGGGCGAAATGGTTTCATCTCATGTGGTTTCTCTGCTTCGAGAAACATCCCTTTCTGGTGATCCGATCTCAATGCACAGAAGTTCGCCTTCTGAGGAGAGATTGAATCTCGACTTCAATGGAAAGCCTCATTCAACATTAAAGTGTTCCTGGGCCAGTTCACTTACTCAGCAAATATTTACACAGCCTTGCTCTGGGCCCGGTGCCAAGCTAGATACTGGGGAGCGAGAAAGCCGTAAGGCCACCATGATGGGAACTGGCTTTTATCAGTCCTTTTCCGACTACAGGGACAGACCTCCCCGAGCTAATGCCAGCGCCTCCTCCTCATCCCCCTTCTTCTCTTTTATTGGTTTATTGAGATAAAGCCTCACGCAGTAGCTCAGCCTGACCTGGAACTTACAATAAACCCCATGTTTCAGCCTCTCAAATGCTAGCATTACAAACATCTACCACCACATCTGGGATTATAATATAATTTAGGGGCTTTTAATTTTTTCCAGTTTGGGGGTTATTTTGCTTCTTACCTATGTTTCTCCTTTTGCTAACTATTTCCCTGCATGCTCACCAAGGGCCTGTGTCTGCCCTACAGTGTCCCTCTCTGAGCCATCATCCTGAAACCCTGCATTCTCTTCTTGGGTCTCCCAGCAGGTGGCTTCTCTGTCACTTCAGCAGCGTCAGCATCAGCATCAGCTCCTCTCCTCACAACCCTCTCTGGGCTCCCTAGAGGAGCTGTGCCCTGTCTCGCTCCACCTCCATTAACCTGCCATCTTATGCTCACCTCTTGAGCCTCACACAGAATCACAATCACCTCTTCTTTAAATATTTATAGTTTGTCTCCGACAGCAGAAGCTATCTTGTTCATGGTGGATCCCATCCATAGGCCAACCATAGGCACTGCGGAGTTCTCCAGAGTTACCTGTGGGAGTGAGGGACCAGCCTCTGAAGCAAACAGAGGAGGAAACTCTCTGAGGGCCTAGTATCCTGGGGTGATCCTAGAAACCTCTCTGACCTAAATTCACTGAATGGAAAGTCTGAAATGGTACTACACTCTTAGTCCTAGACAGCAGAGAAACGCAATTTTGTGCACACACACACACACACACACAAAAGCACACACACACACACATGCATACAAACACAGTCCCTTTAAAAAGGCACGTGACACAATTAGTCTAAAAACGCCCTCTTTCAACTTTGCCTTTTAGCATCCCCTTTCCTAGCATCTTCCCCAAGGAGCTGCTTGCTCGATGTCCCTTCAACCACAGGATTAATTGTCATCCTTCCGTAGCTAGTGTCTCTTAACAGCTCCATGACAACCATACTTCGCAAATGCCAGCCAGTGTTTTTGCCAAAGGGACTCTACCCCTGCACAAAATAGAACATTCTGAGTGAAATTTAAACACACTTTGAACGGCACTGTTCAGGATTTCTTCACACTTCACAAATGCTTTCTTTGCAAACATGGGTGTCCCAGTTACCCTGGGTGGGTGCCAAGGCCCTCAGCCCAGCGTCTGTTTTCTCAGCTTCCAGGCAGCCGTGATGAGACTTGAAAACAAACAGGATGTGAGAGCTGTGGTTCCCCCAACCAAGGAGTGTGTGTGTGTGTGTGTGTCTGTGTGTCTGTGTGTGTGTGTGTCTGTGTCTGTGTGTCTGTGTGTCTGTGTGTCTGTGTGTGTATGTGTCCAGTTGGTGATGGCCACCAGAACTCTACCAAGAGATTCTTCGGATCCTGGAAAGAGCACCGCCTGCCACATTTAATTTAAAGATGGGAGCAGTGACTAGCGTAGACAAGGTCAGACAAAGCATCTTGCTCTGCTCCCACAGTGAAAGCAATTTTGACATACCCAGCCATAGAAGTGTCCAGAGGGGTCTTGGAGCATCATCCACTCTGCATCCACAATGGCAGAGGAGAGAAAGAGAAGGAAGTCCATGGATAGCCGGGACATAAGTCACCCACTGGGACATGCACTTACCCACAGAAAAAAAATGCCCAGCACCAACACAGAGGCTCCCAGCCTTGGTCCTTGCTGAACACGCATCCATTCACTAGCCTCATGGCCAAAATGTTCTGTTTGGCCAGTTACTCAACCAACATTCGTTGCCTACAGACTTGGGTAAAGTTCCTTCTGGGTTAGATTCTGACCTCAGGAAGCCTTGGTTCTAGACCCAGCCCGGATCCAGGAGAGGAAGCTGGGCTACCCAACTGTGCATGTAAGGTCTTAGGAAGACGACATTCTCTTTGGTTGGAAGATGGTGTTGTGGTGGAGCTGGTATTTCATGAGCAGGTGGGGCATAGTGAAATTCTAGACTTTGAGACACAGTGGGAAGGGCAGGTGACAGGAAGAGCAGGCTGAGGGGTCCCCACCATGGCCGAGACTTGGAAGGTGGCTCTCACAGTCAGATGGGGTGATCTAAGGCAGAGAATCTACCCAGCACCCAGAGACAAAGCAGCGAGGTCAGGCATGGTGAGAAGTCAGGCGGGGTGAGAGGTCAGGCGGGGTAAATGGCCACAGGAAGAGAGGATAATGTTTCCTCCCCCATCACCGCTTCTGTTCCTCAAGCGACTTTGCAGACATTAGCAGCAGCAGCACCTAGGACATGAGGGTTTAGAATCAGAGCAACCTGGTGGCTCTGTGACTCTATGCTGTCCCAGGTTGGTCTTCCTGAGCAATGCCCAAGAGATGCTTGGAGCAAACTGGAGATGCCAGCTTTTTGGAATAGGGGGGTCATCAGCTCCCAGCAGACTACACATATCTCCCCATTTTTGTCCTTAGAGTCCATAGGAGAAATGACATTTCGAGGCAGTGCTAGATCTTGGGGACTCATCTTGCTGCTGCCTGCAGAGTTGGCATTCGTCTCTAGCTTTAGGAGGCAGCAATGAAGATGGATTACTCCTCCTTTTCCTTCTCCTCCTCTTCCTGCAGTACCAAAGATTGGACCCAGGGCCTCACATATGCCAGGCAAGCGCTCTGCAATTGAGCCACATCCCCAACCGCTCTAAATTTTCTATTTCTGACAGGGTCCCTGGTCTTTGAACTTCCAATCCTCCTATCTCCACCTCCTCCGTAGTTGGGATTGCAGGCATGCTCCTCCATTCCCGGTTAAATATGCTGTCTTGATCCATGTTGGTATTCACGACACGAAACCCCACTGGCATTCCCTGCAAGGCTTGGCTCTGAAGAAGGGGTACCCAGCCAGCATCTCTGCAGAGGGGGCAGCTCCAGCTTTGCCTGTGCCGTTAGCATTGCAGCTCCGTTGTTACCTGAGGAAGGCTTACAGGTTATCAGTGAGCTACAGGAGCCATGGGAGAAAGGATAAAGATAAAAAGGGGTTTTAAAGGAAAATAACAAAAAGAAAAACTATATTTTCTAATCTGAACCCTGCCCTGTAGTGGCTTTGTTAACGCCAGTTCCTGTTTCAGGACCTAAACTGTTCAGGGCCACAATGATAATTCTTCATCTTCACATTAAAAAGAAGCAAACAACAAAAAGAAACATACAGCCCAATTTCACCTTGCTTCCCTCTAAAACCACCGCCGAATCTCACTGTCATGGTTGCCAGAGCATAAAAAATCCTATAACTTCTCCATGGACTGGGCAGTCAGCCTGCTTGACAGCCAGGGGAGAATTGAGGTTGGTGTTTTTAATAGGACCTTAAGGAAGCATCCTCCAGGGACTCCAGGGCAGGATGAAGGCGGCCCAAGCCCCAACCTTCCAGATGCCTCTGCTTAAAACACCTTCCCCTCCTCACTACTATCTGGAGACAATGGGCAAGAGGCAGGAACTCTGAAGAATTAAATTCAGGTCCCCTTTCCAGCTCAGAAGGCTCTCCCACCAGGAGGCCTGTTTGCAAGGTTAGGATCATAAAAGGAGGCACCAATCAGGAAGCTAGCCCTGTTCTGAATGTCATTTGAGTGGACTCTTTGAAAGCAGGAAAAGTACAGCCATTGTTTCTAGGGAGGTGCACAGGAGGCCAGTGAGGGGTGGGGAAAAGATGCACCCCCCCCCTTCTTATTCTCCTGCTGTCCATGGTCCCAGTCACAACCTCTCTCAGTTTTTCTAGCTGAAGTGGAAGAGGGGATACGTCCATCACCCTATTCCATTCTAGCTCTATCAACCTGTTTTAAGGGGGAGAACCAAGAGTCACACGCTTGGCAAAACCCTTACAATCTTTCATGGACCAGTTAAACTACACCAAGCACCCAGCCATCACCAGAGAAGGGCTTGAAAGGCCCGAGTCCCGTGATGCTTACCACCCAGGTGAGGACTAGCCATGAAACTCGTGGCCCCAAAGAATCCCACAACATCAGGTGATGGGGCCAGGAACGGTCACCTTGAGTTCAAAGAGACTGTGAACTGTTTCCTGAGAAAATGTAGCTTTGTCTTGGGAGCTAATCTCTTCTCTGAGACTGCATTTGTTATTGGTTGAGAAAGGTTCAGAGAGGCTTCACTCAGCAATCATTGGAAATGGAGGCAGACCCAGAGCCAAGCATTAGGCGGGCTTGAGGAGTTCTGTCAAAGAGAGGGGTTATGGGAGCCAGAGGGGCCAAGGACGCCACAAGAAAACCCACAGAATCAACTACCCTGGGATCATAGGGGCTCACAGAGACCAAACCAATAACAGAGAACTTGCACAGGACTGACCTAGGCCCTCTGCATATATGTTACAGCTGTGTAGCATGGTCTTCTCGTGGGACTCCCAGTAGAGGGAGCGGAGGTCTGTCTCTGACTCTGTTGCCTGCTCTTGGGACCCTTTCCTCCTGCTGGGTTGCCTTGTCCAGCCTTGGCAGGAGAGGAGGTGCCCAGACTCGTTGACACTTGATATGCCCTAGCTGGCTAATACACATGGGAGGACTGCACTTTACTGAAGAGAGAAAAAAGGAGCGGATATGGTGATGAGGTTAAGGAGAGGGACTGGGAAGAGAGGAGGGAGGGAGGAGGAGAAACTGGGATGGGGATAGGAAAAATCAACTCATTAAAAATTTAAATAAAAAAGAATGGCCCCTGTGTAGTATCCTGCAATTTCTTGCATATCTCGTGTCTTGGAGATGGCCATACCTCCTTGCTGTTTGCAAAGAGCTTTATAAAGAGGGCTTCTGTCCTCGCACATCAACTCCCAATAGGCAGTGTCTGAATCTGTTCGACTTTGCTCCAAATAGAGGTCCTAGAAGACCTTCGAGACACTTTGTAGCAATACCTTGAGACAAATTGTTCTGGGAGAGCTGGTATGTCAGGAGTCCCCAGTCTGAAATGTTAGGGCTGCTTCCAATGCTGCTACCTTTACCCTCACAGCACCACACCTGGCTCTTCAGGCGTTTGTTTATTTTAGCGTATGAGCATTTTACCTGCATGTATGTATGTGTGCCATGTGCATGGCTGGTGCCTGTGGAAGTCAGAAGACGGCATCAGAGCCCTTGGAATTGGGGTTCCAGGTGGTTATGAGCCGCCCTGTGTGTGCCAGGAACTGAACCAGTGTTCTGGTGTCTTCTGCAAGAGCAGCATAGGTTCTTAATGTACCATCTCTCCAGCCGCATGACTTAAAAAAAAAATTGGATTCTGGGGCTTGAATTTGGGTCCTCAGGTGAATGGCAATCGCTTGACTGACTGAGCCATCTCTTCCTTTTATAGGTAAGAGTACTGGGGTGCAGGGACATGAAAGACCACAGCTAGGGAGTCTCAGAATCAAGATTCAAACCAGCTCCATCATTTGGGACACACATCTTTAAGCTCCAACAGACCAGGGCTCAGACGGTGGGGCTTGGGCAAGATCAGTATTCTTTGCAATTAGGGTTACCTGTGTGCCCAAAGACCCTAGCCCATAATCAGACCTTCTGAGGGTATTTTCTATGAAGTACTTACCACCCAGCACCTGGAGCACCCAGCTCCACAGTGATGGTGGTGATGGCCGCCCATCTGCCACATAGGCAGGATGGTACAGTGTTGTAATAGGAGCGGTGGGCTGTGTCCCGCCGTCCAGCTGCCCGCACGGCTAGCTTTATCCGAAATAATTACACAGAAACTGTATTCTTTTAAACACTGCCTGGCCCATTAGTTCCAGCCTCTTATTGGCTAGCTCTTACATATTGATCTAACCCATTTCTAATAATCTGTGTAGCCCACGAGCGAGCTGGCTTACCAGGAAAGAGCTTAACCTGCATCTGCCTGGAGTGGGAGAATCATGGTGACTCACACTCGCTCGGCTTCTCTCTCCCAGCATTCTGTTCTGTTTACTCCGCCTACCTAATTTTCTGTTCTATTAAAGGGCCAAGGCAGTTTCTTTATTTAACCAATGAAATCAACACAAAACAGAAGACTCCCACATCAGTACAGAGAGAGAGAGAGAGAGAGAGAGAGAGAGAGAGAGAGCGAGCTGTGGGCTCAGAGAAAGATGTGATCCTTTTTCAGAGTCATGGGTCTCCATGGCTACAGTAGAAGTCTCCACTTGAGCTGACTTCAGTGTGAAGCAGTGTATAAGAGCTCAAATTCTGAACAATCTTAAGGTGTGTTAGCTTCAGGCATGTCTGAATCTAGATGCTCTATCAATGTCATGGATGTTTGTCAGGGGGTTTCTTAAATTCCATGTGCTGGTGACAGATGGCTCCAGAAGACAGCCTTCATCATCTCCTTCCCATATGCCAGTTCATCCCACCTCTCCCACCTAGATCTTACTGGTTCCAGCAGCTTCCTGAAGCCAGGGGCTTCTGTGAACCACTGGGGTTCTCCAGCTCTGGCCTCAGGCCTGTGTAGATAGTCATCTACTCTCCCGCAGCCATTCCTGCCTCACCCACAGGGACCCATCTCCCAAGTTAAGTCTGCTAGAAAAAGCATCCCTACCCCACTGGGGCTCAACCAAGGTCCAGAGACTTGGCAGTTTCTGGTGGGCTTTAAGGTCCCATTCCTAAGCCAGTTTCTGTGGTCTAGAGAATGGCTGACCCAAGCTGACTACTCTGAGGTGTACGTAACACGCTTGCTTGTGTGAAGGAGGGGAGGTGGTTTCCCAAAAGAAAATCTGTACACCTCCATCCACAGGACCCAGATGCCCCAGCCATGTCCAGTTCTGCCCACATGGTCCTGAGTGGCTAACTGATAACATTCAATGCAGTGGGGACAGTGACACACGCCCAGCTTCTTCCAGAGGTGTAAACAGGAGATGGCCAAGCATGCTCCAGAGTACAGTGGTTCCCTAGAGCCAACCTGTTGATTGCATGACACCACCTACTGGGGCCATGGTTTTGAGTTTATATGTAGTCCCATGAACAAGGAGAGATGGAGATTCAGGAAAGATAAGGGAGATCATGGGCAAACTCAATAGCAGGTGGGGCTTCTTTGAGGACAGCAAGGTCATATACCCCATGGGTTTCACTCCAAGAAAGAAAAATGTCAGAGCGTCAGGGACTGCAGCCCTCAGAGCCCTACTAACCTGACTGCCTTGTCCCCGGGTTCGCTTGGCCAGCATTGCATACCCTGGAAAGCACTCTATAGCATGAATTCTAAATGATCTTAAAAACCTGGAGTCAGATATAGGGGTTAATACTGATCAGAGAATCAGAGCAGCCGGCCACAGTTCTTACCTCTACTGAATCCTCAGACCAAAGGGGTGACCCTGTCCCTACGAATCCTCAGACTGAAAGCCTTGAGTTCCTGACTCCTCCCACCTTATATTCCTCTCTCTGCCCAACCATATCCTTCCTGTCTCTACCTCCCTAGTGTTGGGATTAAAGGCGTGTAACTCCCAAGTACTGGAATTAAAGGTGTGAGCCATCACTGACTCTTTCTCTTTTAGACTAGATCAATCTAGTGTAGCCCAAGGTGGCCTTGAACTCACAGAGATCTTCCTGCCTCTGCCTCCCAAGTAATGGAACTAAAGGTGTGTACCACCACTGCCTGGCCTCTATGGCTAACTAGTGTGGCTTAGCTCCACACTCTGATCTTCAGGCAAGCTTTATTTGTTAGTTCACAAACAAAATATCACCACAGGACTCCTTCCTGTAGGACTTCGAAATACCCCCCACAGAAGCCGGTGGGTTCTTATCCCTGGACTTGCTGGAGGTGCTCTCACGATGGCCTCCAACAAACCAAAGCTTAGTTCAAGGTGAGAACAGGAGGCAAGGAAGACACAAACCAGCAATTCAGTCCAAGCCCAGACTCTTTGCCAACCATAGGACACAAGCCACCTGCATCCCTAGCAGGCACCTAGCAATTAAAAAAAATGTATGGACGGACACTGGCCCCTGGCAGACACTGACCCCTGGCAGACACTGCCAGTCCTAGGGTGTGCAGAGCATCATGGGCCTCCTTGGCTGGGTCCAGAGGGAGACAACCCAGATACCTTGAGTTCCTTCTGACACTTCTTAGAGAACAGACATCCAGGAACTAATGATGTTTTTCAGCCCACATTTCCTTCAGCACAATGAGTCCCGTGTCTCTCGTTAGCCTGTGTGTGATGAAATGACCCCCAAGAACCCCAGGGTGCAGGGGCACCTTTAATCTTAGCTCTGGGATGAAATGACCCCCAAGAACCCCAGGGTACAGGGGCACCTTTAATCTTAGCTCTGGGACTGTGAGGGGACAAAGCACTCAGGACCTTCTCATCTCCTTTTGGACCCACAAAAGAAAAAGAAAAGTAAACGAATGGGAATCACACTTCTTCTCTCTTTGTTTCCATTTCCCAGGGACTGCCCTCACCTCCTCAAGGGCAGCCTGCTTGCCTCTGCAGACCAACGTCCTTAGCAAAGGCAGCCTCTAGTGTTTCCTTCCTAGGGGTACATCATCCCACCTCTCCTGCATGCGTCCTTGCTGGTCCCAGCAGCATCCTCTGACCGGGGGCTTTTGTGAACCACTGAGGTCCTCTGGCTCTGGTCATCCCAGCCACTGCCTTGCCTCACCTTCCCTCTCTGTCACTCTACCCACCAAAACTACCCCCACAAGCTCCGACACCCATGAGAGTTTAGTGTCATAGCAAGGACAGAGATTGGACAACTCTTCCTTGGTTGCCCAGGGTTTTAAGAAGCTGTAGCCTGGTCAGGGTTGTGTGAATCTCCCTTCTGCCCATCTGGAGTGTGTCTCCAGGCTGCCAGGGCAAACTGTGCAGCAGGAAGTTCTCCCCAGAACCATACGTCTGGATAGTTTAGCCTCCTGGGAGTCTGCATAGAACTTTCTAGAACTTTGGGGGTAAATCTATGCAGACAGGACCCTCTGACTTTCATTGATGCATGTGTAGTTTTGTCTTCTCTGACAGAGATAAACTTCCTTTGGGGTGCCCAGGAAGTGCCAGGACCCACGCAGGCCTGGTCCCCACATTTGTGTGTCTCCTCCATTACCTTCCAACCAGGGAGTCAGAGTCAGCCAGACCCTCCGCCGGCGTGGATCCCGGAACCCCACACCAGGTGGGAATTGTTTAACTAGATTCCCGTGACTGGAAAATTCTGGTAATTGTGTAATAACAACAGCAACAGCGCTCAGCAATTACCCAGGGTTTTTCATCTTCAGGCCACTTTACCCACATTAACTAATTAAGTCTCCCAGCCTCCCTCGAAAGCAGGAAGGGCTGCCGGCCCAGCTCCCGCCAGTGCACATGATCGCTTAATGAGAGCGGCCTTGCGATAGGGTGGGGGGCTCCCAGGGCAGCTGGCCTCTATCCCAAGGGGCACCTCCTAGCCCCTTCCTGCTCATCCACCAAGCTCCCCAGACCCTGCAGGGCACTGACAGGGAGCCTGTTCCTCGTGTTGCAATGATAATCCTAGACTCAGCACATGATACGGGGCCTGATTCCCAGAAAGGACAGTTGTCCACAGAGACCTGTTGTTCCCAGGGGTACCAGACCTCCTCTTTTAGGTCCTACCCTCTCCCTCCTTCCAAATCTTTGCCCCACTCCAAGTCACAGGGGCCCACGTCTAATTCATGCTCCATCATAGCTTTGGGAACTCCCTACAAACCCTGCCTGATGCAGACCGTGTTCTAACCACTGTGAGTACTTGATGCAGATACAGGGCCGCCTGAGGCCCAGCCCTACCCTGAGCTCACAGACTGGTGCAGGATGCACTAAACCCTGCCTCTTTTCTCACCAGCTCCTAAAGCCCACAGGGCTCAGCTGGCCTCTGGCATCGGATGTTGCTCCTGGGCTGTGATAGTGACTGGGCTTCAGCAGCCCTGGGTGCTAAGACTCAGAGCAGAGCCCCTCACTCACTGACCGTTGAGCCTCAGGGAGCACTGGTAGAGAGAAAGGGAGGAGATGGGGTATTTAGCTGGGGTGCATTAGAATCTCCATCCTTCAGACACACTCTCCATCCTGGGACTGGGTAGCAGTTGCTCAGCATCCTTGATGCCTGGAAGACTAAACCAGACAAGCTCAGGCCTGAAGGCGAGACAGGCACAGAGCTGTCTTCAGAAGCCATGTCTGGAGCAGGAGCAGCACAGTCTGCTCCCAGCCCCCAGGGAGGCACAGTGCAATCCCCCCGCAGGTGCTGGGTGGGGGGTACAGCACAGTCCTACCCCCAGCACCTGGGGGGGGAGACGCAGCACAATCCTACCCCCAGCACCCAGGGAAGCACAGTGCAATCCCCCCGCAGGTGCTGGGTGGGGGGCACAGCACAGTCCTACCCCCAGCACCCAGGGAGGCACAGTGCAATCCCCCCCGCAGGTGCTGGGTGGGGGGCACAGCACAGTCCTACCCCCAGCACCTGGGGGGGAGACGCAGCACAGTTCCCCCACCCCAGCATCCACCACCACCCAGAGAGGGCCACAGAATGTAGCAATTATATGCTCTGGAGCAGGAGAGAGTCTCTTCTGGTTTGTGACAGGGAAGTGAGAGCAGAAAAGGAGCCTGCATCCTCCAGGGACTGGCAGACCCTAGAGGACACATGCAACAGGTGCCACATCCCTGGCCCTTCACTGGAGCTGGAGATCTAGGGTTTTCTCCTGCCTTCTCAGCTCTAGTCCTGTGGCCTACTTGAACTCCATCCTACCTATGAGCCAGGCCTCTATGGGGACACGAAGGCTGGGTGCCAGGAGAACCAGTTTCCTTTCCCCTGGAACCACCAGGCACACTCCATTCCATTGCTCCAAGCACAGAGGACAGCTGGCAGGCTGCCAGCGGCAGCTATCGTATGGGCAGAGGGACTTCTCTCTACCGTGCAGCCTGGTGACACACCCGGCTCCGAGCTGCCCACTGCCGTCATCCATCCACTTCCTGATAAATCCTGTCCTTCCTTCTGCCAGCTCCACACTCCTGTTTTACGGGCTCCCACCCTGGTTGTTTATTCAGCACCCAGGTTTAGAAGGGAAAGCTGTGCCTCTTCAGATCGGGCTCGCAGGGTCATCCAGATCTGCATAAATGGCGCTAATATGACAGATGCACCGGCAGAATGGGCTCTTGGCACACACAATGCTGATTTACTCGCTCCGTCCCCTCCCCTGCAGCCATTGCCTCCTGGGTTCTCCCTGCCAGCCCCCCACGGCAAGCAGGGAGGTGTGCGGCACTATTACATGCTATTATGACTTTCCGGGTAATGTATACATTTTCACTATCACACAAGCTTTCTCCTTCATTTTTCATGAGAACTGGCATGAGATTAATGATGGAGCCACGGAAGAAACGGAGCGCCATGCCAATCTGATTTATTGACCACTTAGTGTTGATGAAGCTGCAAACAAGAGTCAAACAGATGTTGCAGCTGCATTTTTCTTTATCAAAACCAACCGCTCTTTGCATTTTTAACCACTTCTTGCATTGCCGGCCCCTCTTGCTCTACACAAAGAGTACCGGCTCTGAGCCTCCTTCCCAGAGAGGCAGAAGAAATGCAACCCAGGGAGCGGGGCGCTACCTGGCACCCAGGTCGCACTGAAAGTGACCAAGTTGCAGACCCAGGCTTCTTGTTCCTGGCGACTTGAGTCCTCTCGGTGGGTCTCTAGCTCACCCCTGCACCCATAACTCATCCCGGAACCTGTCAGACACCCTGGGCTTCTAATGGGCTATGGCAGAGGCCTTCAATGTTGAGTGATGGTGGCAGGGAGGGGACCCCTTTCCTCCCTCCCAGGGAGGCGAGGGCTATTGAACTACCCTCCCCCCACACCATTCTGACAGAGCAAGAGCTGTGACTGGGGAGATCAGCCATGTGATTCATGTGGGGCCCTGACCCCTGCCCCTTCACTTCTCAGAAACCAGAGGTGGCTTGCTTCGGGATTAGATGTAGGGCTTCACAGGGCTGAGCAATTTGGTGCCCCTCAAGTCTCTGCTCATCCCATGCCTGTCCCCGGCTTGGGTGCCCCCTCCTCTCCTTTGCTCTTTCGCTCTGTTGGAGATTTTCCCACGAGCCTGGACTGAGGTTCAGTGCTCCAGGCCCACGTTTTGCTATGTGCTAACCTCCCTCTCGAGGACTCTGCAGGGGAAACTGGAGACTCCTAAGCTGGTGGGGATCTTTCAAAGAAGAAAAAAAAATAAAGACAAAACACTGGTGGGCTGGTGCCCCCTAGCCAGCTGCTGGCCTGGCAGAGCATACAGAGCTGCAGGTTTGTGGCAGAGCCTCTTCATGCTCACATGAGTTATAGGAGTGGTTGGTGAGCACCCCCACCCCTTGCACTCCTGGCCTCGGCCGTGGGCACCACACAATCCCATGAGGGCAGAGCTATGGACACTTCTGTGTTCACACCAGTTCCACTTCCATTTCCTCCAACCCTCCCTCTTTGCCCACACCATCCCCATCGGCTTTCTAAACAGGAGCCCTGCCTCAGGAGAAGGGGTGGCACCGGCCACAGCAAGGGCCATAAGAACCTTGAGGAAGGGAAGAGTCATGGAGATCACTCAGTGAACAGACAGCTGACCACAAGCAGCCTCTACCAGGTCGGGGGCCCTCTGGAGAGTCTGGAGGGGCTCAGGGAGTCAGGGACAGAGGCAGCAGCTCCGAGTAAGTGAACGGCCTCCTCCTGGACCTGCAGCACACAGCTTCCTTTGGCAGTGCCCTTTCCCAGCAGGTACCCATTGCAAATGACTTCTTGGTTAGGGGTGGACCCTGTGTCCACTCCCTCTTCTTTGTCCCGGGATGTTGTCTGGTTTGAGCTTATGCAGGGGCTGTGCTCCGTGTCACAGCCTCCGTGAGTTCACCTGTGTGCCAGCCCTGTTGTGTCTGGATGACAGTTTTCCTCGGGGTCACCCACCAGCTTCGGCTCCTACGATCTTTCCACCTCCTCTTCCTCACTCACAGCCCTGTGCCTTGCGGGGAGGGGGCTGATAAAGACGTCCTATTTAGGGCTGAGTGCTCCAAAGATGCATGCTTTCTGGAGGTACGGTGCACAGCAGCCAGCAACAGCAGCCTAGGCAGACGGGCAGCGTACTGGGGATTGGGAGACAAGAGGTGGCTGGAGAGAAACACGTGGTGCTGGCTGCTGCACCGGAAGCGAATGTGTATATTTTATTCTCAGGCCCAGGGGCCATCAAAAAATTATCAGATCACACCTGATGATGTCAGTCGAATGGCTTGAGGAACAAGGAAGAGAGGACGTGGGGAGACCCAAGAGAAGAAGGGCTTCCTTCCCACACCCGTACTGTCAGGTTTGGATGCCAGGCTGGAAGGCGTGTGGGCCGAGTGGAAGTGTCCGGCTGGCCGCAAAGGAAGCTGGCAGAGTTGACAGTGATGGAGGGGTGCGGAGGGAGGAGAAGGAGAGCTGCTCTTTCGGGTGAGGGTGGGGGCATGGTGGCGCCATTCTTCACTCAGCGTGCCCTGGAAGGAGCCAGGTGTGGCCGTGCAGAGTTGTGCCTTGGCCACAAAGAGGCAGGAGAGGAGCTGTGTGCAGGCTAGCAGGAGGTGGGTTCCAGTGGACACAGTCCAGCTGGAGAGGGGACTGGGAATCCTTGGGGGCTTCAGGTTTGTGGCAGGATAAGGTCATCAAGCAGGGAGGGAGGGATGGAGAAAAGAGAGAAAACCAAAGACCCAGCACCATGCTCTCTACCTACCCCAAGGCATCTGTGAAAATGGGGACAGGCTAGGGCTCCCAGGAGAAGCAAGGATTTTCCCACAGGTGACCTGTCTGCTACTCTGCTCACCCTCCCTCTCAGGAAGGACTTTGTTCTGGTTTAGTTGGGTTTGGGTGGCCACTGAGAACATCAGGGCTTTGGGCCATCCGCATGCTGTTGGGTTTCATCCAGAGACCAGGCAGGATTCCCACACACAGCCCCAGTGGGAGGGATGGGCCCTGCTTCCGTTTATAGCTGAGATGCTACAAGCACCAGGAGTCAGGAGGGGAAACTCCAGTCTGTGGCTCTTTCCAGACTGTAGAACCTCGGACTGGCTCAACCTTGGCTCAACCCCTTGGCTCCCCCAGCACAGTCACAGACCACACCATGGGGATCCCCCCACACCAGCGTTCGAAGCCCTATCAGAATTCCAAGATATCCAGGGCTCAGCTTCAAAGTGATTTCCCTTTAAGAGGCAGCCTCTAGCTTTGTGGCTGTCCTTCCACCCCAGCCCACATCACAGCTGGCAAGAGCAGTGGGCTGCTCTCACATTGAAATGAGCATTCCACGAAACTGATGCATTGGAACACTAAGGAGAATATATTGTCCTGCCAAGAACACCCCATAAAGTGTATGGCTAATGAATAAAGCCACAGTGTTGCCAAGAAGAGGTGTGTGCCCCCCAAATTGTGAAAAGAAAAAAAAAACAAAAACACTGAAAATACTTTGTCTTAAACTGGCCCTAGCCAGTAAGTGGGAACTTAACACTCCCCTAAGGATCCCCAGCACTGTCTCCCTGGGGTGGAATCTGGGACCCAGCACAACCCCTCTCCCTCTTCCAAACCCGTGCCAAGCTCCTTGGCCTTCAGGGGCTGGACGTCCTGGTAATTGCATCAAAGCAATACAGAAAAGCGGGCTAACAAAAGGCCCTGGGGCAGGCATGTACCCCCAGAAGGGAGCTGACCTAGAACCCTCGAGTTGGTGGTCAGGACGTGAGTCCGCTGGCTGCTGGGTCTGTGGATCTATGAAGTAGAACGTGGATAACAGTCAAAGTGGAAATGCAGGGTTGGCGGTAGCATGGGGACTCCTGCCTGTGAGTCAGCCCTTAGGAGACTGAGGTAGGGAGGTTGCTGTGACTCTGAGGCCCATAGGTTAGACAAGTGAACCAGCTTGAGCTCTAGTGGGAGACCCTGCTTCAAAGATGGATGGATATAGACAGACAGATAGACAGACAGACAGACAGACAGATAAATAGACAGATGATGGATGGATGGATGGATGGATGGATGGATGGATGGATGGGTGGTACATACATACATATATACATACATCAATAGATTGATAGATACATAGATGGATATAAAAATGTGTCCATATTCAAAATTGCTTCCTACCCTTCCTGAGCCTGACTTCAGCAGACCTCGAGTCTGGAAAAGGGAAAAGTCAAAGTCATAATTTGACCTGTTTTCATTTCTCTAAACCTGAAATGAGTCTGCTATTGCCAGGGCATTATATAATCCCAGGACCTTGTACTGAGTAGAGACTCCCACACCCAGACATGAGAACAACCAATCAACTAGTCCGCTAATCTGTCCATCAAATCACCATGCCTTGGGAAACCGAGAGCTGAAGGATTAGGGAAGTCCTCCTGGAAAAGGAGGGCATCCTAGACCTGCCGGGAAGGAACGGGTGGAGGCTGGCTGCACAGAGGGCGGCAGGCAAGTCTCAGGGAACTTTCTAGAAGCCTGAATGCAGGAACTCCGGGCTGCAGGCTAGGGTGCACAGACTTCACACACGAAGACTGCATCCCCCCCTGGGTGGTTTGCAGGCTGCCTCAGGCACCCAGACCGTGCTCAGTGGGCTGTGGGGATGGGAAAGAGCCAGAGATTTTCATCTCCCAGGCTCTTGGCATCCCAGCTCCCTCCTGCAGAGCCAAGCTCCCTCCAGGGACCGGATCAGAGGAAGCCCCAGGCAGCTGGCTGATTCCTGCTGACCTTTGATCCTTCCTCTTATCTTTTCTTTTCCTGCTCAGCAGCCGGCCCTGTTGCCGGTCAGACCCAGGCTCCAGCAAGAACCCTCAGTCAAGTTCTGGATTGGGGGGAGGGGGAGAAGGCAGAACTGGAGGCTAGGATTCCAGAGAGTCACCCTTCAGCCACCCCGTCCATTCGGTGGGCATGGCAGACGCACACTGCCCACCTCCCGTCGGGCATATTGCAAGAATAAAAGGAAATGAGGAATAGGAGAGCAGTCAGGCTGAGCAAAAAGCAACCACCAGATGTCTTGGCAGGACCTGAGTTTGAAGTCAGAGCCCTGGCTTCCAGCCCAGGTGGGTCCCTCGCCAGGCACAGAGCTCTGGGCAAGCGACTTCACAGAGTTCCCCTCTCCAGAGGGAGGGTGCCTTGCCCTGGCCTGCCCGCCTCTCTGGCTAGCATGGATACCAAATGAGATAATGACTGTGGAAATACCCTAAAAAGAATGGATCGGCCCACAGTGGCAGGGATTATCTTTATTATTAAGGAGAGCGATTTCCACAATCCAGAAAAGCTGCCATTAACAAGAAGGGTCCTGTTCATGTTGATTTAATTTCCTGGTTAACTGAGCGTTGGCAGGGAAAAAAAGAAACATGTTTCAACCCTTATTGGAAATCTTTTTAAATTATGCCAGTTTGCTTTCTGACGCTGGTCATGGTATAGTCTTGAGTCTTTATTTATTAATGAGCTGATTGATTCATATTTTCATTTATTACTCTTGCTCTGAATGTAACCCAAACAGCAGCCATGGACTCGGCCTCCCTCTGCCGGGGACCTTGTCCATTCCTGGGACTTGAGTTTGGGAGAAACAGAAGCAAACACGGAGAGAGCCTATCATGTAGTCTTCCAGGGTCTCTTCAGCCTTTTGATGTTTCCTTAGACTATGGCTTGAGAGGGTGGCAGGGTTGAGCAAATTTGTCCAGGAACATCTGTGAAGAGGAGTGCTCAGTTTGGATTGGAAAGCTGATGGATGGTAGTTTGCTTGTGATGTGGTCTTTGGTAGCCCAGGCTGGCCTTGAACTTGCTATGTAGCCAGCTATATATGACCTGCACCTAGTCCTACTGCTTCACCTCCCACCCAGTATTGGCATCCCAGCTGTTCAACACCACACCTGGCTTGCCATGGTTGTTCTTAACTTGTTTGTGAGGCCTGGCATGGCCAAATAGACAGCCTTTCTCTCCTTCAAGACAGGGGGAAAAGGCCATCTGAAGGCCTTGGAGTCCGAACTGCAGGTGGCCGAAAGGGGTGCCTGTGTTCCTGGGTTGAATCTGGTGGGGAAAGGCTGACCACTTAAATAGAACCCTCTGGAAGCAAATGTCCTTGAGTCTTTGGGCTAAAAGCTCTTTCCTTTCTTAAGCTCTAAAGTAGACTGAAGAAGTGTCTGAGATTCCCAGGGACAGTTGTCTGCTGGGTGAGGTACAGTGTGACAGGGGCTGTGTGCTGTTTATACAGGGGACAGTCCCAGGCTGCAGGCAGAGGCTAAGCCGGGAGAAGCAGATCTAAAGGTCTGGTGGCTGCTTTTCCCTTGGGTGCCTACATTAGTGACCTCAATGATTGTGAGCCAGAAACGTTCACTGAGCAGCAAGGGTGAGAAATGTGGGCTAGCCTGGGACCTTGATGCTCTCGGGAGACACAGCTCCATCTCACAGTTGAAGTCCTTGGCTGCATGCTCACGAGCCACTGTGTAGGTCTGAGGTTCTCATGGGGGCAGTGTGGCCTCTGAGAGCCCTGGATAAAGCCAGCAGCCTTCCACAGTTGTCCCAGTGGGCGTGGAATGGCACATGGTGGATAGAGGCCCGGGAAGGTGCCGGCCTCCCCGCAAGTGCTCAGCATGGTCTCCTATACCGTCTCCTGGTTACAGCCTAGAGTGCCAGTGCCACGCAGGCAGTGTGGGGGTGATCTGCACCTGCTGTGTCCTCATGTTGCCAGTGTCTGCTCTCCCCACAGAACCCCGACATCGTCCTGGTGCACTACCTGAATGTGCCGGCCATCGAGGACTGTGGCAAGCCCTGTGGGCCCATCCTCTGCTCCATCAACACTGACAAGAAGGAGTGGGCAAAGTGGACAAAGGAGGAGCTCATCGGGCAGCTGAAGCCCATGTGTGAGTACCTCCCTGGACCCCGGTCAGCATTGCCCAGGGGCGCCTTGGGGACCCAGCACAGAGCCTTATTTTGTTCAGACACAGTGACACTTTGAATTTAGCTTTCATGACATTCCCTCTGATGCCTACAGTCACTTGATCCTCATAAGGATTGGTTCCGCATTGCAATCAAGGCACAAACCCTCAGACTCAGGCCAAGGAGATGGCTTAATCTGTGGAGCGATGCTGTACAAAGAGTAAGAACCTGAGCTCGGATCCCAGGCCTTCACAGGAAAAGCCCAGAGTGGCAGAGGTGGTGAGAGTGATCAGAGGTGAAGGCAAGTGGCTCCCCGGAAGCTCTCCAGCCAGCTAACTTAGCCTGCCAGGTGAAGTTCCAGGCCAATGAGAGATTTTGTTAAACAAAGAGGTGGGAAATATCCAAGGACCACAATCCCAGGTTGTCCTGTGACCTCTGTGCACACACAGCCGCTCTGAACGCTCATGCCTCCGTCTCATGACAGATGGAGAAGACTCAGAGACACTGACAGAGTAAAGCGGGAGAGGGCAGGAGTTTGTCTGCCACACACAGGAGCAGGGTGGGAGACAGGAGGAGGGGCAGTGCAGGGAACAGAATAGCCGCTAGAGCGGGCTGGCCCCGGCTCCCACCTTTGGCTGCCTGTGCTGGCTCTGCACATGGCAGCAGGCTGCTGGCCCTGGACTGCCACGGTGCCCAGCCTGGTGGCAAATGACTTTCAGTAATTCAGTTGTTTAATTTCATCGGCAAAACTGAGGTTTCAGCAACATCTGTCAGGTGTGAATCACTGAGACAGACAGACGTCCGAGGGTCCAGGAAGCTGAGGACCCTTGTTTCCGCAGGTTCCCCCACCCCTCCTGCTCCTCCCAGCTGGACTCAGCTGTACTGAGAAATCCCCAAGGCTGCCCAGCGCTAGGCAGGACCCCACAACCCAGTTACCATTCAGCAAAAGTGGGTCAGTGGGTCACTCGGGAGCAGAAGCATTCTGAGCTAGCCAGAGGGAGCTGAAGTTGTTGGGCCTAACAAGGAAGTCACTGAAATATCTTTACCTGTGGCCTGCAAGCTGGAGCTGGGGGTGCTGCCATGACCCACCTCTCCCGAAAGTCTGAGACCCCAGACGTCATCAGCCTCAGACGTGGAGAGGGTCACTAGGGACAAACTGTTATGTGTTGGAGGAAGACCCAAAGAG
This sequence comes from Microtus pennsylvanicus, assembly GCF_037038515.1. Lineage (NCBI taxonomy): Eukaryota > Metazoa > Chordata > Mammalia > Rodentia > Cricetidae > Microtus > Microtus pennsylvanicus. The sequence goes on along the minus strand of NC_134591.1, from coordinate 78,819,288 downwards.
TCCATCCTAGCCGGGCGGTGGTGGCGCACGCCTTTAATCCCAGCACTCGGGAGGCAGAGGCAGGCGGATCTCTGTGAGTTCGAGACCAGCCTGGTCTACAAGAGCTAGTTCCAGGACAGGCTCCAAAACCACAGAGAAACCCTGTCTTGAAAAACCAAAAAAAAAAAAAAAATACAAAATCCAAAGAGTCCATCCTGGGGCTGGGCTTCAGGACAGCACATCCCCTGCCTGGGCTGATGTCCCGAGTGCAGCCAAACTGTCTCTGGTACCACAGGTGCCCAGAGGCCTTCAGGATTCAGGATGCATCCCTGACTGCAACTCTAGCTGTGTCTGCCCTGGCCTGAAGCAACTGGCGTAGCCCTCATGTCAATAAGAGGCCGTGCCTCCACTTTAGGCCCCTACCTCAGACCTCTGTACCCCTCCTGAGGCCTTGGGGCAATCATGCCTTTCTCTCCTCTATCTCGCCTCTCCCTACTTCATCTGTCCATCCTACTTCAGGTTCCTGTACTCAGCCTCTATTTCAGCCCGTGTGCCCTAAGGCCCCTGGTCTCCTCAAAACCCCCAGACAGAAATAAAGCTGCCACCATTATCCAGAGGGGCCATGCAACCTCTCCTTAATCCTGCAGAGCAAGGGAGCATGGGAATCCCAGCCTACAGTTGGTGCTCAGAAGTGCTTTGGGGTGTAAGCAGAAAGCGACCGTCCTGGTTTTAGCCCAGTGTCTGCAGGACACTGGACAACAGGCCACAGCCTCCAGCATCCAAGCTCTGGGAGATGAGGCTGCTGAAATGTCCCCTCTTGTCTCAGGCCCTGCTCCCAGATGGGCTCCTACTTCTAACTCAGGGCCAGAAGGCCTCAAGGAGTGTCAATAAACACACACAGGGCTCCAACGCAACCCCACACGGGGCCCTTGGGCCTCTTTGTCCCTTCTCCTAGGCAGTGTCTTGGATTAGTTGGGGCAGGGACTCTGCCCAATACATACTGGCCAGACAGTAGAAGGAGCCAGAGATGGGACTCAGGAGATAACCCTTGTCCTGGTTCTGTGGCCACCCTGAAGCTGGGATTTGGTTCTGGCTGCCTGTCACTCACAAATGCCAATGAGCAGAATCTAGAGAACTTTGCCTTATTCAGAGAGAGCCTGCAATAAGAGAAAACGGCGGACTAGCTTCCTAAAACTCTATCTTCTGTCTCATTTCTAGGCAGCAGATCCTATAAGGTCAGGGAGACAGAGAGTGTCAATCACTCTGGGGCTCAGCCCTCTGGTCATGTGGTCAGCCATGCTTTTGAGGCCTGTGGTGTCTGTGCCCCTCTCCTGCCTTCTTCCCGCCACTTCCTTATCACTTCCAGGGTAAAGACCCTTGGCCTGAAAAGGTGGCAAGAGTCCAAGTGCTTCTGCCCCTGGCCACACCCTCAGTGTTCTGTCTAAGGGCTCCTTGCTCCGAAACCTAGCTAGCAGGACCATTGCTTCCTCCCCTCTGGAACTGTCATCGTTGTCCTCTGGGTCACTGGAAAGAGAGCCATTGGCAAATTAGTCCTATCTGCAGATGACAGGCTCCAGCCAGGCCCCCCGGAGCAGATGACTGGGTCCTGGCAGAAGTGTCAGAGACTGTGTGTGCCAGAAGCACACCTGGGACATGCTACCAGGGAACCATGTCTGCCAAGCAGACCCTTATGCTCAGGGTCTCTGCCTGGGGCTTCGTCGCTAAATGCACACAGATAGCTTCTACCTGAAGCCATCAGTGCCACGCTCTCTGACACCTTGCACAAGGGTGCCACCTCCAGGCCATGCAGGAGGCTCAGGGTCATAAACTCCAGGAGGCAAAAAGACGACTTGATTTGGCTAAGGTTTAACTGGAGGGGATGACGAACGCTTGCTCAGAGCCCGTGGTGCACGAAGGAAGTTATATAAAACCACGAGATGGGGACCAAGAGGTCACAGCACTCAGGGAACTGTGCGCGCCCATCCAGGCCTCTGCTGTGCAGGCTGGCCCTGCCTGGGAACTGATACTTGGAAATGCAGCCCCCATAAGCGCCTAGCTGCTGATCAGACTTGGACAGCACACAGGTGCCAGGCAGCAGTGTTCGGGGAAAGCACTGTGTGCTGAGAGCCAAGAAGCCATCAGATGGGTTCCAGAGTCAGGCATGCCATGAATGCTGGAGCCAAAGGCATTAGCTTCATAAATCACATTCCTTCAAAGACTTCCCTGTCTGGTGCTCTGATGTTTTCCAGTCTCTCTCTCTCTCTCTGCCCATCAGAGTTGTCAACGGCTTAATCAGAACATGTCACTGATGGGTGGCGGAAGGCCTCTGTCCACATGCGATCTCTGTCTCGCCTGTCTCAAAGGAGGAGAGGGGCTCCTTGTGCCATCTGATTCTTTGGACTAAAGGGCTTTCCCCTTTACCTGCAGTCTGAGGAGTCCGCACCTAATGAGCAAACACAGATGGAAATGTGAAAAATGCAGTCCCAACAGGCTTCCGTAGAGCCTCCTGGCTCTTTTAGCCCCTCTTTGCCAAATAACAGTAGCATAACTAAAAAATAAATATATTTCTCTTTTACTTTTAAAAATTTGGCATGCCAGGGTTGACATGGCGGTCCCCAGTATCTGAAGTTAGCCGCTGTGGCTCCTTCTAGCTGGTTGCTCTGCCAGTTTTAGGTGGTGCCCACTTTTACAGGTTAAAGGTGGCTGCTCCAGCCCTGGCTATCACAATTGCATTCTGGTCAACAAAAGGAGGAGAAACGGACAGCAACCTTCTTCCCTTTATGGGTAGAGCCTCAAAGTAATACACATCATCCCTACCCCTGTGTTCTTGGGCAAAAGCTTGTGCTATGGTCAGCCGTGGTTGGAGAGGCGTCTGGGGCAGTACGGAGTTCGGCGAGGCACATTTGGAGTAACGACTCTCTCATGTGAAGCGAGCATGGGGAGGAGTGATGACTCTCTCATGTAAAGCGGGCATGCGGACCCTGTGAGCTTCAGCTTTGCTGGCTTACAGTATGTGGAACTACTCATCTCGGGCCAAAGTCTGGGGATGGCTGTCTGGGGTCCTGTCTGGGGTGGGAAAGAATGGACCCCATCTGCATACAGTCTGTCACATCCTGGAAGTGCTGGGGGCTGGGCATCTACTCCCTTACAGCTGTTTAGGAGTGAAGGGCTGGACCACAGGCAAGGCTCTGGCTCTTGGTCCTTCCAGCTTGCTGGGAAATTTGTTCAGTGGCCCAAAGCCACCACCACCATGGCCCAGATCTCACACTCTCAGCTTCTGTGACCCAATGGGGAGCCAGATAAAACTGGTTCCCATAGGGAACCCATGGCTTCCTGCCCTGTCCCACTTCCTGGCTGCCCATCCAGAAAGAGCATGCCAGCCTCTCCCCAGCTAGCAGTCTGTGGAATGTAGCAGCCAGAGTGACGGGCAAGGGCTTTGCACTGCAAAAGTAGCAACTGTGCATAACTGCCTTTATCTCGGGGTTCCTTTTGGGGAACCCTGGATGGCCAGATGGCCTTGCAGAGAAGCAAGGGCCTGAGCTTTCTGCAGGCTTCCACCCCCCTAGAGAGCATTAGACAGTTCCAGCCTTCAGCCAGCCCAGCTTTGCCCGCCCCACTGTCTTCTGGGAACCCCATCATGTCACTGTGGGCCCATAGATGACCGCGGCAGGTATCTTTGGCTACAATAGGAAGGCCAAGTAGGAAAGTTGCCTGGAAAAACAGTCTAGCCTAGGACAGCAGCCACCTCACACCCCCACTGCTCCTGCATGTCCCATAATGTCATGCATACCTGCACACATAGGAACCCACATACACACAGCACCCTCGGCTCCTTGAATACACATAAACCCGGACACACGCCCAAGCTCAGTAAGAGGAAGGCTTGGTTTCCGGACCCCGTGACCTCTGAAACTTTTCTCCAAAAACGCCCCCACCTCGTGGCCTAGGAGTCAAGGCCCAGGGTACTCTGGTACACCAGCAATAGGACACACATGGTGGCTGTGATGGCAAGGGGAAGCCGTGTAAAAGGATTTGCATCGCAAGATGGAAGAAAAAATGTAAGCATGGGAGGCATGGCTCTGTAAGGAGCCAGCTTCCCCTTTCCCAGACTTGGCCAAAACACCCGAGCTTTCTGAGCAGCCCTGCTTTCTTTCCTGGGAAGGGATGACCATGGGCCCTGCCTCCGTGGGTCTCTGTGGTCCTGAAATGACATCACAAATGTCAAGTGATTAGTGTACTGACAGCAGTTAATAGGAAAACCAGTCCAAAGGCCAGAGCAGCACCTTCTAGAGACCAAGTCATCAGCTCGCAATCTCTGTGTGCACAGTAAGGGCACCCAAAGGCCACCCGGACATCCTTCTTCCCCCAGCCAGGTTGGGACCACTGAGCTCCGTGCTACACTGGGCTTTGGGAAGAGGCCAGACAGGAGGAGGCCCAGGCATCCCTCAGGAAACCCCCGTCAAACCTACCCAGAAGGCATCATGGGAGTGTGTTGAGGATGCCCATGTTCTAGGGGCCCCAGGCCACAAGCCTAGGGGCTAGTGTGGGATCTGGGGCAGGTGGAAGACCCAGGCAGTCCGTGCGGAGCAGCAAAAGGGAAGCAGAGATGAGGCAGTGCCAGATGCAGTGCTGACGGGATGGTGTCAGGGTTGAGCATGAAGTGATGGAGACCATGCTGTTTGTGGTCAGAGGTCCAGCTGACGCGCAAGTGGGGAAGGGTGCTCAATGTCCAGGAGGCCATGTTTCACGTGAGACAACAGAAGCCATGTGAGCACTGGGGTGGAGGCCATGTTGAACTTGAAGGGGTGGGCATTGTATTGAACGTGGAACGGAGGCCCTGTTAGGTGTAGACACAGAAACCATGTTGAGTGTGGAGGCGTGGAGACCACGCTGAGACCAGGAGTCTGGGGTCATGTTGAGCCTGACAGGGAGAGAAGCCATTATGTGTGTGAGGTAGAGGCCCTGGTGAGTGTTGGGTGAGGATCGCCATACGCAGAGAGTGATGGCTGTAGGGAGGAGAGTGTGAGGGTGCCCTCACTGCTCCCAGAAGTCCTCGGGGCCTTGATGCTTCAGTCTTTACTGGAAATGATTTCAAGAGTCACATCTCAGCTCTTCACTGTACACTCAGCAAGGGACTTTTCCAGCCCCAGGGCTGCCAACACAGGCTGGGGAGACCGCAGACAGAGACCCCACGCTGTGAGGCCACAGCTTCAGAGGCAAAGAAGAAACAGAGCAGTATTTAGGGGCACCTTCCCTTCCCAGGAACTCCTCACCCAGCTCCTCTGCCACCCAGTCCCCCAGTCCTCAGGCTTCTTCCCACCTGTTCCACAGAGCTCGCTGGGGCCAACACCTGAGCCTCAGGGTATGTGTTCAAAGTATTTGTTTTCTCGTGATTTTTCAAACAAAGACATATTCGGTAACTGGTGAGGCTGCATTTATTTGTTTTGCTTTTTTGCTTAGATTGTAATCCTGGTGATTATAGAGTATCAAGAAGTAAAATGAACAAAGGTGCCCCTTTCCTGGGCTTTCAGAACCAGTTCCTGGTCAGTTAGCGCCACCTGGTGACCAGTAGCAGTAGAGCACCTCCAGGATGTGCCCAGCCTTTCCTGCCGGAATGGTCTGAGCAGAGCCTGGGGGATGCAGGATGGCTGACCTTGCACGTGGCAAAGCAACTGACCACTGGCTGCAGGCGTGGTCATGAGAAGAGAGGAGCAGAGAGTCAGGGATCAGCCTCGGGTGGACTGTTTCCAGGGAAGATTTAGATCCCAGTGTCCCTGCAATGGAGAAAGATCTCCAGGATAGTCGTGAGGGACGCATAAGTCAGGTGTAAGTACCCAGGCTGCTGTGTACAGTGAGCCCTGAGCAGGGAGTGACCAGGGGCAGGAGCAGCGAGTCACTGAAGCAGGTCTCAAAAAGCAGGCTCTGGGGCCCAATCCTGCTTTGTTCTGATTTCGAGGGTATAAGCCAGCCTCAGGATGTGTGGGTGTTTTACATCCTATGAATACAAGCAAGACCATCTTTGTCCCCAGGACCAAGAATTGCAGCTTTGTCCTTAGGGGCAGAAGTCCTGTGTCCTGCTGGGACTACAGGACCCGAGGGACCTGGAGAGGATTCCCTGAGCACTGTGTTGTCACTGGGTTAGGAACCACTGTCCCTTGACCCTCAGATGGACTGAGCCCTGCTCTGGCAAACCCTACATACTTCCAGAAACGCCTTTCCCTACCGCTGCAGCCATCTTCCAGCCTTGCATATTGGATCTCGGTTTTTTGTTTTTGTTTGTTTTGTTTTGTTTTTGCAATCGTTCTTTCTGTCCCCTCAGGCTCCACTCTTTTGAGCTGATGTGTCCTCCAGGAGGGAAATGTTTCTGGTTTCCTGCCTGTCCCTAGATGTTTGTCCTTCAGGGCTCCCTGGGCACCTGTACTCCTAGGCTGTTCCAAAAATCTCCCCTGGCTTTTTCCTCCCGATTCACTAGCTCGACCAACTTTTGTGGAGTGTTCTCAACCCTGCCCTGGGTCTGACGGTCAAGGATCTGCTTCTGACTTGGAGATCAACTCGCTAGAAGAGACGGTCTAGTGAAAGGTGGAGTTTTTAAGCTCCCCAAATTTTAAATCTCTTTTAAGAATCAAGATCTCTGGAGCACATAATTGGGAGTTAAGAGCGGGGTTCCTGCTGGGCGACGGTGGTGCATGCTTTTAATCCCAACACTCAGGAGGCAGGAGCATCTCTGAGAGTTCAAGGCCAGCCTGGTCTACAGAGTGAGTTCCAGGACAGACAGGGCTACACAGAGAAATCCTGTCTTGAGGGGAAAAAAATGAAGAAGAAAGAAAGAAAAAAAAGAGGAGGCTTCTCCTAAAGGAAAACTGTCATCTAGACAACTGGAAGAGGTCTCCTGTCCCTGATCTGAATTGGCCCAGAACTGGACACCCAGCCGTCTGCATCTGCATCTTTTCCTGCTGGCTCTTCCCTGGAGAAGTGGAGGGACTAGCGACTCCGGGTCGGAAGTAACAGTACCAACAGAGACTCTTCTCCCTGCCCAACTGAGTATAAGCTGCATGAGGCAGACGCACTCAGCCAAGGCCACTCACAGCATCCTGGGTCCTTATGGTTTTCCTAGAGGTGAAATGCAGGGGCCAAGGCCATGCCGCTCCCATGTGGTCTAGATTTCCTGACCTAGGAGTCCCAACCCCTCACTACCATCTGATGCAATATGACCAGGGTAAATTCTCTACTCCACAGCTGACACCAAACCCCAGCCTCTGACTTTCTCTTAGATAAGAGGCATAACACGGCATGAAGCCGGGGGGGGGGGGGCTAACACTTCACATCTCAACAGCGAGAACTAGCCGTCAAGCTCAGCTGAGATGCTGCAGCCAGAGGATCCTTGCACACAGCGAGCATGCATGCCACCCCAGCCCTCTTAGCCTCAGCGGTGTTCCTCAAAATGAGATCTGTGGAAACTTTGTCCTCAGCGCCAATAGGATGAGAGCAGGGTGGCGAGAGGGAGAATTGAGTAGCACGTGGGTGTCTGGATATGAGAAGTTGAATCTAATGAAAACTTCATCTAGTTGAACCAAGAAATCAGACGCAGGGCCTTTATTCCTGTCAACAAGGATACAGTGAGAATTAAACCTACGCACGGCTGCCATTTCCCATTGACCTTGTTGCTATGGTGACAGCCTTCGAGCATCAACAACTCAAAGAATTCCAGACGGGCTCACTTTCACTGGAGAATAGGCGGGGCAGTGGGCTCCCTCTCCAGCTGGCTCTGTCATATGGCGAGGAAGTAGGGTGACCCCACGCCCAGGCTTACCTGGGAGTATCCCGGTTTATATCCGAGTAAATGGCTACCTTTCTGTGTCCAAGGTGACCTGGTTTGGATAACAAGTTAAATAAATGGTCACCCTTGCCATGGGTCTCTCATGTGGCAGGTGCTGGGTATAGATGAACTCAGACAGAAGAGGAGGAAGGGAGGGTCCCAACGACCCCTGGGACAAAGACACCAGGACAATGACACTGCCACTTGTCACCTATTGGCCACAGTGCCAAGAATCTCTCCCTGGGGAAAAGGGGGGGACGGTTAACATGGATTCTCGCTGGTGCATGCATGCCATCACTGTGGAGATGGAAGCTAACAGACCTGTCCTGTCCACCTTCCAGAAACAGAGGGACCACCAGGGCTGAAGGGCCTCTCCTTCCTTCCCCAGCCTGTCCCTTCCCAGGGTCCCCATAGAGTAAATTATCACAGCAGAAGTCACTGCCCCTCTACCCCTTGCATGCTCAAAGTTCTCTGAGGAGTGGGGTGGAGTCAGGGGAAGGAAGCATCATGACAGCCATTTATGGATGAGAGAACTGAGGTAGAAAAACACTTCCAGGGAGCACAAGGAAAGAGCTGCAGCCACGCACGGCTGCTGGAGAGGCAGATGCAGCTGCAAGCCACCTGCCTCCCCTGGGCTCCGAGTCCCAGCACCATCGTCCCTTGCGGCCGTCAGCAAGTGTGGGTCACCACATAAGCCCATGAGGACAGAGCAAAGATCTGCTGGCCTGGGACACCATCACCTCACTTTGGTGGCAGGAATCCCCAGTGAGGAGGCGGGTCTAAGGACCACTTGTATCATGGAAAGTTCGTCCTCCCTACAGAGCTGTATGCTTCCCTATGCTGGCACCTGGCCTGCCACGGTGGAGGCCAAGCTACCCCTCCTAGTACCTGAGCTAGGTCTGGATCTGCAGCCCTGGATCTGTAACCTCTGCTTACTGGTGCTTCCAAGAACACCTACCTGTCAGGTGTCCTCTGATCCCCCATTTCTTCCTTGTTCTCCTGCTCTCCCACCAGCTCCTCCCCATCCCTCAGCTTCTCCCTACTCCCCAGCTCCTCCATGCTGCCCTCTCTCTCTCTCTGTACCTGAATTTGGCCTTCTGGCCTTCAGAACTGTGAAGACCGTATCTCTGTCCATTGTAACCCCTAGTCCATGGTATGCTGGGATAGCAGCTGAAACAGGCTACAGGCGTCACTGCAGCCAAGCACCACTGACTACGGTGTGTACGCACGGTGGAAACTTGCCGATTCCAGTTCTGTAGTCTGGAAGGCCAAGATCAAGGTGACTTGGAGGTTGGCTTCTGGCGAGGCTTCTTTCTGGCTGTGCACAGCCTCCGGCTGCTGTCTTGCTGTGACCTCACATGACTTCCCCGTGAGTACAGGCACGTCTGGTCTGTCTGCCTATGGCATGAGGTCCTATGACCTCATCTATTGACTTTCTTAAAGATCTGTGGTGGGGTCCCTTGTGTAGCTTTGGGGAAGCACCATTCAGTTCATCACAGGGGAAACTCTGGTTAGGCAGACAGAGTGGTCCATGTGTTCCACTTCCTCTGGAGACTCATGGATGGAGCTGCCATACCCAGGATGCCCTAGGCTGGCAGTTGCCCATGTCAAGATGAAGTCTCCCCGTCTCAATCACTCTCCTCATGGCAGCTGACTGCCTCCTGGGAAGAAGGTCCCCAGGCACAGTCAGGTGCTAGCATTGGGTCATTTATTCATAATGGTGGAAGCTGCCGTGCCTCTAGTCTGATTGGGGAGAGCATCTTGCTAGGCAGGTCGGCAATGGTGTGAGGTAATTGGTTTATCTGACAGTCATCCCCCAGCTGCAGCTCTATCACAGGTCCTAACACAGCCTCTCAGCAGGCAGCCCAGGGACCCCTCCCCCCAGAGTGCTCAGCAGGAAGCCACAGATGGAGTCCTTTAAGGTCCCAGCATCTGCTTCCTGAAGGTCAATGTGGTCTTCTCTGCTGTTCCTATCCTGGGAAGGCTTAGGCTAGGGCCAGTTTACCCGCCCCGTGCCTGCTTTGCCCCCTCTCTTGGATATACCCTGTCCCTGTCTTCCCGGGGACTCAGGTTCCCCTCTACCCCTTGACCAGCTCAGGGACCACCACTCAGGCTCCGCATAGGGGAACCAAAGAGAGGGTCTGAGATTCTTTAGAGCTGGGGCTTCCTCCTGAGCTGGGAGGAAGAGTAGTGACCAGGAGTGGGTGAATGTGGCCCAGAGACAGCAAGGCTGTTTTCCTGGCTCTCAGTGCCCCATTGTGACCTTGCATTTGATCCAGGGCACTTCCTGAGTTTCCTTTTGTTGCTGTCATAGGTTAGGTGTGGGGCATGGGCAGGGGTGGTGAGTAGCAAGTGCCCTGTACGTTTATGAACCTTCCTTTCAAAACACATCTTTCCTCCGCTGTAGAAATCTCCTTTCCCACTGATTCGGTCCATGTCGGGACGCCGAGCATGCGTGTTAAAAGCCGACTTGATGGTGTTTGATATTCAGTACTAACGGCTCCCCTCCCTGAAGGAGGGGGCTTCTCTCTCCCTCCCCCAGATGGAGGGGGAAGACAATCTGCACATTGGATAGACCGAGACTCTCGGTAATTTGCGTTAAGCATCCAGAAATTCACGGCTTGCAATCTGTCTCCCTTCGCTGGGTTTTCATTCTGTAACTTTCACAACCTCAGGAAGAAAGCAAGAGACAGCAGGGCTGAGGTCTGCATGGTTGGATGAGGGGCAGGAGTGTGGGGAGCCGGTCAGACCTCAGCCCCGTGGAGCCTTAATGAACCCACCCAGCCCAAAGCACCATCTTTGCTGGCTTGTGGCCAGAAGCCAGCAGTGGAGTTTCCCTGAGAACACTCACCTCTCTAGAAAGCCAAATTCAAGGCGGGGGGGGGGGGGTCACCAAGGAACATGCAACTGGCGCCTGCTCAAGGTTCCCATAGTGGATGCTCTAATACAAGGACCTCCGACCTGACCTTGAACTCCTTGCTAGGTTAGGATCAGGACAGAGTTCTGTGTTCTATCGTGGTGGCATTTAAGGACACATGCACATAGTCACACACTCACATACAATCACACACACATACAGACTCATGTACACACACAATATATACACTCACACACAGACACACACATACATACATCAACATACATACACAAGCAGACATACACACTCACACACCTATACAGACATACACACACTCATACATCACACAGACACACACGTACACACACATATACATAGCCATACACAGAGACACACACACTGTGAGAGCATTAAAACATTCCTGAAACACTTCAGCCCCACCGAGTCAAGTTCTCGTACACAGGAGGAGACACACAGCTGGTAGAGGCTGTGGCACATTCTGGCGGGGCAGGAGAGCCTCCATGGTACCCTCCAGCTCCTGGGTATGATATGTGTTATCATCTCCCCTCCCTGAGCCTGTTTCCTCATCTGTGAAATGAACCTGGAGAGGTCAGGGCCTGGCCCCTGCCCAGGACCCTCCTGCTGTCCAGCCTGTGTGCTGGGAAAATAGACAGACTTAGAAAGGAGATGCCATGGCTGTGGTGAGGCAGGCAAACCCAGGCCTGGGCCACACTTTCCGGCTCCTGGAGACGTCCTGGGAACACAATGTTCAGAAAGAAGAAACCCAAATGGGTGTAATTAACAAGATCTAAGGCCTCCTGAATCTGTGGGGATTCCCATTTCCACTGAAACACACACACAGGGAGCCCCTCCCCACCTGCAGAAGGATGGCGCACAAACCATTGTCTGACCGCACAGGGCGACCACAGGCAGGGACATCTCCAAGGCTAGGCAGATGGGCAGAGTAGCAGCAAATGCCACCTAGGCTCATCCCCTTTGGCCTACCAGAAGCTGGAATTTACTGGGGGCATCAGAAGATATTGGAGGCAAGTCCTTGAAGACCCCCAGAGTAAAGGACAAGGAAGGTAACCATCAGCCGGCCACGTGGGCAAGAGGAGCCCAAAGGAAGACAGCCTGGAAGGATGCCCGCCAGAACCCAACCACAGACCCAGCTTCTTCCCTTTAAAAAAAAAAAAAACCTCCATTAACACAATGAGGAAAAGCGACCTGGGCCGACGACCTCCTGTGGGGTCTGCACCGGGTCTGGCAGGCTGAGCTGTCTGTGGATTCCCCACCAAGAAGCTCCTTTCCCAACCTCAGATGTCTGTGGGCCACAGCCACACCCAAGAGCACTGCTGTCACCTCCTGCTTCATTCACGTCACCACGCCACTGTCCTCACCCTTCACAGCTATGACAATGACACTCTTTGCTCGGGTTTCACAACTCCATACAGATGGGCCTTCTCCCTGACTCGCTGGCAAGGCACACCCCCGTCTTTTCCCATTTTAACTTTATAGACAAGGAAGCAGGCTCAGAGAGGCCAACTAAAGCGCCTTGAATTCACACCAGAGCCAAGCCTCGCCTCAAACCCAGGTGTGAGCCTGGCCCCAACTCCCCCCTGTCCTGTGGCTTAGGCACCCCCTATGGCTGCATTCTGGAGCCCTAGTGGTGTCCCCGTGTTTGATACCCACCTCTCTGCCTTTTTTCCTGCACACACTCACCTCCTTCCTGGAACCCCAATGCTGGGGGTTCACTGTGGGAGATACCAGAGTGTTGGGTAGAGCCATGCCCCCCCACTCAGGGCTCTTGGTGGGGTCTGTCGGTTTGTCTTAGGGGGTCTGTCCAGCCTCATCCTGCCAGGCAGGTGGAAACCTCTTTCTGGGCTCTTCCCCCATCTCCAGGGACTGCAGACACCCAGGAGTGAGCCAAACCCCAGAGCATCTGTAGACATAATGGACCATCAGTGAGAACGGGGACTGAGTCCCCTACATGTGGGATCATGGGCCTATCAGTCCTGTTCCAGCTCTGTGATTCCCTTTGGAATAGAGAAGTGTGGGGTGGGTAGGAAGCTGAAGTCTTCCTATAGGGGAGAGCCCCCCTGCCACATGCTCAGTGAACCCTCCTGCTTCTGCCCTGTGAGTCTGCACGAAGTCTTATAGTCCGCAGACATGACGAGCCTCCCAAACTTCCGGTCTTCCTCCCATCCTTGTCTTCTACCTCCTCTTGGGAACCCCCAAAGAGCCTTCCCAGTGCCTCTGACTTCCGACAGACAGAAGTGAGACTGTAGACAAATTACTACTCCAGTTCACCCAGTTCAGCAAAGGGAGAAAAGTAAGGAGGAGCTCGGAGCTCCTAAATGAGCAGAGACTCTGCTGGCTAACTTGGCCTCTCAAACCCATCCTAGCAGCGGCCTTCCAGCATGCTGAGCTTTCAGAGAACCTGATACCATCTCCAGGACAGCCCCATCACCAGCAGCCCCTGACACCTCTCTCTCTCTCTCTCTCTCTCTCTCTCTCTCTCTCTCTCTCTACCTCTCCCTCTCCCTCTCTACCTCTCCCTCTCCCTCTCCTCTCCTCTCCCCCTCCCTCCCTCTCTCCCTCTCCCTCCTTCCCTCCCTCCCTCCTTCTCTCTCCTTCTCTCTATCTCTCTCTCCCCCCTCCCCCCTCTCTATCTCCAGTCCATGGCATCAAGTGGACCTGCAGCAATGGGAACAGCAGCTCGGGCTTCTCCGTGGAGCAGCTGGTGCAGCAGATCCTTGACAGCCACCAAACCAAGCCCCAGCCTCGGACCCACAACTGCCTCTGCACCGGCAGCCTGGGTGAGCTGGGGCCCCTGGGGGGCACGTGGTACTGGGTACCGAGTGGTGGGTTCTGCTGTCCTGTCCAGTGAGGAGAGGGGTAAGCAGGGGGTGGCACTGGGCACAGTTGGGGATGTGGGGGAGGCACTGCTTTCCAATCCAGCAAGGGAAGGAATGAGTGGAGGTCTCTGGGGACAGATGGTACTGGGGCACCCTGTGAACAGACAACTGATTTGGGGAATGTAGAGAATGGGCTCTCCTATCGTAGCCAGAAAGGGAAGAGACAAGGAACCAGTTGGTATCACAGCAGCTAAAAGGGGCACTCAGTAGGCCCTTTACCCTGGTTCTTCCCCCTGCCCCCGGAATCAGCATCATAACCTGCTTTGGGAAAGAGAGAGGAATTTCCAGTGAGGTGTAGGGACAAGGAGCAACACACAGCTGCATTGGGAGAGTAGAGATGTTTGGGGTCCAGGGCCTCCATACACTCCCAGCAGGTGCCTGTGGGGGTCATGTTCTTAGGAAGCCCCAGCAAGAGGCTCAGGTCACCAGTTCTGAGGTTTATCAGCATCTGCCCCAGGCAATGGGACCTCTCAAGCCAACCCATCTGTCTCTCCAAGAAGGGAAGGTTTCCTACTCCCCGCCCCCCCACCAATACCTCTGCTTTTCTGACCACACCATTTGCTTGGTGGGGTTTGCCTCTCCCCTCCCCTGGTCGCCTTCATTAGACGCTTCCATCACTCAGCATACATTTAGGAGCCTAGATAGTGAGCCTGAAAACAGAATCAGAAAGAATTCGCCCTTTTCTCAAAAGCCAGATGACCCTCGTCTAATGGAAAGGAAGGAAGGAACCCCTGAAGATGCGAAAGTCCCAACGAGTTGAGGACAGGTCCTGGCTTAACTGAACGGTGGAGAGGGTCACCTCAAACACCTCCATGTAGGGCAGGCTCAGTAGGTGAAAGTGCTATAAACTAGCCCAATAGCCTGAGTTTGTAACTTAGTGGATGGAGGGACCCAACTCCTGTTAGCTGTCCCCTGACTTCCACACCTGCAGCGGCTCGTGCATCCCTCCCCATTCACGTATGCCACAACTTAATGTAATAAACATATTTAAAGACGTTCTTGCCCCAGAGCGGAGTCTAGAATGCTTTTTGATTCTAGGCTCTGAGACCTGGCCTGGAGAAGGGCGTATTCTTTACCACCTTGGGCCAATTTCCGGTTCCTGGTCCCCAGAACAAGGGTCCTGAAGGTCACAGGTTTCTTGAAGCATTACACAGTCAGAATCGGGTGTAAGAAGTTGAGTTGGGCATGAAGACAGAGGCACAGTCCCTGGAATGAGTCTTCCAGCTCAGAAAGAATTCTTCCAGATGAGCAGTGTCTGTCTGGTGGGGTGAAGAGGACTTTTCTGGAAAGCAACACCCTGGGTGCTATATACCACATCCTGCTAATTTTGAAAAATAGCAACAGGTTCAAAACATTTGATCATGCAGGATGGTCACATAGGGCATGGCAGAACTGCAGGTGTGAGAGGAGATCCCAAGTGTCCAAAGATGGTGGACTGTCCTGCCTGGGGTCTGGATGGGGACTTTGCAAAGGGTTCTGACTGCTTGGGAGAAGAATCAGTCGAAGTCCCAGCTCTGACTTTATGCGTGTGTGTGTGTGTGTGTGTGTATGCGTATGTGTATGTGTTCTGCTCCCATCTCCACAGGAGCGGGCAGCAGCGTGCATCATAAGTGTAACAGTGCCAAACACCGCATCATCTCACCGAAGGTGGAGCCGCGGGCTGGGGGCTACGGGGGCCACTCGGAGGTGCAGCATAACGATGTATCGGAGGGCAAGCATGAACCCAGCCATGGCAGGAGCACAAGCCGGGAAAAGAGGAACGGCAAGGTGGCCAAGCCAGCACTGCTACACCAAAACAGCACGGAGGTTTCCTCCACCAATCAGGTGGAGGTCCCTGACACCACCCAGAGCTCCCCGGTATCCATCAGCAGCGGGCTCAACAGCGACCCAGACATGGTAGACAGCCCAGTTGTCACAGGTGTGTCCAGCATGGCAGTGGCCTCTGTGATGGGGGGACTGTCCCAAAGTGCCACAGTGTTCATGTCCGAGGTCACTAATGAGGCCGTGTACACCATGTCCCCCACCGCCGGCCCCAACCACCACCTCCTCTCGCCTGATGCCTCTCAGGGCCTTGTACTGGCTGTAAGTTCTGACGGCCATAAGTTTGCCTTCCCCACCACGGGCAGCTCAGATAGCCTGTCCATGCTGCCCACCAATGTGTCCGAAGAGCTGGTCCTCTCCACCACCCTTGATGGTGGCCGGAAGATTCCAGAAACCACCATGAACTTTGACCCCGACTGTTTCCTCAATAATCCAAAGCAGGGCCAGACATACGGGGGTGGGGGCCTAAAAGCCGAGATGGTTAGCACCAATATCCGGCACTCGCCGCCTTCGGAGAGGGGCTTTGGCTTCACCAGCGTCCTCACCAAGGAGATCAAGACGGAAGACACCTCCTTCGAGCAGCAGATGGCCAAAGAGGCGGCGTATTCCTCCTCGGCAGCAGCTGCGGCGGCATCCAGTTCCCTCACCCTGACCGCGGGATCCAGCCTCCTGCCGTCGGGCGGTGGCCTGAGTCCCAGCACCACCCTTGAGCAGATGGACTTCAGTGCCATAGACTCCAACAAGGACTACACGTCCAGCTTCAGCCAGACGGGCCACAGCCCCCACATCCACCAGACCCCCTCCCCCAGCTTCTTCCTGCAGGATGCCAGCAAACCCTTACCCCTTGAGCAGAATGCCCACAGCAGCCTGAGCGACTCCGGGAACACCTTTGTGATGCCCACGGTGAAAACGGAGGCCTCATCCCAAACCAGCTCTTGCAGTGGCCATGTGGAAACGCGGATAGAGTCTACTTCCTCCCTGCACCTCATGCAATTCCAGGCCAACTTCCAGGCCATGACCGCAGAAGGGGAGGTTACCATGGAGACCTCCCAGGCAGCTGAAGGGGGTGAGGTCCTCCTCAAGTCTGGGGAGCTGCAGGCCTGTGGCTCAGAGCACTACCTGCAACCAGAGACCAATGGGGTGATCCGCAGTGCAGGTGGTGTCCCCATTCTCCCAAGCAATGTGGTGCAGGGACTCTACCCGGTGGCCCAGCCCAGCCTGGGCAACACCTCTAACATGGAGCTCAGCCTGGACCACTTTGACATCTCCTTCAGCAATCAGTTCTCAGACCTGATCAATGACTTCATCTCTGTGGAGGGGGGCAGTGGTACAATCTACGGGCATCAGCTGGTGTCGGGGGACAGTGCTGCACTCTCGCAGTCAGAAGATGGGGCGCGTGCACCCTTCACCCAGGCGGAGATGTGCATCCCCTGCTGCAGCCCCCAACAGGGCAGCCTGCAGCTGAGCAGCGCCGAGGGCGGGGCCGGCGCCATGGCCTACATGCATGTCGCCGAGGTGGTCTCCGCTGCCTCTGCCCAGGGCACCCTGGGTATGCTGCAGCAGAGTGGACGGGTGTTCATGGTGACTGACTACTCCCCAGAGTGGTCTTACCCAGAGGTAAGCTTCAGGTGCTACCACACGCCGCCCTACACCCATCTCACCTGTGCCGCGGTGCATCCTGGGAAGCTTGTTTGCATGCGGCCATTTGGATGGAGCTCTGCCCGGAAACACAAAGCTGTTCCCTCCCGCGGTGGCACTCAGACATTACTGTAGCAAGTTTTCCAGTCAGGGCTATCCCAGGAGGCAAGCTGCCCTTCCCAGCTCTGGCCAGAGCAGCCTGCTGTGTTCTGACTACAATCTTGGCTTTCCTTTCCCTTTTCTTTCTTCCCCTTCTCCTTTCCTCCTGCTTTGTCCCCTGCCCTCCCTTCCACTCTCTCTCCACCCTCCCTTCTTTGGGGGATGGAGGGTGTCTTGGAACTACTTTTAAAAGCATCCAGAAATCAACATCAGAGTCTTGGGGTTATTGCTCCCTGTAGCTCAAGCTTGGCTTCACTAAAGCAAGTAGGGGAACTTCCCACCAAAAGTGATAGGGAGGGTGCAACTTTGGGACGCTCAGCCATCTACAAAATCAACATGGTATGTGCCCCAAGATCCAACTTGTGCTCCCTTCACCAATGGCTGATTTCCAGGGCTCTCACTCTAGAGACTACCGCCCCAACAAGGACTGCAGGAAGACCCAGGTCGTGCCTCGGGGACACTAAAAGAGGATGGGCTAGGAAGGGGGCAGTGTGGCTCCAGATCCCCTAGATACCTTGCTTGCATGTGGCAGAGCTTGAAGATCTGGCCGGCTGTGCCAGCACAGCCTCTGGGTCAGACACTTTACCCCAGGGTGGCTGCCCATAACTCCCCCCTCCCCCGCCACATCATCTAGGTGACGGGCAGGAACTAGGTTCATATTTCCTCTCCCCCAGTAAAGCCAGACTAATGCCCAGGCCAGAGTAGCCCAGCCTCTGGACCCGAGACAGAGCAGCTGCTGCCCATACGGTCTCGTGAGCATCCACAGGATGCTGGAGGGAGTGGTGAGACCACCATGGTAGGTGAATGGCCAGGAGCATGGGGACGGAACTGGAGGATCTGGTGGGGAGCTTGGTTCTGTCCTTATACTCCAGCGACCTTGGAGAAGTTGCCACCTTCCCTATCTCTAAAATAGCAACCATGGAGGGGCCGGAGAGATGGCTCAGTGATTAAGAGCACCGGCTGCTCTTCCAGAGGACCCAGGTTCAATTCCCAACACCCACATAGAAGCTGACAGCTGTCTGTAATGCTAGTCCCAGGAGATCTGAACACTTTCTTCTGGCCCAGGCATACATGTGGTACACAAATACCATTCAAGCAAAGCACCCATACACATAAAAAAATTAAATTAAAAAAATGTAAAGCAACAATGGATCCTGGAGTCTCTGAAGACTGGCAGCATTCCGTGCCCAGGCAAAGTCACCCTGTCCACCTCCACTCTGCCACAGTCCAACCCTTCGGTAGGCACCTAGAAGAGCCCTACTTGGCTGTCACCCTGCTTTCTCAGGCCTGCATCATGTTCCTCCTGCTGTTCTTATCCAGAGACCCTCCAGGAGGCTCAGGGAAACCGTTTAAAGGGAACAGGAAGGAGAGCTTTATTCTGGGAAGAGGTCAAATCTGCCTTCTGGCTGGACTCTGAAGTCTGACCCTCTGGGCCTCAGTTCCCTTGTCAAGCAACACCTAAGAGAGGGAGTGGACTTGACCACTGTGTCTTATGACTTGGGAGGAGCAGCCTTCATACAAGCCTATAGGCGTGCAGCATGCTCCAGTCCAGGCTGTAGATCACCCATCAGGTGGGATTGCCTTGTTCCCCGGCCCGCGAGCGTGCACCCAGGCCAGGGCTCTAACTTCTGAATGAGGTCTTCAGCAAGTCTGGCTTCCTTGGTTCTTCACCAACCTATGCAGCCTTCCACCGTATCCCGGAGACTGTAATTCAGCAGCTGTCCACCAGAGGGCAGGCCAGGATGGCAAATGCAATAGTAGTCACCGGTGTCCAACCCCGATTTTCCAGAAACCCTGATAATTCCCGGCACCCTGAAATGGAAGCAAAATAGAATCAATTTGATCAAAGCAAAGAGTCATTTTTGTGCCCAGCAGGACTTCATAGTGAAGCCTCCACGGTGACTTCCTCTTTGCCAGGCTCTCCTGCCCAGTATACTCTCCCCAGGCCGATAGCAGAGTCACCTAGTTCTGTAAGAAAGCATCACTTCTCTCCTGATACCAAGTCCCCTCTCAAACCCGCTGTAGGCATGATTCCAGGTATCATGCCTTCTTTCCATGCCAGCTGATAATGGGGTGTGTGTGAGGTGACTTCATCAGGAGCCCAGTTTGAAAGGGGCTCTGGCAAGCTCAGGGAGAACTCTAACAAGCCCTGTAGCTGGGACCTCGCTTTAAGTCACAAAGATGGGGTCAGGCTATGTGGTCACTTGGCCTATCACCCACACCAGCTCTACGCTGCAATGGTTCCCAGGCATGCCGGGCCTAGCCTGGGCTACTGGCTCTTTTCTGGGTGTGCTTCCCTCCTATGTCTGCTCCTATGTCTCCTCCATGCTACCCACTGGGTCACCTCTCAGCTCGTCCCCAATACACACACACACACACACACACACCACAACAAAGTGAACATACAATTTATACATATGATGTACACCACACCCAGAATAAAAGGCACACGCTATACCACACTACACACGTAACACACAGCACATACACAACACCACACATAGAACACATGCACACACACCAATGCTCTCTGTGCCTCAGCATCTACCCAGGGTACATTGGAACTCAAGGCCCTTTGTCTCAGGGCTCACAGGACAGAGATCTCAGAGAGCACCCCCACTGCTCCCCAAGCCTCCCCCTGCATCATCTCCCGCCACTAGCTCTTTCTGCACCGGGCAGAAGAAGCTGCAATTAGAACTGTCAGGCACGCAGGCATCACAAGTGATTCAGTGCAGCCAGGCGAGTGGTTGCCATGGCAACTGTCCCTGGAACTGATGGATGCTGAGGCGTCCTGCGGCAGTTGCCATGGAGAAGGTCTTGACGTTCTCCAGTCCTCTCGGCAGTTCTTTGTTCCCCCACGGCAACCCAGCATCACGCCAGCAGCCGTGGATTGCAGTTATTCCATTTCCCACACACACACACGGTAACTGTCTGTGGCCTTTTGAAGCCAGGGTTCTCCCACTTCCCAGGGTTCATGGGAGGACCAGGCTCAGAGCATGACATCACACCCAGGCAGCCACTTCCAACTCCTACACCAACACAATGACAGAGCCCTGAATCGACTCAGTAGAGCTGTTGGGAAAAGAAAGGCATCTATAACCACAGCCACCAGAGGGACTGGGCCACTTGCCTGAGGTCACACAGTTATCCAAGGCAAGAGCAGACTGCAAGAGGAGAGGGTTCAACCTCTAAGAGCACGGGCTCCTCTGCAGGGGTCCTGGGTGTGATTCTCAGTTCCCGAGTGGTGGTTCGCAACCAAGTATAGCTCTAGTTCCAGGGGATCTGATGCTGCCTTCTGACCTCTGAGGGCACTGGATACACACATACATACATGTGGACAAAAATATACTTGTGAATAATCCGAGATGGGGTGGGCATATTCTGGTTGTGGAACTCTGTCTGGCGCTCTCTCCACTGCCTCCAAATCTGGTGGCACTACGGTAAAGTGACCGTGAAGCTAGACATCCCCACCCAGAGGAGGGCTTGTTTGCCAGCACAGGAGGGTGCCTTCCCGCCACGGGCAATTCTGCTGGCTCTGGGCCACACGTTGCCCAGAGTACCATCATGGCAAACACCAGCTGCTATTTTTGTGTCCAAGGCCAGTCCTGCCATGCCTAAGCCTGCGTTCCAGGGAACATTGTGGGAGGTAGGGGGTCTTGATAGCAAAGATGGGTACAGAATTAGGAGCTCCCTCCAGGGTAGGGACAGGCAAAAGTTGAGAAGAGCAGGAGGGAATGAGGGAATGAACAGGAGATAGAATCTGGCTGGCCCCGGGGCAGCAGCGGAGGACTAGAGAGCCTGGCTTGGAGCGGTGGGGAAGACAGGGCTCACTGCGGAAGCGGCTCCTAACCTGGCGTTAGCCTCGTTTCAGCTCCTGGAGCGCGTCTCAGCCTTCTCTAGCCAGGCCACCAGGTGGCGCTCTCCACCCTGGCCAGCACAGCTCTCCGCCCCCCTGCAGGGAAAGGTGTTTACTTGTTTTGGGGGTGGGGTGGATGAGCCTCTAGGGTGGGTCTATCCAAGGTTAGCCAGGAGAGCCAGAGGCCAGCGCCCCTGCCCTCTGCATCCCCGGGCAGAGCATCCCTCCACCCCGAATGACCAGCCTCTCTTCTTGGCTAAGCCGTAAGTAGGGGACCTCTCAGCCTCCTCCACCTGGGACTCAGGAGAAAGAGAGAGAGAGAGAGAGGAGGTGCCATTAATCACTAACGGGAACAATGGCCCTGAAAGGGATTTCCTGGGAGCAGCCTCATGAGGCTGCTTGTTCTGGGGCATTTCTGCTGGCCAGAGCAGGTTGGGAGGGCCCAGCCTTTCTGATACTGTCTCACCCTTGGCACCTTGGGTCTGTGAAGACGGTTTTCCATCCACTGGATCTGAGGAAGGTCAGCTAAGGCCCTAGCCAGGCTTCCAGGCTGCTGCCTGCCGGTGTGATGCAGGAGTGACAGCAAGGGACCGTTCTTCATGTCTACTTAGCTCGAGGCACCCCGGGTGACACAGCAGGCAGGGAACTGGAGGTTCAGCCTGGACCCCAGGCCTCAGCTCAGTTCCGAGGGCTATATCAGAATTCTGAATGCTTCTTTCCTTTCTTCTCCCCCCTCCACCCCGTGTTCTTCACCCCTACCCACCTCCTACCACACCCTGAGGGTCCTGGGTTTCTCTTCAGTTTCTTACAGGAATATCTGTCCCTTGGGGGGGGGCTGTTTTCAAATCTGAGTCCCTCCACCTCTTCCTCCATGCATGACTGAAAGTCTCCTATGTCCCCTCTGCTTCTTTCCTGGGGAACCTGCTGGCTGGTTCTCGGGTGCACCAATGGGCTAACGTGGCCTTGTTCCAACTCATGTCATGGAACCCTGAGGTACCCAGGACAGCGTCAGGGTGCTGGGTGCCAACTGGGGAAGTCCGCTGGGTGTCAGGACCACTGTAGGCCTCTCTTCTAGAAGGAATCTCTCACACATCGGGGCTTATGGGAAGGCTGGGCTATGGGCTGGGAATCTGCATGTCTAGCCAGCTGCCCTCGCCCCTCCCTTTCCATCCGAGCCTGCAGCTGCTGGGGCCTCCCATGTCCTGTGTTCCCTGAGCCACTGCTCCATGTCTGTTCTCTCTCTGCAGGGAGGAGTGAAGGTCCTCATCACAGGCCCATGGCAGGAAGCCAGCAATAATTACAGTTGCCTGTTTGACCAGATCTCCGTGCCCGCATCCCTGATTCAGCCTGGGGTGCTGCGTTGCTACTGCCCAGGTGAGGAGGCTGTACCAGCAAGGGGGAGGGGACAGAATGAGACAGTAGACTCTGAGTCAGCCTTGGAATGACCTTGAAAAAGTCGTGTCGAAGAAGTGTGCCCACACGGTCTATTCTATCATCAGTTGGGGTTCACGGAGCCCGTATCAACTGGGAATACCAGGCATGCTCCATGGGGATTGTGGAGAAAACATGGCAAAGGGACTATTTAAAGACTCAATTAGTCAGCTGACATAGCCAAGATGGCCCTGGCTGGGGCTGAGCCAAAGTGACAGACAAGACCTGGTGTACAGTAGGGCTGACCTCGCTCCTGCGCCAACCCAGGCCCACCTGCCATACAGGGAGCTCAGGAGCCTGTGTTCACAATACTGCTTCGTCTGGGGCACAGGGCAGAGGGGCTCAGGGAAGGCTCCCATGTGTCGGGGCTGTGGGGAGCCACGTGGGGAGGGGTGTCGCACTAAGAGCAAAGAACACACGCTCCTTTGAGAGACTTGCCCAGGGAAAACGGTAAGCACACATAATAGGTTTCTGGTTCCAAGGCCTCAGAGACTCGTGGGAAGTCAGCCAGAGCCCTGTGCCCTCTGTGTCTGTCCTTTCCCTCCCCATCCCCAGGCTTCTACGTCATTGACTTCATGAAGTCTTCAGCCACCCTGTTTATATCTGAGAAGTTTCTGAGTGACCTCAGATATCCAGGCATGTAAACTTGGTAAACAAGTCAGAAACTGATAACAAACCATAAAAAAATGTATCCTAAGACAATTATTTGGTATTCATATAATTTTATCATCTATTAAAGATGAAATCAAATTTGCATCCTAACAAAATAGATGGGTTTGTTTATTTTTTCACAAAATATTAAATCTTGGCTGTTTGGCCAGGTGGTGATGGTACACACCTTTAATCCCAGTATTCAGGCAGATCTCTGTGAGTTCAAAGCCAGCCTGAGCTACGTAGCTAGTTCCAAGATAGCCAGAGCTGCACAGGGAAACCCTGTCTCGAAAAAAAAAATCTTGACCATTTGATACTAAAGAGCATAGAATATCTTCAATATTTTCCAGTTGATCAATACCTTGATTTTATAATCATCGATGCTGAGAATGCCAGTTTGCATAAATATATAGTTCAAAATGTGAGAAATTTGTTTACGGTCACTTTAGAAATTGCTGGAAGTGCCATCCTAAGCCCAGGCCAAAATTCGTTTAATGATTTTTTTTTTTAATGAAACTAATCAGCAACTCAGAAAGCAATCTCTGAAAGCAACCATGCTAATACAATACAACCTAAATGGACTAATTTGATACTTACGGGCTGAGGAATGACAGGGAATATTTAGTCTGTTTTCAGTAATCAAGTCGTGTATGTCCATAAGAGCAGAGAACTTGGTATGTACAGCAAAAACACCGCAGTTCCTCAAAGACAAGTCCCGGATCAGAGCTAAAGTATCTCGGGCAGTGTTTGCAGGTGGATACGCCATGACAGCCATGCAGAGCAAACCATACGTGTTGTGCGTTCAGAACCACGGCTGCAGCAAAGTCACTTGACCCAGCATGGACAGGCACTGCCAGGAGCAGCGAGGAGTCACTGTGCATTTGTGTTGAATTTTTGGTTATTGAATGTTTAGAAACCTCTTACGGTTACCACGCTGCTTCTCACTGTGTGGGTCCACTTGGCAACACCCTATGGCATCATGACCCGCAGTTTAGGGAGCTCTGATCCACCTAGATTGGTATCTCTGACTAACTCATCCTTGACCTCTGACCATATCGACTCCCCCATTAACCAATGGGCCCCACGAAGGCAGGATGCTGTGTCTTTATTCGTCACTGTTGTGTCCCCAAGGCTTGTAAAGTACCTCGGGGTGCTGGGAGTCTGTGAAGGGGTCTCCTGGAGTTTGAAAGCACTTTGGAAAACGTGAGCTTTCTGTTTACTTGGGTGAGACTGGGGGAAACTTTGTCTCAACCTCTCACGTCACCAGCTAGGTGGGCACCTGGTCCACCTAGCCTGGGCAAGGGACAGGAGAGGCAGAACAAGGAGGATGGGGTGGGAAGAGGCAGAGGGACATCCTCCATTGTCTGAAGCCAGAGAGCTTGTATAGGAAGAGTACTTCTAGCGGAGGGCCAGGATGGGGAAGAAAAGTAGGGACTCCCGGGCAGAAGCAGGCTGGCCAGGGTTGTGTGGGCCAACAGGGATCCCCTACAATCTGCTGTGGTCTCCTCACTGCTTGCCTGACTTACTCACCCTGTCCCCTACATGGCACTGTGAAGCTTACAAACCAACCATTCCCCCTCCCCCACTCCTGCCTCCTCTCCCTTGCCCTCCTCTTCCTACCCCTTCTTCCTCCCCCTTCTCATCTTCCTCCTTGCCCCTTTTTCCTTCTTTTCCCTTCGTCTCCACGTTGCCTTCCTCTGCAACCCACCAGATCAGAATGCCCTGCTTCAGGGGAATTGGCATCAAATGTCCAGCCCAGCCTCGTACCTCCTTCACTCTTCATGCCTCAGGCGGCCAGGGCTGGTGCCTATAGCAGCCTCTCACTGCCGACCCAGCTCCCCTCAGTGCTAAGGCTGTCTCCAGAGGGCCTACCCAGCCCCAGGTCCTCCCAGCAGTACTGCTGAAATTGGACGGCAGCCATCCAGATGGCCACCCTGTGCTAAGACAGCCCATCCTAGCGCAGAAGAGAGGGCGGGATGCTATTAAACCATCCACTGTGCACCTGCTGTGAAAGGAGACTCGCCTGGCCCATAAATAGACGCTGCTTCCTGTACCTGGCTAAATCCCTAGACCTTGCCGCGGGTTCCTGACCAAGGACAGGGCTTTGCGTGACCCCGTATGGTATCCCAGGTCAGGACGCAGAAGATTCTAGGGGCTGGAGTCAGTCCCACCCAGATAGGTCCTGGGTGACCATGTGTCATGTGTGTAACTTCACCTTGAAGATTTGTGCCTCTGAACTGCAGTCTTTTGAGACCTCCTTCCAGATGGCTGGGAACATGGAACAACCAAGGGTCGCGAAGCTCTTGCCTCTGGCACTCCTCTCACAAAGACAGCAAGGGGAGGGAGCCAGGGCTATTCTCATCTCTTCAGGTAGTTCTCATGATCTTGCTGCACTCCGGGGTCCCAGTGCTAATCCACAGAGTCCACCCAGGCTACTGTCTTGCCTAATCACTGGGACGCTTCTAAAATAAGCCTGTCTCCTACCAGATGCCACAAAACTAGAGACTGAGTGTCATGGCCTGACCGCTGGCACTTCCTGTTGGCAGCCAACCTCACAGAGCATGTCCCGTGAGGATAGATCAGTTTTTATATCCAGTCTGAAACAGGTCCTGTTGGGTGATGATTGATTGATTGATTGATTCACTCGTTCCTTGTTTCATCATTTCCAAGTCATTTGTAAGAGTTTCCTGATTGCCATGGATTGAGCAGATGCCTAGACTGAAGCCCCCAGGAGCACCTGGCTCGAAGAGCTTCTAGTCCAAAGAGCCTGGGTCAAATCAACCGACCTCTCCCTTGAGAGGTGATACCAGCCGCTAGAGATGGCATCCTGGGGTCTCCCAGAGGAAACTGAAGCTGATCTTAATGGATAACCCCAGACACTAGAACTAAACTGACCTTGCCAACAAGAGGGACTCAGAGGCAGGTGAACAGAAGCCAGGCCACCTTAGAGGCTGAGAATGGGAAGGGAGAGGAGGCACGGAGGACATAAATGCCAACCTCCTGGCAGCCGGGAGCACCTGCCTGGGCAAAACCAAACCTGACAGAGAACAGAACTCCTCTAAGTTCACGCTGTCACTGCAACACTAGACTCTTGGACTGGGACTGTCCTGAGCCCAGGGGCAGTCAGTCAAGTCAGGCTACCAAGCAAAGCCAGATGCAGTAGAAGAGAGCCAGAGGTGGAAGAGTCTACCAAGATATCTGCTGGCTTGCAAGCCCCCCGCCTGGTCTCCTAGAAGTCATCAGAAGGCAAAAGATGGAAGTCAAAGTGAGCAGAACACGGGTTCAGACAGCCCACTCAGCGGAGGTACAGGTGATTAGAACAGGCTCTTGCCATGGACTGGAGTGCTGAACATGAAGAGCTGGACCAACAGGGTCTCTGCTGCTGGGGGCTGACACTCTGCTCCAGGGAGACAGAAAATAACAAAGGAACTAGGAGAGGCAGTGAGGACAAGTGGAGAGGGTATACACAGTAGCAGTTCCTTCGAAGGCCTCGGAGGCGCATCCCCTGGAGGCTGGCAGAAAGATGGCACTGAGCCAGATTTGGGAAGGATGGAAGACTGTTACAACTGGCCGAGGATGAGGGGGGCATGGTGGCCCTGAGGCAGGGAGAGGATTGGCACCCTGGAGTCTGATTTAATTGTACTCGCGTGGGAAGTCAATGGTTTTAGGCAGCAGAATGATTTGGTCTAAATTATGTATTTAAAAGATGATTCTGAACAGGGTGTGCTGGCACCCACCTTTAATTCCAGCATGGGGTGTGGGGGGGGACCAGAGTCAGGTGGATCTCTTAGTTTAAGGCCAACCTGGTCTACAGAGTGAGTTCCTGGCTGGCCAAGGCTATATAGTGTTACCCTATCTAAAAAAGGATTAAGGATTAGTTTTGAGGGAATGGGTTAGGAGGAACAATAGCCTAAATGAGAAAACAGGAGAACAGGGCTAAGGGTAGGGTGACTTTTAGAGAAAAAGACTCCCCTGGTAACCTCCTCTAAGGGTGCTACAAGACACCACCACCCACACCCCCCACACCTCCACACCCCCCCCCCAGCAGGAACATTGTTGCCTTCAGCAGGGGACCCTTGTGTCTGCCAGGCAAGGTATGGTTCTTCTGCGCAGAAGCAGAAGCCATGGAGACAGGAATGAATGGGGCTGAGAATTGCTGATTGGCTATCTGAGAGGGAGAGAGGAAATCAAGGAAGCTGGGCCTGATACCAGCAACACAGTGGCAGCCCTCCCCTCCAGCCCTCCTCCCCCTCCCCGCCCCCACATCGCATCTCTGGGGATGGTGGGAATGCCCGAGACTCTGCTCCGTTCAGCAGCGCTGGGAGTTGTGTAGATGTCAGGACAGTGGCAAGAGCAATGGTAGAGGGTCCTTGGCTGGACACTAGACACCAGAGACGACAGCTTCCCCACCTTGAGAGCAGAGCTCCTTGGGATCACACGAAGAATTCCCGTAGCCCTTCCTTCCCGTTGGTAAACCAGGCACGTCTGTAGGGGAGAATAGTAACCACAGTCTTGGAGTTTTGCCCAGGGATGTAGTCGAATGGCAGACGACTCTGGGTATCACTGGGGATCCCTGTCCAGAGAAGCACCATGGGAGGTCCTAAATGACTCCCCTCCCCCCCCCCACTACCAGCCAGGGAGCAGAGCAGGAAAACCTACTGGTCACACTTGGATAATGATGATATCCCCGAGACCTGTTTTCTACATACACCTCAGCTGGAGAGAGGCCACCGCCGATGAGTTGGGTTTCCCATCGGAAGTGGAATCTGCAGATGTCCTCTGAGGGAAGCCAGAGCTTTGCCCTGTCCTCAGGAGCAGCTGACTTGGATGGCTTCCTCATGCCCGTAGGCTTCTGAAAGCCAAGAGCCCAAACAGTAACACGATCCCATGCGTCCTCCCTGGAAATCCGGCCGACCGGCCGGGGGTGGCCCTGAGTATTGGTGTCCCAGCTCCAGAAAAGCAGTACCCAGAAAACATAACCTGACCCCTATTAGGGGAAGAATCCCTAGCATAGCCACCGCTGCCTCCGGACATTTTGGGGGGACCACAGTACAGCCTTCAAAATATCACTGGAGACCACAGAACAGCTGCCTCCACCCCAGCAGAAATATTTCTCCTCCTCCAGCTGGCTTTTCTCCTGCCCTAACGAGAACATTTGCATCCATTTATTTAGCTCATTCAGAAGTCGTTGAGCCCTGTGTTTGCACTAGAATACAAGCTCCTGCTTTCCCAAAGTCATTGGAAAGCAGTGTAAGATTTGAGCTCACATCTCTGGCTCAGTAGCTACCTGGCCCCCAGCATCTCAGGCCAACAGGGCCACGGTAAGAGCCTCAGATGAAGCTCTGGCTGTCAGCAGGAGGCTGAGGAGCTCCTAAAACACTAAGGGTGTTACCTGAAGTGAGTCAGGACATGGCTGCAGGAGGAGGCAAAATAAATACAAATCCTTAGATGTTCCTGACCCTGGGAAGGATGGATGGGACAAGCCACCTGTGCTGAGCTCAGGTCCCTGCCCATCCCAGGGGGCACAATTAAAACCAAAGAGGCTTTCCAGTGTGTGGCATATACCTTTAATTCTAGAACTCAGGGGTTGAGGCAAGCAAATCTCTAGGAATTTGACAACAGCCTGAACTACAGAGTTCCAGGTGAACTAGGGCTATATACAGTGAGAACCTGTCTCAAACAAAACAAAACAAAACTAAAAAACAAAAAACTAACAAGCAGGGGGTCCTCTGGGGATCCCAGCCAGAGACCTGCTGAATCTGGAGCCAAGAGTTTGCCCAGAAATGCCACCCTTGGGCCTTGTGAAATAGGTAGGCACGGGTAGGGTTAATAGTTGTGAAATAGGTAGGCACGGGTAGGGTTAATAGTTGGTTGTTAACTGAAAGAGGGGTAATGAGGAGGGACCCTCACCCTGACTTCTCTCTTTCTGACTTTCAGCCCACGACACGGGTCTTGTGACCCTACAAGTTGCCTTCAACAATCAGATCATCTCCAACTCGGTGGTGTTTGAGTACAAAGCCCGGGCTCTGCCCACACTCCCTTCCTCTCAGCACGACTGGCTGTCACTGGACGGTAAGAACAGCATCCTGGTTACCTTGTTGGGCATAGAGGGAGAAGAGCTGGTGTGTAGATGTGAAAAAGAAGGATCTGGAAGAGAGGGGCAGGAGGGGGTGTCAGAGTTGGCCAAAGGAGGACCTGCTGAGTCCTCCCCTTGGACTATGAGTATATCCCGTCGGCCCGCCTGTGTCTGGTCACTGCCATGCCCTATCTTAATTCAGCCCCTCTTGGGGACAGATGAAGTATGTGAAGCTGGCTTGTAGCTGTCACTCCTGTCAAGGTGTCTGAGTAGTTAAGCTCCTGGGAGTTACGTGAGCCCCAGCAGCAAGTTCAAACAGCTAGTATGGGCCTCTAGTGCTGCTTCTGTACTTCCTACAGAAAGAAGGGGCATCCTGGAGGCATCCCAGTCCTCCACCCCCGGCAGGGTAGCAGTGTAGGTGCTGTGGGGGCACCTCAGGCCCAGGCTTTATTCAGATTCAGAGGTTTGGGTCGCCAGGCTGTGGACCTGAGATCACTAACTAGCCAGGCTGCCTCCCAAAAACTCATCACTCCCATTATCCCAGCTTCTTGGCTCTTTCTATTTAAGCCTGTGCCCTGTGCAGCTTCTAAGGCAGGCCCGTGGCTGAAAGTATATTGCAAAGAAGGTAGTAGAAGTTGCTAGCCATGGAGGGGCAGGAGCTTCTAGGGTCAGTGGGGTTGGCCTTGAGTTGATGAATAGGTTTCTTTTATCTAGGGGGCAACAAAATCTCTGCAGGAAAAAAAATGGCAAAGACAGACTAAAGGGTTCCAGGGTTAGAGGCTTCCTGTCTTCCCCTTGGACATGATGCAAGATGCCCTAGAGCTGGCAAGCCTGGGGCGGGGTTTTGCAAAGGGTACACATCCAAGACCCTAGTATCTGAAGAGGTCATGAAGGTGACAGACTATGGGGTACCTTTGTTGGAAGCTGCAACAGTGCCTGGATGTTGAAGGGCTATGTACCACTCACACACAGTAACCATGTAGCCTTCTGACGTCAGCCTTTCTCCCATTGGATGCTGCTTCATACCCTGTACACACAGGACTTTCTAGAGCTCAGTGTTTTCAGTCTAACCTTATCCCTGCCCCTGCCCCCATAGCCACAGGATGTCTGGCAGCCTCCCTGGCCCATGAACTCTCCGGAGCTACTCCCAGAGGTGGTTTGGGGTCATCAGGCATCTGTACCCTGGCAGCACTGCCTGGGAGCACCGTGCTGGTGTTGGCAGCATCCCTGGCTGAGGCTGAAGCCAGTATGAGCCGATGACCTGCAGTATGTAACAGAGAAGGGCAGGGTGACCAGGGGCTCCTGTTCAGGAAATCCGGTTTCAGTTTTGCAGAACAAATGGGGAATGGAGCAGGAAGCTCTTACAGAGCCCTGGCTCTCCTGGAGTGACCCAGTCAGCTTTATGAGGGTGGAACCCAAGGATGCTAGGACCAGTATAGAGCCCTGTCTTGAAAGCAGAGTCTCAGGCTAAGCAATAGCTTCGAGCACACAAAACATCGGCTGGTCCCTGGAAGCCCAGAAAGCCAGGTAACCTATTGGTGCTTATGACTAATGGAAGGCAGGGGAGGATGCTGCGTGGGCGGGGGGAGGGGGTAGCCTGATTACCTACCTTATAACAAACACACCCCTGGGTCCTAGGCCACATCAAAACCTGCGGCTAAGCTGGGTACCTGCTTCCCAGCTGCCTTCTGTTCCGAGACTGAGTTCTCTTTTCTTCAGGCCTCCAGGCTGAAATACCCTCACCCCTTGGCAGGAGGCAGGAAAAATAGCATCAAGACCAGGGCATCTGAGCAACGTTGACTTTGTGTTACCATGCAGGACCCAGTTAGAACCCTGGTAGCTCCACACGTATGGGAGCCACTCTGAGGGACCAGACTGGTTGGGAAAGGTCGGGCTGCTACCCACGAAGGCCCAGAAGCACTGCAGAAGGACCTGGTGGCATTTCTATCCCACTGTTCTTGGCCAGCAGTTCTTTCAAGTAATGGGAGGGGAGTGGAGGTGGGGGCAGCGGGACTATGTGACCCCGCCTGACTGGGAATGGGGGACCTTCCCGGCTTCTTCTAGAACTCCTAAATGAATGTGTGTAGCTTGCCCACCATTTCACCGGTCTGATGGTCCGTGGGGGGAGGGTATCAGCGCCAAGACCGCCAGCAGCACAATCTGCCCCAGTGCTGGAGACAGCTGAGACAGCCAGCAGGAGGGCGGGGGTCTCCTGGCCTCCCGCCAACCGGTTGGCTTGGCAGTGAGCTTTGTGTGGAGACAGATGTTGCAGCGGCCAGGCGTTGGTAAGCTTCTCCCTTTCCTCCCTCTCTCGCGTCTCTGCAGCTCAGTCCCTGCCTCGCCACGGTCACTGGGCGCCTTCTCCATCACAGCTCACCACCAGACAGCGGGGACGTGTGTGCAAAGGCGGGGGCGGGGGCGAGTAGACTGCGGCACTCGGAGATTTGGGGCAAAGCGGGCGGGAAGCGCGCGCGGTGCACACACTCCCTCCCACCCCCTCCAAGCGCGCGAGCACGCGCGCATAGCCGCAATGCGGGGTCTTTTCTCACAGCGGCTAGTGACGCGGGTCCCGTGGGGTTACAGTGCACGCTGACTGCTGGATAACGGCGGGTGTTCATAGGAAGAGTGCGAAGCCCTTCCTAGCAAAGAAAGGGGATGACGGGGATGCGCAAAATCGCCGGGATTGCGAGCTGTTAGCCTTGCTGTTCCTACTGACTGGCATCGCCCTTCTTCGACTCTGGGGGGCGTTCTTTGCCCCTCCCGTGCCTCAGAGCCGAGGACTGTTTGGGAACGAGAATTTCTGCCTTTACTGATTTTGAACAATGAACTTGTTTACCAGACTCAAGGCCAGGTGGGGGCGCCTGGTCCGCAGCACAGAGCACTATCGCGCAGATGCGCGATGCGCGTGCACGCAGCAGCTGCGGCTCCGCCTTTGTCCTCGCAGCAATCTTTGTCCCCGCTGCAGTCTTTGTCCCCAGTGCTCAGTCTTTGTCTGCTCTGCAGATTTTGTGTGCGCAGCCCCGCCCTACAGAAAGCGATTTTCTTCTAGGTGGTGTTCGGTGGCACAGTCATTTATGTCCCCAAACCACCACTAAGACAAGACCAGCAGGCAGGGTTGCAGAAGGGGGAGGCGCAGACACCGCAGCTGAGCGTCTTCTGGACTTACCACGCCCTCTCAAGACCTAGGGAGTTTCTCCAGACCAGTTTCCCCCCTGGGCTCTGGGTACAAAGCCATGTCTGCTGAGACCCCATTGCACAGGGCAGCCTGTGGTAGCGTGCAATACCTGGTTGTGTCATGACTGCATTCACGGACCCCAGTAAGTGCAGAGAGGACTAAGGAAAACCGAGTGTTACTCCGCCTTAGTGCTCCAAAGCTTCAGGAAAGGCCCCTTGGAGCTAAGCAGGCTGGCACCAGCCAGGCTGGGAGGAATGAAAGGGTATCGGAAAGCCTCCATCTTTGCCTGTCCACGCTCTGAATACTGCCGCTCTTGCCCTTCTCCCCGAGGTCCAGATGCAGAATAAGTCTCCCAGGTCATTTGCACCCTAGGACCCCACGATGGTAAGAGCAACAGGGCCTGCAAGAGGGCCCTGCTCCAGGCTGGAGGTAGGCAAACCTTGAGGTTTGTCTCTCAGGAAACTGTCTGGGTAGGGCTTCTGGGAAGCGTCTCCTCTGCCTGCCTGTCAGGGCTGTGCCAAGATCTAAGGCTATGTCATCTGTATTTGTGTTCACAAAGAGAGGAAGCCCAGGCTACTCACCACTCCAACACTGGGGCTAAGGACACAGTAGACAGACACTCTTCTGGTCACAGACATTAGGGTACCTCTAGGTGGCCTCTGTCCCTGGAAGAAACAATGAGTGGAGCTTGTGAGTGTCTTGTGTGTGTGCCCCCCCCATCCGCCACTTGATTATCCTGAAGGGTGGGCTGAGGATATTCACAGGCTCCCTGCCCCCACTCCTAACCCTGCTGTCTCCTTGAACCTTCCTAAGCTGCTTCTCTGACAGCAGAGAGAACTAGAATGAGACATGGATGCCGCTCTCCTGGGCTGGTCACCTGGACAAGCCTGATGACTTCACCCTGGGGGGAGGGGCCTTGTCATCTCAGGCAAGGAGGAAGCAGGAGCTGGGAGCTCAGGCTTCAATATCCAGGTCCCTGCTCCCCATGCTAACCTCAGGCGGGCCAGAGATCTCGGTCAGCTCACAGCGCAGAGGAGATTATTTTCTGACACATAGATACACGTACCCCTCTCCCAGAACCCTGGCTTTGGCCTCTGGAAGACCCAGACCCTTTCTAGAGACAGAAGAAAAAGACAAGGCCTGGCCTCCTAGTTCAGTCTGATCTGACCTGCCCGCTGTGCAAGCAGATGGGAGAGGGGCAGCTGCCTCTGAGCTGTGATATTGCTGTGAACAGGTCTGGCCCTGGCATGTGGTCCCCTGCTGGCTGGCTTCTAACTCTAGCCTGTGCCCACCAGGGCTGGGGGATCACACAGATACACTGCATTCGATCACACGGACACAGATACATTGCATTCAGTTACACAGACACAGATACACTGCATTCAATCACACAGACACAGATACACTGCATTTGATCACACAGACACAGATACACTGCATTCGATCACACGGACACAGATACATTGCATTCGATCACATGGACACAGATACACTGCATTCAGTTACACAGACACAGATACACTGCATTCAGTTACACAGACACAGATACACTGCATTCAGTCACACAGACACAGATACACTGCATTCGATCACACGGACACAGATACATTGCATTCAGTTACACAGACACAGATACACTGCATTCGATCACACAGACACAGATACACTGCATTCAATCACACAGACACAGATACACTGCATTCGATCACACAGACACAGATACACTGCATTCGATCACACAGACACAGATACACTGCATTCGATCACACGGACACAGATACACTGCATTCGATCACACGGACACAGATACACTGCATTCGATCACACAGACACAGATACACTGCATTCGATCACACGGACACAGATACACTGCATTCGATCACACAGACACAGATACACTGCATTCAATCACACGGACACAGATACACTGCATTCAATCACACGGACATAGATACACTGCATTCGATCACACAGACACAGATACACTGCATTCGATCACACAGACACAGATACACTGCATTCAATCACACGGACACAGATACACTGCATTCAATCACACGGACATAGATACACTGTATTCGATCACATGGACACAGATACACTGCATTTGATCACAGGGACACAGATACACTGTATTCGATCACACAGACACAGATACACTGCATTCGATCACACGGACACAGATACACTGCATTCGATCACACGGACACAGATACACTGCATTCGATCACACGGACACAGATACATTGCATTCGATCACATGGACACAGATACACTGCATTCAGTTACACAGACACAGATACACTGCATTCAGTTACACAGACACAGATACACTGCATTCAGTCACACAGACACAGATACACTGCATTCGATCACACAGACACAGATACACTGTATTTGATCACACGGACACAGATACACTGCATTCAATCACACAAACATAGATACATTGCATTCAGTTACACAGACATAGATACACTGCATTCAACCCTGAAACTACAGAACTCTAGGGATCTAGAGGCCCTGTGTGCTGTGGCATGTGCTCCTGAGGAGCCTCTGGGAGACTTTGTCACAAGACGGTACCCAGGCCCTCCTAGACCAGTCTGTAGTTCCCCACTGTACAGCCCACCTTGCCATCATTCATCCCCATGTGGCCTTCAGGGTGACATGGAAGAGAACAGACATGGGTAGATAGAGACCCAGGACAGTCCAAAGGTATCATTTCCCCACATGGTGGAAGAAGAGACAAAAGTTAATTTTGTAAACCATAGCATAGAATACAATATTCACAAGAATTTGGTTTTTTCAAAAACTTGTAGCCTTGACTAGCTTGAAACCATGTAGACGAGGCTGACCTAAATCTTTAGAGACCCACCTGCCTCTGCCTCCCAGCCCTAGGATTAAAGACATACAACATCATGCCTAGTCTCCAATATTTTTAAAGAAAAGACAGCAATGGTTAATTGTCTTGACTTAGATAACAGCTCTGAATGCTAGTCTGGTTAAAGCCTGGAAGGCCAGGATCATCTTGTTTCTCCTCTAGGGTCACTGCAGTTTTACTGACATCAGAACTAGCCAGCAACACTGGGAGCTTTCCAATTCTATCTGGAGTGTGCTTCGCTTGTTAGATACTGGGGTCTCTGAATGCTTTGTGTAGAGAGGTGACCTTGGGGAATTGGTTTGAGTCAGTCTTACACGAGGGGCTTGGAGCTGAGTGGCAAGAGACGTCTTCCTCTGAGCCCAGCCAGTGTCTTGTTCCATGTCTCCTCACTGCCAGTCCTTCCTGTTCTTTGTGGGGTCCACATCACAGACTGTGGGGTGAAGCATGATCCTGATTGATCTTATCAATAAAAATCCTGGAGTCAAATATTATGGTGAAAGCGGAAAGATCAGAGAAGCAGAGCAGTCAGCCACCAGAGACTTTCACCTTTACTAAATCTCAGACTGAATGGGGGCTCCTGCCTCTAAGAATCCTCAGAAGGAATGGGGGAGATCCTCTCTCCACCTGCTTTATATTCCTGTCCCCACCTCCCTAGTGATGGGTTTTAGACTGGTAGCCCAGGGTGGCCTTGAACTCCTGATCTTCCTGCTTCTTCCAAGGGCTGGGATTAAAGGTGTGTGACACCTCTGCCTGGCCTCTATGGCTAACTAGTGTAGCTAGCTCCACCCACTGATCTCCAGGCAAGCTTTATTTGTCAGAACACAAACAAAATATCATACAATAGTGGGGAACTAGTTTCCTCTGACCAAAAGCAACTTGGATGGGTGGGGGGTACATTTATTTGGTTTATACTTTCAAGTCAATATCCATCATCCTGGGTAGTCTGAGCAGGAACTCAAGTAGGAGCTAAAAACAGAAACCATGGAGGAAGACTTCTTGCTGGCTTATGTTTAGTTAGCTTTCTTTCCTGCCCAGGACCACTTGCCCAAGAGATGGTGGTGATGCCCACAGTGGGCTGGGCACTCCTACATCAATCATCAGTCAAGACAGTTCTATACAGACAAGCCCACAGGCCAGTCTGATCTGAGTAATCCCTTAATTGACTGTCCCCTTTCAGGTGACTCTAGCTGTATCAAATTGGAGTTAAAGTTAACTCAAACTGGGATGCAGGTCCTCCTGCTTGGGCCCTGTGCTCTGTTGCATGCGTTCTTCCTTCTGAGGGTGAGAATCAAGTCAGCATCCAGATGGGAGAGCATCTGAGCTATTGAAGATCCTAGTCAGGCCATCTGTTGCCCCTGTACCTGGGACCAAGGGAAAGTAGCATCCTGCTGTTTACATCTGGGACCACACTAAGTGGATTTGTACAGAGCTCCTTTCTGTAATAGAACACATTTCCTTGAAGCTACTACACCTTGACTTCATGCAATAGTAACAAATTGTATCCTGCCCAAAAGGGTCATTTAGGAAAAAGGCCATCCCTGCAGAGGCCAAAGAAACAACCATTGCTACCTCAGCCCAGCTACTTGAGGGAGAAAGCAAAGAATGTTATCTTGGAGGAAGCGGGAGAACAACCTGGTAGGTGCTGGCTACATTGTAGACCTGGCTCCCAGTCACTGGGGGATGAGCTGGCTGCCTCCCAAGCCTGTGGGAGAGAGGCACTGACCCTCCAAGGGGACCATCAATAACTCCTCTTTGAATACTGAATTCTTCTCCTTTGGCTACTATATAGTTACCAGAAATGGCAGAAATGGGCATCCGAGGTCCAGGGCAGCAGGCCAGGCTCCCCTCAGAGAACGTAAGGAGGAGTTCTCTGTCATCTCCCCCAGGGGCAGATGACTGCTAACATCCTTTGTCACCCGATATAATGTGGCAATATAACCCAATCCCTGCCTCCACTGTCACCTGGTCACCTTTCTTCATGCGTCTCTGTTCTCTTGTAAGGAGCCATCTGGTCACTGTGAACTCATCTTGACTAATCATCTCTGTAAGTTGGCCCTATTCCCAAATCAGATAGATTTGGGAAAACATGCTGAGCTTCAGATAGACCGCCTGGTGCACCATCTCCTAAGGACTTGTGTCCAGGGGCATCTGGAAGAACACTGTGGTGGCTTGGGTGAGATATCCTTGCTAGTCTCTGGCTTGGTAGAGTATTCAGTTGGTAGAGCTGTCTGGGGGGTCCTAGGAGGCAACAAGGAAGCCTTGTTGGAAAAAGTTTTACCAGGGGTAGACTTGGAGGTTTTAAAAGCCTGTGCCATTCCCAGTGTGCTCTCTGCTTCTTCCCCTTTGAGATGTGAGCTCTCAACGGTTCTGCCACCATGTCTGCTTGCTGCCACAGTTCCCTGCCATGATGGTGATGGGCTCTTATTACTCTGGACCACGAACCCAAATAAACCCTCCCACGAGTGGCCTCGGTTATGGTGCTTGAGCACAGCAACAAAAAAAGCAATGAATAGAAACACCCAGTGTGGTCCTTGCTCTCTTCAGCTGTGCTGAAGGCGAACTGACCTGCAGAGAACACAGAAGCCTCAGGAGGGTTTGTCCTCCCTGAGGCAGACTGGATGTGGTGAGGTATGCAGGAGGGTGCAGGCCCACACCTAGAAGCAGTCGGTAAAGGAAACAAGGCTCCACACAATGGAGAGCATTTATTTCGCGGACCCTGGTGTAGTCTGGAAGAAGGGAAGCTACTGCTGGCACAAGGACGCTTTCCCACTTGTGGCAAACAGAGAAGGCGCTGGCATCCAGTTTCTGACCCCTCCTCCATCCACATAGCATGCACATGTGGACCAGAGTAGCCCTTGCCGAAGAAACAGGTCCTTGTTGATCTCATGCCCCTTAGGTCCTATGACCCCTGCTAATTGGTCCTTCCTCTTTTGAAACCCTTTTGTCCTAATTTCTGGACCTTCACACTCTCTTTCAGTTCCTTTCAACTTCCCTGCATGTCACTAGCTCCTCTTTCTGGGAAAGTCTATAAGTGCCTATGTAGTTGGCTTCCTTCTTTCTTTACCCCCTTTCCCTGAGGACTCAGCCTCGGCTCCGGCTCACTGTGTCATCTACCAGTGGCTTCTTCTCATTGCTGTGACCAAAGAAGGATTTTGGTGGTGGTGCTGGTGCTGGTGGTATTGGTGGTGGTGGTGATGGCGATGGTGGTGGAGACTTCAGAAGATTTAATTCCATCATTGTGGGAAAGGCATGCATGGTGGTGAGAGATTAACATGGTGTCTAATAAAGAAGCAAAGTGCCAAGGCCAGGACTGGGGTCAGACATTGCATTCAAGGAACCCACTTCTAGCCAGGCATATGTCTCTAAGGGTTCAGAACCCCGCTCCAGACAGCACCACCGACTAGACACCCAGTATTCAAACACAAGACCACAGTGCATTATGGCCACAGCTCAGTGTGTCTTCCTGGGTCTAGAACCGCTCAAAGGACACAGCAGTGTGTGCCCAAAGGGACTCAGAACCGTTTTCATATCGCTTCCCACTTCCCGCCCTTCTTCCTAGCTTTTCTGATAAACCTGGGGAGGATCACTCCCTCCCCCATAGATCAACCCAGCCTTGTACCTTTCTCTCCTTCATTTCTTTCATGTTTCCTGCTTCTTCCCATCCCCAACACTGCTGTCATGTAGCCCGAAATAGCTGTGCTCGTCCTAGCCTGTCTCCTGGCCTCCTTCCCCTAGGGCCATTCATTCTTCCATCATCCAGTAAATGTGTGCTAAGCCTCTGCCGGGTGCCAGGCACTGGTCTAGGCCCTGGGGAGTCTTAATTATCCCTGGGGTTTATAGTCCGGTGGGGAGAAAGACAAAAAAAAAAAAAAACAAGTTGCAAATGAAAACACCAGCTGGCATGAGTGCCGACCAGAAACATTGAGCTGGCTGACCAGGGAGAAGATTCCAGGCAGGTGTTTAAGGTTGGGGGGGGTGGATGAGGTAAGAGAGGCCCCTATGGGAGGTGAGATGGGGGGGGGGATAGAATTCTGTTCACAGGAAGAACATACTAGGCAGAAAGATTCTCCAGAACACAGTCCCTAGGAGGTTGGGAACTAGCTAGGCATTCTGGCATACCTGGGGAAGAATAAAGGAAGGGAAGGGGAGAGGAGAGGAGAGGAAGGGAGGGGAAGGGAGAGGAGGGGGAATGCAGGGAGAATCAGCCCTAGAGGCCAGCAGTGCCAAGCCACATGAGGTCCATCATCCAATGTAGGGAGTGAAAACTTCATCCAAGGTTGGTAAGGAGCTGCCCCAGAGCTCAGGTGTGTTGAGTAGATGAGGTGGCATGCCCAGGTGTTTAAGCGGGTGACATGACATGTTCAGGTGTGTTTCCAGGCCATCCCAGCCACTGTCCAGAAAATGCGCTGTGTCTCCATCTGCAGGCTCCCTTTGCAGGGGCTCGAGCTTCAGTTTAGGCAATGGATGACAGCAGCTCTGACAGAGCTGTGACAGTCTCAGAGACACTGGCTTCGAGTGACGTTTGGAGGTAAAATCAGCGGTCCTGTTGGTGATTTGGACTGAAAGGATTTGGAGGAAAAGGACTAAATAGGTAGATGCCTAGATTTGGGCCTTTAACACCTCGGAGGGCAGTGGCTTGTTTCCTGGGATGAAGAAGATTGAAAAGCACATTTGGGAGCTGGAGGAAATGTAGAATTTGGTTTTAGTTTAACTGGTTAGGCAGGGACACCTAGGTCCTAGTTGGCTTTGAAGGTCTGGAGACGATGGAGAATGGTTACAGAAGTGAGAGTTTGTGGTTGGTATGGTGGCTATGTGTGACTTCCCCATTAAAGGTATAGAAACAGAAGCTTTTGCGGTGGTAACCGCGGGCTGGACCTCGTGGTGGTGGTGGAGGAGGAGCACACCTTTAATCCCAACACTATGGAGGCAGAGGCT
Source organism: Microtus pennsylvanicus (assembly GCF_037038515.1). Taxonomy (NCBI): domain Eukaryota; kingdom Metazoa; phylum Chordata; class Mammalia; order Rodentia; family Cricetidae; genus Microtus; species Microtus pennsylvanicus. The sequence continues at coordinate 78,779,095 of NC_134591.1, read as the reverse complement.
GGTGGATCTGAGCTCCAGGCCAGCCTGGTCTACAGACCAAGTTCCAACACAGCCAGGGCTACAGAGAAACCCTAAGAAAACAAAACAAAACAAACTACAATAAGCAAAACAAAGCACAGGCCAGTCTAACACTTACCCATAGGCAGAAGAGGAGCCGGCAAAGACACTGTGTAGCCATCAAGATGGAAGGAAGAAGACTTAGAGGGTGGGATCCCAAGGAGGCTGAGAGAAGAAGGCCTTGGTCATCCACACCCAGTGCCTCGTGGAAGAGGGGAAGATCATCCAGCCATCGAGACCCATGTCTTGGAAAAAGCTAGAAGAGTCAGGGGAAGTCCAAGCAGCTTGGGGCAGGACAACAGAGGGCGTGAGCCACTCAGACTTACCCAGTGGGAAGGCCCAGTGCCTCCCACTGTCCTCAACCTCTCCAGTGGTCTGTGGGCACAAGGAGGGCAGCCTCATAGTCCTGTGTCTGCCCAGAGTCTCAGAGGGACCCCTCCTCATTCTTCCCATAGGGAATCCGGAGTTGAACTCAAATAAGGAACAACTAATGATTCATCCCCACCCAAATAGCATGCTGATGTCAGAGCAGGAGAGACAGCTCTAGTCTCCTGGCCACTGGGTGCTGCCGGAATGTAGGGTCCTGCAGGAAGGAAGACTGCCAAGCAAGTCTGCAGCGTGGCCAGTTTGCTCTACCACTGGCTGGCTTCTGGGGGCTTTCCTAAGTTAGACTCTGGGACAGCATGGGGAGGCTGGTGTGTAGATCTAGCAGCAGAGGGACCTGGCCCTGTGACAAGGAATCTGGAGAACAGCAGCAGCAAGGAAGCCAGGAGGCAGGAAGCAGGTTGGCACCTCTAGAGACTTTGAGAGTGAAGAGGAAGGGGACCTCTCCCAGACAGTGCATCTCCAGGCAGGACAGAGGAGACAGCGCTCAGCCTCTGACTGGAATCAAGGCCAACACCTCTCCTTTTCAACGCTCCACCACACACACGCACACATGTCTGGTCCTGTCTGCATAGTCTAGTGACCTTGTCTCTCTCCTCTGTGACACCAGGACATTCCAAACAGTCTTTGACAGACTTCAGGCCACACTGCAGTCATGGCCCACTGCGAAGTAACCAATAACATGAGCTGTTTTGAAAAATGTTTCAGCTGTTTTCCAGCACAGAGTGCTGGCCCACTTGAAGGAAGCATGGGCCCCAGAAGAGGAGTGACCCCAACCCAAACCATGGCTGACCAAAACGGAAGCCTCCTAACAGTTCCCTCTGCACGATGCCCTCCCTTCCGCTTGCTTCCACCTTTCCTTCCCATGACCAAACATTCCTACGCCCCTGGAGACATGCAGGCAGAGAGAAGGAAGCTAACTAGAAGCCTGGAGCTTCTAGCAACATAGGTTATAGTCCTTTACCAAGGTCAAGGGTCACCAGAGGTGACCCAGCTGCATAAGCAGATGCTCTCTGCCAGCATTCACACCAGCGAGAGAGATGGAACCTGACTCCATCTCTCCATCAGGTGCCATGTGCCAAGGGACCAGCTCTGTCATCAGCAGATGGGGAAATCCCCAGTGGAGGCCTCTGAGGGACTTTTCTCCTGCTGAAACCTGAGATGTGCGCAGAGGACTCTGCCCCGCCTTCTCCCCCAACTTGGTGGTACTTTGGGGAGTCCGTCTTCAGCCAGTTCACTGGCACCAAGCTGTAGTGTCTGGTCTGGAGACACGGGGAAGAGCTGTCAGTCTTCTGAGTCACTGTCCTGGTTGCTGCCTGCCCAGCCAGGGGTAACGGCCACATTCAAATGCTCACCATGCCCCAGGCTGCATCCACAGAGTGTTCCTGTGGATTCACTTGTCCTGACTTTCCAGCAACCTCCCAGGTCCTTGTCCATAGGAGGGTACTCAGACAGCAGAGTGAGCAGATGGTACGGGGAGCAATGACAGCGTGGACCACCTCCTGACCTCTGCACCATGAGCATCTTCCCCATCTCTCCCAATCCCTGTGGTGCTGCCCAACTGTTGGCTCTGTCCCAAGTTCCCTTTCACTGCTCCGTGAAGAAAGCCTTCTTCTTCTGCCTTCCCACAGTGCTCTGTAAATCCCTTCATTAGCAATTTCCCCATGAAGTCATCCACTGGAGTAGGGTGTATCCCTATAGGTGCCTGGTGCTGTTCCAATGCTGGGAATCAGAACAGGTGAAGATGGCTTGATGAGGTTCCTGTACTTCCTGTTGAGTGGAGGGAAATCCAGACTTAACCAAAAACTCAGGATGCTTAGGACAGGGGCAGGATTCCTCAGTGAGGTCCAGGGGGGATTTGTTGAAGAAATGACCTTTGAAGAGATCAAGTGGAAGAGAAGACACTGACTAAAACATTCCAGACCAAGGCAACAGCATACATAGGAGCTCTGTGATGGGAGGGAGGTATTGGTGAAAGCCACGAGATGGGAGAGAGGTGGTGGGTCAGGCTGGAGCTGACTGGGACACTCAGCTTGAAGAAGCATTGAACAGATTGGAGAAGCCCTGAAGCCCACAAGGTAGACCAGTTGCTTGTTCTGATGCAAGATGGTGGTTCTGAGAAAGCACCGAGTCAGGAAACAGTGAGGGAGGTGACATCAGTAGGACCTGTGAGTGGATTGCCTGTGGACTCTATGCCGTTCACTTTGGAGGACTGGTCATGAGTTTGGTGGCGCTTTATTGCGGGGTCTTTGAGATATTTGTGAGAAAAGTCAATGGACTAAGTGGACGTAGGCATCAGAACCCAGGGAAGCTGACAAGCAGAGACAGGTCAAGTATCTGCATGGAGGTGCTACTAGATGGAAGGAGTCGGTGGATATGGATAAAATTGATGCTCAGCATATGGCTGAGACCCAAGCACAGGGATTTTTATCCTAATTAGCATTGTAGCAATATCTGCCATAGAGAATCTTGATCATTGGTTCTTCAAGGGATGGATGTGGGTGAACTGATGGATGAATGGGTGAGCAGATGATTATGATGGATGGATGGGTTGACGAGACAGATGGATGGGTGGGGAGGTGGGTGGGTGGACGGATGGGTTGATGAGACAGATGGATGGGTGGGGAGGTAGGCGGGTGGATGGATAGATGAGTGGGTAGATAGATTAGTGGTGAGATTAATGGGTGGACAGAGGAATGCACCAATGGATAGATAGAAGGATGGCCTAGTGCTGTCTTCACTGCCTTTATCCTCACTGCTTACTTTGGCTTCCAGCTATAGCAGTCCCATGTCAGAACCAGGCTGGAGAAGGGTGTCCATTAGTAACCTTTCCAGTCTCTGTCTCACTGGCCCAAGACAAGAATGTAGCCATTTCATGGCACTTGGTTGAATATGCCATCGGAGCTTTCGAAAGGACAGAGCATTCTCCCCTCAGCTCCCTGGAGGTGGGAAAGTAACAGACAATCAGTTCCCTTTCTTCAGATTCAGAGCCAGCCTCCCTCTGGCCATCAGCGTGGAAGGAAGCTTCCTAGGCAAGTCCTTGTCAAGTCACCGCATGGCACATTGCCATCCAGGAGGCCTTCATTACCCTCTGTGACACGAACTACAAGCTCAGAGGACCCTGAGAGCTCTTGGCAAATTACTGAAAGGACTTGAGCACTCATCGAAGGCTGTTAGCCTCATGTGGTAGTCCATTACCACGGAAGGATATGGATTACAATCAGCCATAGCCACAGCGCCTAAGCCTAGCCGGGTACTAAACACAGAGCTTCCATTTTCTTCTGAACATGCCGTCATGAGCAACGTTGCTTTCCTGGCACTGACGTGTGGCAGTCAGAGAGTTGCCAGGGAGATATGACCACCAGAGCCTCAGCCTTCAGAGTTTGTGCCGAGGCTCTACCATACAAGCTCCATGACCAGCTGATGCTGTGATGTCACTAAGTCACACTGTTTGGCATGGTATTGCTGAACTGGCCTGTGATGAAAGATGCCTCATACAAACACACTGCATAGAATTGCTAGGGCTTAGAGACCATTTCCTAGTAGGTGAAGATAAAGGCTACAGACATACCTTCAGCTGCACAAAGTGGATCCCCCCCCGCCTCGTCCCACCCATGTGTCCTCGCCTGCCTCCCCTACTCCTCACCCCACAGATTAAATTCTTTGGGTCTGTCTTCATGGAGGGGAGGAAGGATGTCACATATCCCTTGTGCTGTCACTTATTTTTTAAAGCATTGGCCCTAGAAAGATCTTGTCTAGCATAGGCAGCTCTTTGGGGACACATTTTATCCAGAAAACATAATTTGAATGAATATTTTGTCTTCTATGGAGAATAGCATGCACAGCTCAGTTTTCCCTGGGCTGCAATGTGAAATCAAATGGATTATAGATCAGTCCACCTAGATGTGAAATTAAATGAGAAACTTCAGGTGTATTGTTAGCCAGGGTTATTACTCTAATATATTGCTTCAATCACGTCTTTAAATTACTCATCTGTACAAGCGGCCCTGAAAGGAACCCGTGTCTCACTTCCATCCCACAGACAGCCCCCCTAGCTAGAGCAATGTAAAGTGTTCTCCCAAAGGGCCCTCTGCTGCAGTGGGCTTATGAACAGCTGTTCCCCTGCTCCCTCCCTTCTTCCTCCTCTCCCCAAGCTGGGACCCATGAGCCTAGAAAGAGCTAGAATTAGTGACCTCACCTGTGTGGCTGACCTCAGGCAGTATCTCTGACTCCCCCAAACACTGATGGGAAGGGATATGGCTTTGCAAACGGTGACCAGCTGGTGCAGATGGAAAAGAGCCTCCCCGCTCGGTAATTCGCCTTTCAAGGAAAGCAAACAGAGGTGCGACAGTCAGCCATCTTTTACCATGGATACTGTTCAATACAATGCTTAAGGCGTCTGGTGGTGTTTATTATAACATCGGAAGGCTGGGCCTTGGCTATCCAGCAACAGTTAAAGCCAAGGAACCAGGGTGCAAACAGGGCCTGCATGGGGGGCTAAGGAGCCCTCGCAGAAATGCTGGGAGCACAGTCCTGGAAGGCTGGGCTTGGTGCCTTTGAAGCCCCAGTACCCTAGGACTTGGCAATCACTGATGATCCCTCACTTGTTTTGAGATACAATCTTACTCTGTAGCCCATGCTGGCCTTGAACTTATTGCAATGCCCCTGCCTCAGCCTCCCAAGCACTGGAATTGCAAGCTTATGCACCATCATACCTGCGCAGACTGATGCAGTTTGAGAACCTTCTATCCCCCACCACACACACACACACACACACACACACACACACACACACACACACAGTTTGAGAACCCTTCTATCCCCCACCACACACACACACAATTTGAGAACCCTTCTATCCCACCACACACACACACACACACACACACACACACACACACACACACACAATTTGAGAATCCTTCTATCCCCCCACCACACACACACACAATTTGAGAACCCTTCTATCCCCCCACCACACACACACACACACAATTTGAGAACCTTCTATCCCCCACCACACACACACACACACACACACAATTTGAGAACCTTCTAACCACCCCCCCACACAATTTGAGAACCCTTCTATCCCCCCACCACACACACACACACAATTTGAGAACCCTTCTATCCCCCCACCACACACACACACACACACACACACACACACAATTTGAGAACCCTTCTATCCCCCTACCACACACACACACACAATTTGAGAACCCTTCTATCCCCCCACCACACACACACACACACAATTTGAGAACCTTCTATCCCCCACCACACACACACACACACACACAATTTGAGAACCTTCTAACCACCCCCCCACACAATTTGAGAACCCTTCTATCCCCCCACCACACACACACACACAATTTGAGAACCCTTCTATCCCCCCACCACACACACACACACACACACACAATTTGAGAACCCTTTTATCCCCCACCACACACACACTTTGGAAAATATCAGGAAAGAACAAGCTCTGAGTGGAGAAGACAGGAGTTTGGAACTCCAAGGCATCCCCCTGCTCCAGAGGCATCCTGTCTCGTCTTCCTCTCTTTCTTCCTACCCTCACACCCGATTTTGTTCCATTGTTGCTGTGTTAGGGACTGAGCCCAGGATCTCCTGTGCACTGCAGCCCTGGACCTAACATGTTCAGTCCCAGGAAGAAATGAGTGGGTGTACTGGCCTCCTGAACAGGAATTAAAATCAAGAGGACAGGTGGGTGGGGCGTGTCTTGTTCCCGTGGCAGGTAGGGCGATTGGGTTATCTGCCCCTCCACCTCTGGCTGCTGGAGGGGAGTCCTAGGTGACAGTTTAGGCCACCCAGGTGTGTAGTGACAAGGAAGAGTGGGCAGCAGAAGCAAAGAACTGGCTAATGCCAGTCCCAGAGCCTGGAGCAGTCACTGTGTGGGCGTGGCTCCATGGAGAGGGGCCACTGTGGAGAAGTGATCCTAGTGTCAGAGAGAGGCCCGCAGAAGTGATGGGGCACACATATGTGTGATGCACCCATGCTTTCCCTGGCCACAGATTGTTTTTCTTCTTTCTTTCTTTGTTTTCTGAGGCAGGGTTTCTCTATGCAGCTCTGGCTGTCTTGGAACTCACTCTATAGACCAGACTGGCCTCGAGCTCACAGTGATCCTCCTGTCTCTGCATCCCAAGTGCTGGGATTGAAGGCGTGCACCACTGCTACCTGGGCCTTGCTTTTCTTAATAGTAGAATTTAGCACCTAGAGTGTCTATGGAGTCCCTGAACTAAATCTGTCACTCTGCCTCTTCCCCGAGTACTCATCTAGCCGTCGTTTCCATGGGTGTCTAATGGCTACTCTAAGATTGTGATTCCAAGATGGCTCTCATTCTACCTGTCTAGTCTTTTGACTCTGTCATTGCCTACTTCTCTTTGGTCAGAGCCCCAGTTTTTTTTTAAGGCATCTACCTTATAAAGCAACTACACAATGATAGCTTTAATCCATTCATTTCTTGTGTGTGTGTGTGTGTGTGTGTGTGTGTGTTGCTGTTGTAGTTGTTGCTTGAGACAGGGAGGTCTTACTATGTCACTCTGACTGTCCTGGAACTCCCTATGTAGGTAGACCAGACTGGCTTTGAACTCACAGAGATCAGCCTGCCTCTTGCCTCCCAAATACCGTGACTGCCTGCATGTTCCACACCTGGCTGGCTAATCTGCGCATATCTGTGTGTGCCTTTCTCATGGAGAAGTGGTGCCTGCATGGTTGTTGGTCCCTCTAGAGTCCTCCTAGGAGGCTCTGCTGGGGTACCTGCCCTGTGCAAAGGTCAGTTTCAGCCTCAGGGGGCCTGAGGTGCTCTCACAGCACAAACCCTGGGTTCTAGAAGGACTGAAGGGGCAGACTCTGCTTTGAACAAGGAATCTGAGAGGAAGGCCGGTGAAGCTGCTTACTCTGCACAGGGGGCCTGTGCGCTCCCTGGTGAAGACATGCACAAAACTGGGGGGCTGGGCTAAGCTTGTTCATGCTGGTGCAGGCCCGGCTGGGTGAGACTTCTGAATTCAGAGTGTGCTAGAGTCAGGACTTAGGCCCTCTCACCTCAGTATTTCCTGTAGGGCCACAGAATAGGACTCAGGGTGACCTTTCTCCATCTGTGTGAGATTATCAGCCATGGCCAGAGTAGCCGCCAGCTCTCCCCAACATCACAGAAGACAAATTTGGTTCTTTTTTGGTTTTTTGAGACAGGGTTTCTCTGTGTATCTCTGGCTGTCCTAGAACTCACCCTGTAGATCAGGCTGGCCTCAAGCTCACAGAGATCCACCTGCCTCTGTCTCCCTGAGGGCTGGGATTAAAAGTGTGCACCACCACACCCTTTTAATATACAGGAAGTGGTCTATTGTCCAAAGTGATGGTGTCATCCCCAGTTCTGGTCCCTGAGCCTTATTGAGTGCACACCCACCAGACCCCAAAATTTTCCTTTCTACTCATTTCTTTCCATCTTGAGCTTCTCTCCAGGAGCTGTTGCCATCTTCATCCTAACAAGGAGCCTGCATCACAAAAGGGCTCTAGTAACTTGTCCTGTTACAGGCTAGGGATGGCGACCCAAGGTATCTACTTCCACTCCAGTCTTACACTCACTGTCTCTGGAGAGCGATGCCTCTGCACTTCCCTTCCCTAGAACACGGTAATAGCCCTGAGCTTTATCATTCCTTGCAATACTGGGATTTGGGAGTGCTGGGAAGAGGCGAGGCAGTTGCTACCAAGGACAACAAGTGAAAGGTGGTTTTTCTTTGTACATTTTGTCCACGAAGGGAAACCTGCATGGCGTTGTCTCTCTTATGACATCTGCCCCTCTTCTTATCTCCTGAACAAAGCCTGCCCAGGCTGATGTCCATCGAGGTAGTAAATGCCTGTCTCCTCCCCTGGCTAGCTGCACATATTGCTGCAGACAAGCCAGCCCACAGCTGGGGGGGGGGGGTTCAAAATAGCCCAAATGCATTTCTTTCCCAGACATTGTGGGGTTGGTCAGGCTCACTTGTGCAGCTGCCCGCATAGGACTGCTCACTCCAGGTTCCCTGAAGGGAGGCTCAGGCACTACTGTCTGGTCAGGTTGTTTTACAAATTCCAGTGAGCTCTGGTCTAGCCTCATTTTACATGGCAGAAGGAGGTGCAAAGTAGGGGAGATCCTGCTGCTGCCCGGGGACCTGGTGTTGGAATTGGACCCCAACGTCAGGTCACTGGCCAAGCCAGAATCCTCCTCCTACTGAACAGTCCAGAGGCCCTAACCAAGGGCTTGGCAGGGCAGTGGGAATCTGTAAGGCTCCCGAGTGTCCCCAAATCATCCACCCACTGTTGAAAGGGCTAAGTTCAGGAAGTGCTTCTCCAAGATCACGAAGGCTGTCACAGTAGCCAGGGATTTGGCAGATTTGACCACCGTTGGCTTTTCTCACACCCTCCAGAAGTATGTTAGAAATATCCATCTACTGGCCTGCTGCCCCGGAAGTCACCATCGTGTGACAGGGAGCCTCCCCTGTGGAAGCTAGTCCCTGAGAAGAGCTGAAGTCCTGAAGCCAAGCCTTATCTACCTAGAGTCTTCCCCTTGCTGCCTTAAACAAAGGGCTGGACATGAAGGGCTTAGTGAGCAAGCCTTGAGCCCTCCTGACACGGGGTTAGCCTTGAGTCCTCCTGACATGGCTTCTCTTTCTGAGGTCCCGTCTTCTTTCTAAAACTTAGACTTAATACTGTTTCCTTGTTTGTCTCGTGTGTGTGTGTGTGTGTTTGTGTGTGTTTCACAGTTTTTTTTGTAATATCGTCAACATACTACATCATTTTTTTAATTTAAAAAATTTATGCATTATTATAAGAATAGGCATTTTGCCGTCATGTATGTCTGTGCACCATATGTGGGTGACATGCTCCCAGATCCCAGAAGAAGGCATTGGATCCCCGGAACTGGAATTATAGATGGTTTTGAGCTGCCATGTGGGTACTGGAAACTGAGTGCAAGTCCTTTGGAAGAGCAGCCAGTGCCCTCACCCCCTGAGCCAGCTTCCAGTCTCACGCCTTTTCAAGTTGCCAATTCAGAAGTCTCTAGTCTATCCACACGGTTATGCAGTCATCAGTAGAAACTAGTTCTAGAAGTCTCCATACTCTTGTAATGGTCATTCCCCATCCCTTCCCAGCCCACAGCTGAGCCCCAACAACTAGTAATCAACTTCGTCTCTATAAACCTGCCTGTGCTTGGCATTGCCTGTAGATGGAATCAGGGTATGCGTGGCCTTAAGGCTGGCATTTATTTATTTATTCATCTCTCCATCCAGCATGCTGCCTTCTGGGTGCACGTGTTGTTGTGTGTGTGTTTCTGTCCTTCCTTCCACCTTATTACCCAAACATCCACACATACAAACATCTGTTTTCACTTCTCTCGGGTCCATAGCTAGGAGGGGAATTGCTGGGCTGTGTAATAACTGAAGACCCACCCAGAGGAAGTGCGGTCTGCTTCCTAAAGCCATGGCACCATCTGACGTTCCCACCAGCAGTGCCCAGGAGTCCTGCTCATCTCTTGCCAGCTCTTGACATTGTCCGTCCGTTACTGTTGTTGCCTCGTGGCTGTCTTGTTGTGTTCTTTTGCTGTTGATGATGCTGTTGGTTTGGTTTTGTCAGGACAGTCTCACTTTCCAGCCCCGGCTTGCCTGGAACTCAGTATGTGGATCAGGCTGGCCTCACAGAGATCCCCCTGCCTCTGCCTCGCACGTGCAGTGTTGAAGTTAAAGGTGTGCGCCACCACGTCTAGTGCGCTGTGGTTTTGATTTGCACTCTCTGGTGACGACAGTTTCACCAGACACCTTCTCATTTGTTTATCACAAGCTCATGTAGATCCCGCACTCGGTTGAACACTGAGTTATTTTCTTTTAAATTTAAGCTGCAAGAATTCTTGGTTTTAGATGCAAGTCTCTTTTTAGACATGTAGTTTACAGATATTTTCTCTTTTTAATGAATTGTCTTTTCTCTCTGTAGTGTTCTTTGAAGCACAGCCATATTTAATTTTGCAAAAGTTCCATTTATTGTCCCTTTAATGGCTTGTATTTTTGAGATCGTATTTAAGAAGTCAATAGCAATCCCCAAGTCATGAAGACTTACCGCTAAGATGTTTTGAGGAGTCCTATAGTTTGGACTATAGATTGTAGATTTTTGCTGTGGACTGTGAGATAGTTTGTATGTACCACAGGAGGTAAGGAAGGGTCCCTTTCATTCTTTTGCATGGGAATATCCAGTTTTCCAGCCCTTTTGTTGGAAAGACTCTTTATCTATTATATTACCTATCACTCCTGCTGTTTTTTTAAGACACAGATATGCACATTGCACTTACATTTAGAATTTTTAAAAGATTTTACTTTTGTGCATATGTGTCTACTTGTATGTATGTGCTCCATGTGCATGCCTGGAGTCTGAGAAGGCCGTAGATGGTAATAGATCCCCTGAAACTGAATTACAGGCCATTGTGAGCGACCATGTAGGTGCTGGGAGTCAAACCCAGGTCCTCTAGAAGAGCAGCCAGTGCTCTAACTGCTGAGCCAACTCTCCAGCCCCTTACTCATGTTAAAATATTCACTGTGATCCTGTTTGTATTTTCATTTATTGGAAGTTGCTCTATCCAGAAGCATACTCGGCTGTTATCACATAGGAGAGGTTCGGCTATGCTACGGTAACAAACAGTTCAGTGTCTGATGTCAGCGGTTTGTCAGTCATACTCCAGCGTGGTGCCTGTTGCTGGGAGGGAGGGCTCAGCCTGTGACCCACCTCCAAGGAACTAGGCAGACAGGGGCCACCACTTCATATAAACAAGCCTTCCCAATCATCCGGGCTGGGGGAAGGAGCGTGGTGGGAGCATCACTGGCCCTTCTAATTCCTGTCTGTAAGGATACAAGTCATTCTCCCTTTCACTGGCCAAAGAAAATCACATGGTCACATCGAACATCAAAGAATTCCAGCCAGTGCAAAGCATCCCTGAAGACGGCAATGAGAAATGCCAATGGCCTGGCCTTCCTGATGTGCGCCTGAAACTCATTTTATGGTAACTTGCAGGCAGCACTTTTTAAGTGCCTGGAACAGGACAAAATGGGAGCAGTTTCAGAGGCTGCAGTCCAGGTCTACTGCTGGCCAGCTGCCTAGTCTGGAGCAAGTTACCTGCCTCCTTGAAGCCTTTGTCTTATTCTCCGTCCTACTTGCTGAGAATGAACAGTAATGGATCCGAGTGCCCAGCACAGCAGCAATAGATAACAGGGACCCAGTAACTGTAGTTCCCTTCTTCCCCATCGGCACTTAGGATCCCCAGTAAGCAGAGGTTGGGCTAAAATAACAGCAGACTGTATGTGCCCGAGGGACAAAAACTGCACTTGGACTGGGTCCCGCCAACTGGACTCACAACTAACTCATGAAAGCCTTCTTTTTCCCCGTTTCAGAGAAGGACCCAGGCACAGTGAAAGCTCGAGTCACACGCATGCCTTTCCCTTTCATTTTTTTAACTTAGAGGAGAACCAAGTTGGAGCAACCAACCACCTGTGGGCCTCAGTTGGAGCACACTGTCAGAGTTCTGAGTCAGTCACACAAGCATCCAGCTCACCCCAGCTCCACCTGGCTCCCTGTGCCCTGGCCAAGGAGGATTCTTGTTCCTGTGGTTTAGTGGTGACTCAGTCGCAGGAAGTGCCTGCTAGGAGACTATGCCATCAGACGAATAAGAAAAGGACATTCCTACTGCAGAGCCATTAATGCAGACTGCCTAGACAGAATGCTCCTACCTGTAGACCGCAGCCTGGACAGAGGAGTTCAAGCATGCCTTCTGTACTGTGGCAGCCATCAGCCCCCCTTGCTTCTCATGCCTTGTGGCCATGGGGTTGCTGGAAAGTGAAGGAAAGATCAGTCATACACTCTCTGGGGGCTCTCCCTAGACAGCTGGGATACTGACGGTGAACTCTGCCCCTTCCTGTAAAATAAAAACAAACCAAAGAAAGACAAAGAGGTTTCTCACAATGGGGGGTGGGGGGACAGCAACCTGGGGATCCCTGTTTCTGCTTCCTAGCTCGGTCTTGGTGCCTGGATGCTTGTCATCATGCATTTCCTGGCATGTTGGAGCACAGGGCAGATGTGGGTCCTTATGTTTGTCTCATTCACCCAGTATGGGTATTGTTCATAGTCGATCCAAAGCAACCCAGTAGTTAGCTGAGTTGCAGACACAAAGCATGTCCAGCTACACTGTGGTTGTTCACAGACATATTAGGGCCACCTTGCTAACCTTTAAGATCTTGATGAATTACACTATACACGTGGAATAATGCACAGGTTATACACACAAACCAAAACTGCTCAGGCCAACACCAGAACATCACTTGAAATTCAGAACTATCCAGCTTCTTAACTTCTAGTTACTGCTCAGAACGCCCAATTTAGTTTAGTTCAGAAGGCAACAATAGCTAACTTCATGGTGCGCTCACAATGTGTCTTCCATCACCTGGTAACACTTGCCCTGCAGATACAAAGAAACAACACGGGGGTGGGGGGGGGAGTGGGGGGTGTGTGCACGGGTGAAAAGTGACAGTGGCTGGCTCTGAATTTGGGTAGTTTGTGTCCAAAGTTGAAGGGTCCTTAACTACTGCCTGTGCACTGTGTCCCTTAGAGAGAGGCAGACCCCACTCACAGGTGCTGCAGTTTCAGAATGGTCAGTGTCGTCGGCATGGTTCTGCCCACAGAGGCAGAAAAAGTGCTAAGTGTGGTGAGGCCTCATCGACAGAAGTTCCCCTAGCACATGAAGGGGAGTTGGGAAGTTGTGCGGCTCCTGTGTGGGACCGGAGTAGAGGCTGTGGACTCTGAGGGACCTAGTGGGAGTGTGTCGATGCTGTGGAGTCCTGACTGCCAAAGCAGGCTGCCAAACTGGACTTGCTCATGTTGGGTCTGTGGCCAGACCCCAAGAGAGACTGCCCACCACCTACTCCCTTTTTGTGTGTGAGCAGGGCATCCTGCACCTGGAGTCTAGCCACTGATTCACCTTTGGTTGTTGGAACCTAAGGACTATGCAAAGTGTCATTTTCATAGTGTGATTGGGTAGGGCCAAGACGCTCTACCTTTGTTATGTAGAGACTTTTAACCCAGATTAGCAGAAAAGATGTATCATCTTTAAAGTTAACAGACAATATAAAGGAAAAACAAAAGATGGCCCTTCAGAAGCATGTGTGGATCACACTTTCTATGTGCAAGGTCTTGCGGCCCCTTGACTCTAAGCTAAGGACTTCGAGCTCTGACCACAAAAATGGGAAGGGCCTTGAACTCCCAGGGGATGCAAAGTCACTGTCAGAACCCTGCGGGCCCCACCTAGGCCAGCGCAGAGCCCCCTCCCCCGCTCTCTGCATTGCAGACGCCGGGGCCGCTGGGCCCCTGAGAACGGGCTCCCGGGCCCACCCGACGGCGCTGCGCAGCTAGGAGCTGAGGGGAAGGTGCTGGCGCGGCGGCCCGTCGCGCCGGGAGACGCCCTGCCTACGAGGTGCATCCAGGCTGGAGACGGAGGGAAGAGCCGCGAGCACAGGGCGGCGGCTCGGGCCCCACGCAGCCCCACGCGCGCGCGACGCCCTCCAGGCCCGGCCCGACGCCGTCCAGCGCGACGCCGCCAGGCTGGGCGCAGTTCCGGCGCAGTCCGCGCGCCGAGCCGCTCGGCGCCCCACACCTGCTTCTGCCCGGCTCCGGGTGACGTAGCGCGCTTCGATTGGCGCTCGCGGCGCTGGGGGCGGAGCCGGGCCCGGTGAGCTCACCGCCGCGCCCCTCCATTGGCCGTGGCAGCGCACTCGGGCTGTGGCGGGGAGACCGCGGTACCCAGAGCCCAGCGCGTCGTTCCAGCGGCGGTGTGTGGAGTGGAGCGACTCGGGCGGGGCCGGGCGGGGCGGAGAGCCGGGCACGGGCGGCTGGGCGCCGGGCGGACCAAGGGTGACTACTGTGCTCCCACGTCCCAGTGAGTATGTGCGTGGCGGAGGGGCGAGGGCGGAGGCTGGTGCGCGGGCGGGAGGACGGGCGTGGGGGCAGCACGCGTGTTCGCGGGGGCGCGAGAGAGTGAGGAAGAGGAGCGTCGGGGGAGCAAGGTGCGGGCACGCGTGATTCTAGAGCGCGTGGGGGGAGCGAGGACGTCCGGGCTGTGTTTTGACAGGCGCGGCAGTGGGTGCGCGCGTGTTTATAGCGCGAGTGAAGCCTGAGGCGTGCACGGGGACCTGGTGTTGTGGGGGCGTGTTTCTGGAGCGACTGGGGGAAGTCCAGTCGCCCGAGCAAGTACCTTTGAGGACTGTGTGTGAGACGCGCGTGCTTTGTGAGCGAGTGGGGCAGCATGCATGCGTGGATGGCGGAGTGAGCGTGGGGAACCGAGCCTTGTGTCTGGAGCCATCACGGGCGCGAGGCCCGTGTTTACAGGAGGGCGTGTGTTTGGGTGAGCGTGCGCAGAGCAGGTGTGAGGCACGCACGCGGGCTCGTGGGAAACGGAGTGTGTTTACGTGAGCTGGGGCGCGCGCGGGGACGGGCGCCGGCGCGCGTTTCTGGAGCGCGCGTGTTTATGTGCGGCGCGGCGGGGGCGCGCGGGCGGGGGGCGCGCTCCTGCTCCGCCGCTGCGCTGAGCTTCCCCTCCTTCTGCCCGCCGGCCCGCGCCCCTCGCCCCGTTCCCCCGCGCGGTGGCCGCAGCCCGGCTCAGCACCCGCGGTGCAAGCGAAGTGCACCCGAGTGCAGCGAAGGCTGCTTTGTTTTTCATGCGCCCCAGAAAAGTTGAGAGGGAAGGTGTGGAAGAATTTCCTGAGAGCTTGGCTTACCTGCAGCCCAGAAGCAGGGCGTTGGAGGGGGGGTATGTTCTTCTTCGCCGCCACCCGTGTAGCACACCCTAGGGGGCCCCTATTGCTCTCTTGATTTCTCCGTGATTTGCACAGCGTTAAGAGGTAGCACCTAGATTTGTTAGAACCCGTAGGCTAAGATCAAAACACATATCCAAGGCGTGCGTATGTCTTCTGGTCTCACCTTCCTGCTTGGTCCTCTAGTGTTTGGTCTGTTTTCTTATGGAGAACCTGAGGTAGCTGATAAAGAAAGCGACCCAGTAAACAACCAGGAAGGTTCTGGGATCTCACCTTGGCTGAATTGGTTGTTTCTCCTCTCAGGGAGGCCACACTCGCAGTTTCTAACTGTGCTCCCAAGCAGTTCTGTGGCAGAATGAACAAACGGACTGCACAGTCTCCCTCCAGAACCGGTGTGCACAGAAACTATTGCTCAGAAATCCAATAAACAGAATCATTAAAGCAGTACCCAGTGCTTTCCCTGGCGCGCGCGTGCGCGCGCGCGCGCGTGTGTGTGTGTGTGTGTGTGTGTGTGTGTAGGTAAATCATTTGTTATTTGAAAACCAGAATCGCTAGACAACAAATTACCTTGTGGGACTTTTTTCTTTGTATTGGATTTAGGGAGCGATAACCTTTACTGTTCCAGAAAGTGGTGTTTACTTACAGGGTTCTTTTGTCTTGGTAGTGAAGCAAAGCAGAGGAGTGTCGCAAATTGTTTAGGAACCTCAGCGGGTCTGGTTAATTCTATCCTGGACAACCCAAGTGGACACAGATCGTTTAAGGAAAACAGCCTTGCACGTTTTCAGGGTTTTAAATCACAGGCATGGTGTTTCCGGCTTTCTTTCAGCCTTCTATTCAGGGCTGAGCTGGGTCCTCCTACCTAGAATAGCAGTCACTGCTGTATAATGTGCTTGGACTGTTACAGAATTCATGGATAACAGGTGGGACTGAGAATTCTTTATTTCACACGAGCAAATCAAGATGAAGAGTCAGTTGACAGTGAAAGTATCCGTAGGAGGAGGCGTGAAGCTCGTACTGACAGCTAGGATTCCAGGCTCCACGCTAGAACGGCTGGCTGTCCCCTGGCAGTGTGGGACACGTAAATTGGGAGATCTAGAGTTTCCTTTGGAAATCTGTCACAATGACTTCGGGTGTGTCATGCTTTCTCACGAACTTCGGAAGTGACAGTACTGTGTGTGTAGTCTGCCTTTTAAGAAAGTATTTAGAGAGAATTGAATATATGCATACAAAGCACAAGTTTGCATGTTGCCCAGTAAAAATCAGTGGAGACCATTTTGTTAAGCTTAGCGCAGCCCTGCCTGGTTTTCTGGAAGTCCTTCCTCCCTTCCTCTGCTCCCCACGCTTCACTGTGTGCTCTTGGATCTTCGCATCTTTAAATTACTCTCTGAAGTAATTTGATGTTTTGTGTCCCATCGATACGGTCAAAAGAGGGAGGCTCTCAGGCTGGTGCCAGGTCTTCATTATTAAACATGAGCGGAGCGTCCCGTCACGCCCGAGCCTGATATTTGGGAGTGCGTTTCAGCTACGTATTTCTTTGCCAAAAAGCTGCTGGCAGCCATGTGTGATGTGGTTTTATTTGTGCGTAGCTCACCTTCCAAATCGGTGGAGGTGGGGGTGCCTGAGGGAGGCTACTGAGATATAGATAAAAATAGATAAAATAAAAGAGGATTAGACAAAGGGAAGGTACAGGAGAGGCCAGCAGGGAAACTTCCTAGGGGTTGACCATAAATTCCTCTTTAGGCTGTTTGACAGTTATAGAATAAAACAGCGTGTGGGTAATCTTATCTTTCCTACCCTTTTTTGAATATCTATTTCATGTGAAGTCAGACAGCCGTTGGGGGATTTTTAAATGCTAATGGGAGAAATCCAGATGATATGTGTTGTTACATTGACAACCATGTGTTAATATTAGCCACAGTTAACATTTAGGAAGTGCTTATTAGTCTACTGGTAACACATGAGTGTTGTCACCTCGTGTCATGAGGACCGTGGTGCCCAGATCTGCTGAGATCTGTGTGAATAGGTTTACCCTCCTCCTGAGCAAAGCCAGGAAGCCCAGTGACTCCGCTGGTCGCTGGTGTGTTTGCATTTGGGTTACTGCACAATAGGCAGACAAGCAGTTGCTTTTGTCACCTGGGAAGTCACTCCCTGCTATCCAAGCAGTGTGTCTCCTGTTAACTGTTACCACCATGTAGGTCTTTCCAGGTTTGCAGTCAGGCCCATGAACTTCCACACATCAACACTCAGTGTTAAACTCTGTTCTCCAAGCTTGACTCCGGTCTCACCTCATTGACACAGCCCTTACCATCATCTGGATTGAATGAGTGGCCGTTAAGGGTGTGTGGAGGGTAGCATATGAGCTATCCCTTTCTTCCCGACTGTACCTGGTGTGATACAGTCTAGGAGTTAGAACTTGGTACATATTAATAAAGATACCATTCAGCCTCATGCTCCTCGCTAAACAGAACCAGAATCTAAGTGAGAACTCAGCCTGCTCCTACTCACGTATCGGGTTTAGTGTTGTCTCCTGGCCGTCGAGACGCAACCTTCACACACTCTCCCACTGAGATCAATTCAAGGTCTCTGCTAGGTGTGTGTTCCTTCTTACATGGTCTTGAGGTGGCCCTGGAAACTGTGGACACTGTACATGTATACGATAGCTTGGGTCACGTGTGGATCTTCTTTCTGGGTTTCTTAGGGTTGGCAGGGGTGCTTGCTGTTGAGGATTCTGTATAAGTAACAGCCGTTTCATGTCATAACAATAATAAGATAGGTCCTAGGGCTGTGTCTCCACTTTACCACTAACCAAACCAATAGGGACATTGTCTTATATCCCTGAATCACAGTCTGTTATCTGTCTCCGAAAGCTGTAAGTGGTTCAGGAAGTGGATTTAGTGGGTCAGCACCAATGGGTTTTTAAGTCAAAGTGTGTTGCATGTAAGTGTGGATTGGGAGTCTTGTTTCAGGTGTGTGGGGGGGGGGCACACGTCTGTCTATCTGCTTATTGGGTTCTGTTGCAGTAGGCCACAGTCAGAAGAAGTCAAAAGCCATTGAATCAGAAATTCCTAGACTGTCTTTCAGTTCTGGTGTTTGTGATTCTGCTCTGTGGGATGTGTCTGTGCCACCGCGTTCGGCAGCAACCCAAGGCTTGAAGAGTTAAGATTCTTCGAGACATAAATTCGACAACAGATGGTCTCAAGCGAGGCCAGAGCAGTCTGCCTTTGCCATCTTTCTGATTTCTGTGGGTAATGAGCATTAAGTTGGGCTCCACACAAGCATGACAGCTTGTTTCTGCCATAATTTACCCAATTTTCTCAGAAAAATCTAGCAATGTTCGGGTAATACTAATATATAGTTAGTGATAAAGAATATTTTACTTATACATGAAAAATAGAAATCTTTGATATTTAGCAAAAAGATCAACATTTTCATAGAGTCACCCCACACCTTCATTAAATTAAAAAAAAAAGAACTTTATCTTATGTGTACACGTTTTTCCTGCATGTATTTATGTGGACCCTGTGCTTGCCTAGTGTCCATAGAAGCTAGAAGAAGAGGGCTTTCGATCCCCTAGAACTGGAATTATAACCAGTTGTGAGCTACCATGTAGGTGCTGGAAATCGAACTGGGTCCTCTGGATGAGCCATCACTTCAGCCCTTCCTTTAAAAATTAAACAAAGAAACAGTATAGGGTGAGTCTGTTGCTGTGTATGAATATGTATGTGTGTTATGACATGGGGTAGAGGCCAGAGGACAGCATTGTGGAGTCCCTTGCCTCCTCCCATCTCTGTGTGGTTTCTGGGGATTGAAATCAGATGGCCAGGTTTGCAGGGAGAACACCTTTACCCACTGAGCCCTCTCACCGCCCCGTCCCAGCCTTTCTTAGAGCTGCAAAGGACAAAACCCCCCCCTTGAATGAGATTATGTATAAAGGGAGTCCACCGACTCATATTAAGTCCAGATTTGGCCCTTTCCTTAGGACCTCTGGGTCTGGGCACCCAAGCGATGCCATAAGGATCCGCGTTCCTGAAGTGGCCCGCTCTAAGCTGCCGTCTTAACCCTGCCAGTTCAGCAGACCTATCTGGGAAGGCTGCTCTTCCTTCCCAGAACTTCCTGAAAATGTCCTTATTGGCCCAAATGAACCATTTTGTGGATTCTGGCCCAGTTGGAGTCAAGTGTCCGGCCTCTTCCATGAGAAGGGGTGGGACTCATGTCGGGTAAGACCTGGCTGTCCTCTTACTCCCGGAGTTGTGATTCGGTGCCAGCACCACCTTGAGTCTAGGGCAAGAACAGTATTTAGTCCGGGCTGCTGTGACATCACCACATCCCCAGCAGGCAGTCATACGCCACAGTCATTTCCAGAGTTCTGGAGACTGGAAGCCCCAGATCGGGGTGCCTACCTCTGTGGCTGTGTCCTTCTGGGTGATGTGCTACCAGCCTTTTGTATCATTGCCATAGGGAAGAACAAGATGATTCTCTGGGATCTCTGGTCATGAGGACTCCACCGGGAGCCTCGTGCTCACCAGAGGCCCCGTCTGCCAGTGCCAGAGGATATATGATTCTGAGGAAGGGTCACAAGCATTGTGTTCCCCACCAGAACTGTGGTCAGAGGAGGGGAGATCAGGTGGACACATTGTGGGAACCGCCACTTGTTAGTCCTTACACAGCCTTCTGTGTTCTCACTATTGCCCCATCTTTAGTGAGGAGACACCAGAACCCATACTGCTCAGTGACTCAGGAATTGCAGACGAATGGTCCTTAGTACCATTTTCAGAAAAATAGGATTCCATTTCTTAGCATTACACACTTGTGGTTTGGACTGCCCAGTGAAGATTGTATTTAGGGATCGCGTTGTCTTTTCTTGTGAAAGAAACCATTGATTCTACTCTAGCCAGAATCAATGCCTTTGGCTTTTCAAGGCGTGAAAGGTGTTTTGGTTACTGACGTGAAACGATAGGGTACACGAATAACTCTAAAAGTGTACAAGCTGTGATAACACTGTGTCTGACGCATCGTAGAGAGGGAAGCGTTCATTGGGTTCAGGGGTCGGGGGATTAAAGTCCATCATGGCCGGCAAGGGCAGTGAGCGGCAGAAGCGGAAAGGTGATTGGTCACATCTCCAGATGCAAGCATGCGGCTGAGAACTTTTAATCTCAGCACCCACCCCACAGTTCCTGTACTTCCTCCAGCAAGGCTGTTCCATCTATAACCCCCACAGGGCCCCAGCTGGGAAACAGCTATTAAATACCTGTGACTAGGGGAGACATTTAAAAAAAAAATAAGCCTGTAAGCCTGCCAATAATACTTCCTATTTTAAACAGTGCTAGACCCCTGGGCTAGCCTGAGCTCAAAACCCTTTCAGTCTGCAGTAAATTGTACACATTTGCAGGAGTGAAATGACCACCATCCCATGGGCAGTCATGTGTCACATATGTAGTATAAAGCACTGAACTACGTAATTTACATATCAACATGTACCATACACTTTATGTGTCCCGAGCCAGGGAGTAATGAACTTCACTGCATACAACGACGATACTTGGGCAAAAGTTTACATAGGAAATAATTTTAGTAAATGGGAACATTTTCGGTGAGGATTCTTAAGTCATACAGAACTCGGAAAGACACTAGGAAAAGTGATATGCCTAGTACTCTTAATAATTTTTCTATGTTTATCTGTGTTTGTGTGCGGATGTGCTTGCCATGGTGTTCGTGTGGAGCCAGAGGACAGCCCATGGGAGTCGGTTCTCCCCTTCCATCGTGTGGGTCATGGGGGTGGAACTCACGCTGCCAGCCTTGGCGACAAGCCCTTTACTCACAGAACTATATATATTTCTCAGAACTGCTTAAAGTAAGGCCCGAGAGTAATTTAAATTTCTGGATGGCACACCCCTAACGTTACTTGTGTGTTATGGTTGCAGTCTTGTTTTTTTTTTACCCAAATGGAGCAAAGAGCTCGAAACAGATATTTCTGGGGTTATCTTAGAGCCAAAACCATGAGAGAGGAGAGAACAGAGGTTACGGAGGTCCTCGCGTGGCAGCTGGTGTCTGAAGGGAGCTGTCATGACTGAAGGAGTCTCCTAAGGTAGAATATGGGGTAGTGGGGAAGGGATACGGGGTTCAGCTATCCCCACTAAGTATTTGAGAGACAGTTCCTGCTGCTGATAACAACACATGGGCTGGATAAAGTATTTTATAAAGGAGGTGCACATTGACATGGGGTTTTAGTCTACGTCAAGGGCAGTATGTTGGTGATGACTACCTGGCATGGCAGATATACCAGGGTATCCAGCCTGTGACTTGTGTGCCACATGCAGCCCGGGATAGGTATAAAGACAGCATCAACTTATTTAAAACAGTATGTTTTTTGTAGTTTTTTTTTTTTTTTTGGTTAGTTGATTGTGCGGTCCTGGTTAATTTGTCATTGGCCTAAGCCATTTCATTTCAGACCGTTGAGAAGTCAGATTACATTGTGCTGCTCACCGCGCCCCATCTGCGCTCTATGTGCTAGAATCCAGTTTGCGAGCCTCAGGCAAGGGGCTGGAGGTTGAGGGAAACACGCAAGAGACAGACCAACACACAGAGCCCTAATCCCTGGTACAAAAGCCCCTCTTTAATAGCACCGTGGAGGCTTAAATACCCTGCCGTCAATGGCCAACAGGTGAAAATCCCATCCTCTGATCCTCTAGGTAAAGCACAGCTTGTAGTCACTTTAATTAGAAGGCTCTAGCAGGGAAGAGCAGTTGAAGGCCGGGACTCAATTGGTCCCAACAACATTGGGCTTTTTTTGTGGACTTGTTGAAACCCAGCACTGTTTTTACTACAAGGAAGCTGGAATCTGAAATCATAGCAATTCTTGTTAGGACCCATGGAAGAAGTTTCTTTCAGATTCATGCCTATGTGCTTCTGTGTGTTGTATCTTTGTGTAGGTTTGTGCCTGTGAGTGCACTCCCTATAGAGGCCAGAAGAGGGCACTAGATCCCCTGAACTAGACTCAAGCAGTCCTGAGCTGCTGGAGGGGGGAGGGGGCAAATCTGTGACTTCTGAAAGAGCAATAGCTTTTTACCTGCTGAGCCACTCTCCAGTCTGTCTTCTAGATTTTGGTACTAGGGAAAGTCATGCATCCAGGCAGGGGGCAGGTTGTGGTCCCAAATCAGTGGCCTCTGTTTTATCTGCTTTGCTAAGTGAGTGAAATCAAGGACTCCCTTTAAACCCGTTTGGAGCACTTTGTGTTGATTACTGCATAACTGCTTGAGCTGAGCATTTTCCCTTCCTGATTCTTGGCTTTGCCTCATCTAATTTGCCATGGTTGTATACATTTTCATCAGCATCAAACAGATGCAGCATCCAGGATTGCCACCAACTAAGTAAGGGTGAGGAACAGACTAACTGGACTCTGAGGGAATAGACTGGAGCAGAGAGGGAAAGCCATGGAAAGTGAGGAAGGAGGAAGCGCCATGTGTCGGGCTGGCATCCACGGTTGCCAGAAATCATTATTAACCTTTTGTTCTATTTTTTAACTGTCCCCCATACCTTTTGAACCATGCTCGGAATGGGTTTAGGAAGTCCACTTTGTGGGTGTGTATGAGGATGGCAGGACAGGACCCCCACACTTGATTGAAGTCACCTCTAGTGACATCCCCTGGCTGGTTTTCTCTCTTCTAGTCAGACCTGGCTTGTGGGGAGAGCGCTGGGGGACACGAAGCGCTAAGTGTCCTCCCACGGTCACCACATGGAAGGAGCCCTGCACAGATGAGGACATGTTCTGATGCAGCAGATGGAGCCCAGGACCAAACAGTCCTCTTAAGGGAAGATTCTGAGGACCAAGCGCTTCCTAAAACCAGTTGTTCCCTTCACAGATATAGTGTTTCAAGAAGTATGCTGAATTTAACAAAATGTTTATTCTTTTATCAGAAAGACCTGTGATTAATTATAAGATGTCTTTAATTTTATGAATTGAGATTTACCTGCAGTATGTCCACTATTTTAAGAATTAGGGCTGTTTCTTTCTAAATATATGTATTTCAATCGATTCATCTAAAAGGAACTTTGCCTATATTTCAGAGTTTATAGCATTGTGAAAAATATGGTTATTAAATGTTCAAGTTGTAAGGTAGAAGTATGCCATCGTAGAACTCCCTGTTTTAAAAAATAAAATGTTAGGCTGGGTGTGGTGGTGTACACCTTTAATCCCAGCGCTTGTGAGGCAGAGGTAGGAATCTCTGTGAGTTCAAGGCCTGTCTATGTAGGGAGCTTCAGGCCAGCACAGCTACATAGTGAGACACTGTCTCAAAAATAAATAAGCCAAACAATAGTGGCACACTCCTTTAATCCCAGAACTTGGGGGGCAGAGACAGGTGGATCTCTGTGAGCTGGAGGCCAGCCTGGTCTACAAGAGCTAGTTGCAGGACGGGTTCCAAAGCTACAGAGAAACCCTGTCTCGAAAAACCAAAACAGAATAAAAATCTTTTGAATCATCTGGGACTTTAACATCCTCACAATTTAGCAAGTCTACAGGGTGTGTCTGTGCAGGTGATGTCCCCAAAATCAGCCTGAGAGCCAAGCCATGCCAACCACAGGCGTCTGACAACACATGGAGAGTGAGCGAGTCAGGAATCAGCGAGGGAATTCCTCCATCCAGTGTGTAGACTGCACGGTTTCTCGGATACTGGAAACCAGCAGGAATTTGGGACTAAGAGCATCCCTGTGGATGGACGTCCTAACTGGATGCTGAGAGTCCCTGTGGATGGACGTCCTAGCTGGAAGCTGGTAGACCAGGTTTATCCGCCTGGTCTTCCCCAAGGGCCCTAAAATATCCTTTCTTCTGCATTGAGTTTCCCCCCTCTGCTTCCTCTCTCCTCCTTCCCAACCTTGCAGAGCACTGCTTTTGTGGGGAAAGTGGCCCCAGTAGAAGTCACTACATGGTGTCATATAATGAGGTGTTTTGTTTGTTTCAGAGGCCTGGTCCTTGATATAACTTTGATAGGATAGATAAAAGATGGTCATGCCAAATGAAGAGCAGGAAGTGGCGGGTGTGTGTGGTGGCACATGCCTGTAACCTCAGCAGTTGGAGGTGGAGGAAAAGGGTCAGGAGTTGACAGTCGGTCTTGGCTACATAGTGAGTTTGAGCTGCAAGTTACCCTGTCTCAGAGAACAAAACCAAACCAAAACAATTGGTAAACAAAGCAAGAACTGACTTTTAGTGACTTGGTTAGAAAAAAACAAACCGTCTTAGAAATGTCAATAGCTCGTTACTGAGGTTCACATCTTACCTCTCAGATGGGTGAAATTTGCTGTTATTTCTCAGTGCATGTTTTTTTTTCTTTTTCAATTTTTAATTTTGGACTTTCTGAGACGGTGTTTCTACATAGCCTTGGCTGTGTTGGAACTCTGTAGACCAGGCTGGCCTTGAACTCACGGAGATCCACCTGCTCTGCCTCCCAAGTGCTGGGATTAAGGTGTGCGCCACCACACTCAGCTTTGTGCATATTTCTGTTACGTGTCCTGTATGCTGCAAGCCTGTAGTCGAGCTGGACATACTGGCAGCTTCTTGGGGACTCCCAAAGAATTTCAAGTGGCTTTTGGTGACAGCTATAACCACGGAACAGCCAACTTGCCTTCACTTGATTACGGTGTTCACTCCTGGTGGTTCTGCCTGCTTCGTTCCTTGTCCTTTTCAGTCCTTAGGCATTAGGGGCTTTGCTCTGAATTTTCTTCCTACAAGCCAGTTAGCTTTTCTGCCACCCGTGTGTCTTCCTGTCTGTCCCCCGAGCCTAAGGCTAGCACTTGTCTTTGAAGAACCTTCTCAGGCTTCCCCCGTGTCTGTCTGGTGACTCCTTTCCTGTTTATATTTTTTTTATTAGCCTACATTCATTGTCCAGAACGATGGGTTTCATTGTGTATTGTATTTTCTCAGTGTGCTTGGATTGTTGAGGAGGCTGCTCTCCGATCTGGTTGCCTTCTAAAAAGTTAGCACATGTAAAGGGGGACTCTATGAAAGTGGGCACTGACCCTCTGGTCTTTGGTTGGAATCCTGTTCTCTTCGATTTTAACAAGCTGCTGTTTTGCTGCCTTGAAATCCAGGTGGATTGTCCTTCATTGATAGCAAGGTCAGTTCCTGCAGTAACTTGGGGCTCTCTCCTGCGTAATGCTCTTGCAGCGACGGCTGAGCTCCTCGGACATCTCACAGAACCCCGGGGTTTTCCCTTGCACCTCTGGCTCTCATATCGGACAACTGCAAGCACGAGACAGTCGTTAAGTTTGCTTTGCTCCTTAGTGCTACCGGCAGTCGTTTTTGTCCTGCAGTCTCCCAGAAGAGTTCTGGGCATTCCTAAGACTCTCACTCAGAATTGTGTGGAACAAAGACGCGGAGAAACTGGAGTCCCAAACCGCTGCAAATGGACAGGTTGGAGGAAGCCCCCTAAGCTCCCATTCTAGCATTTTAGTCTGCAGAGTTGGAGGGTTTTTAAAAAGTGGAGTATGGCAGTTTTTTTCCTAAGGCTAAATTTAGCAGTTGCTTTGGAAAATCGGAGTGGTACAGCGTGTGCCTTATCTCGGACTGGCCCTTACCCTTCCCTCTGCACTCAGACGTCTTACACGGCTTGCCAGGGAGAAGCAGCTTAATGGACTCCAGTGGTCCCGTTTATTCTGGGAAGGAATGAAGTGACTTCAATTTTCCCATCTTTCCAAGCTTCCTGAAACATTCAGGAGACTTCCTAAGCAGCAATTACAGTTCTTTACAGAAATAGTTCGAGCCATGCCTCCTGCTTTGTCAGCTCTTGCTGTCACCGAAGCCAAGGGCTGTAAATGGAACGAGAGACGGCTTCTCATTCCCTGTCCAAATAGCAACAGGAGGCACATGTGCACTTGAGACACAAATAACGTGTTTTAAAATAGCAGGTGGTATTTGATGATGCTCCTTCATTCATTTACCTGCCAAGGCAAACTTTCTTCTGCTCTGGCAACAAGACTGAAGTGACTCAGTGCCCACGCTGCGTCTCTTCGTGCATTGCGCATTAGCCGAGTTGCAGGCGCCCGTGCCCAAGCACGCGTCCGAGGTTCTTCTAGAGAAGGTTTCTTTGGTTTCACATAATTAAAATTTCATGTTTACATAGCAGCTTAACCCGCCGGACCTGTTTAATGCTTTGGTAACTGATTACAGCTCTGCCTAATCATGAAGGTATGCTCTGTGGCTGGTCATTCACATAGCCCACTTCCCAAGAGAAAAGGGAGCATCTAACAGTTAGGGGTCAGTGATATTTTTAGTGTGCAGCGCCAGCGGCTGCAGAAAAGTGACATTGCTCTGCTGGGAAGTTCCAGCTTGTGTCTGAGGACGTCAGATGGTCATGTTTTGCTGCCAGGCTTCTCCGCCAACACCATGTAGTGACATCATTTCTTTACCTGAGCTGAGAACAAAGGGGGTGGGGAGCCGCCAGTTAAACACTGTTTTTTAAACCATCCACCCACCAATTCAGCTCCATTGCGCTTTGACCATCTCAGCCAATCCCTCTCCACCGAAGCAGACAATAGAAACTGCTGATTGGTGCCTAGATCCACCGAGACAGTGAAATGAAATTCACAGAGTCCTTGGCCAGTCCGTAAATGACCTCATCAATAGCCTGGCTCCCAGGTGCTTAAATTAGAAAACAATACTCTTTTCCCTGAGCACTCATCCACTGTGATGCCAGATCCCTGCTTCCCAAAAGCCATGCACAAGTCTTGCCAGTAGTGGAATGACATACAGGAAAACAAGTGCACATTTGTCTGCTGAGTTCTCTTAGGACAAGAGGGCAATAGAGGGAACGGGAACTGGGCGCAGTGGAAAGAACACTTGGGATTCCAACCTGTGTTCAGATCTCTGCCCTGATGCTTAAAAACAGCCTGACCTTGGGTAAGGAATCTCCTTCCTAAGCCTCAGCTTTCTCCTGTCAAGAGTGGAACCCTGTAGTCATTGGGAAAATGTAGCTTACACGTGGGGTGCCTGGTTTCTGCAGCTCAGTAGCTGTCCTTAGTGCACCAGCCACCCGGGCTTACGAAGAATCAGAGGTTCATGGGTGGATGAGGGAAAAGGGCGGCATCAGCCCAGAGGCATGGAAAGTTCCTGGTGTGTTAGAAAACAAGAAACAACACAGAAATGTGACCTGAACTGGTTGCTAAAGAGCATGCCACGATACAAAAAAGAGCTTAGCTTTATGTTATATGTCCAAAGACATATAACAAAAATATAACAAAAAAATTTTAAAATGTTTTTGGATTTATTTCATATGTGTGTTTTGTCTGCATGGAAGTGCATCCCTTGCATGCAGTACTTGTGACTACCAGAAGAGAGTGCCATATCCTCTGGAACTGGAGTTACTAATGGTTATGAGTGGTCATATTGGTGCTGGGAACCTAACGTGGATCCTCTGCAAGAGCAGTAAGTGCTCTTAACTGCTCAGCCATTTCTCAGCCTCCTAATTAAAAAAAAAAAACACTTTATTTTCAGGGTATGGGTGTTCTGTCTGCATGTGTG
The DNA here is from genome assembly GCF_037038515.1 of Microtus pennsylvanicus. Lineage (NCBI taxonomy): Eukaryota > Metazoa > Chordata > Mammalia > Rodentia > Cricetidae > Microtus > Microtus pennsylvanicus. The sequence goes on along the minus strand of NC_134591.1, from coordinate 78,751,300 downwards.
TCTGTGCATCGTTTCTGTGCCTGGTCCCACTGAGGCCAGAGGTGTTGCGAGCCACCTTGTGGGTGCTGGAAATGGAAACCCAGGTCCTCTGCAAGAATAGCTAGTGCTCTTAACTGCTGCGCCCTCTCTTCATTCCCCTGCCCCAGTGTTTTAAATTGTTTGCTCCCAGGTCAGAAACCATCCAGCACAGCCATGGAAATCACTGGGCCCTAAAACTTAAAATGGGATGTACAAATCAGGAGCAAGCAGGAGATGTAGCAGGCTCAGGGAGGGCTTGGGAACTTTAAAGATCTAGGCAGCTGTCAACTTGGACTGTTTTAAAACGGGTCCCTAACAGAGCGATAGCGATGTCCTGTTTGACTCCATGGTTCGTTCCATAATGGGAAAGGCTAGTCAGGTAAATCAAGCCCCAAGTAGCTATTCTTTTTTTTTTTTTTCAAGTAGCTATTCTTGTTTGTTGTTTTGTGCTTTTTGAGACAGTGTCTTACTATGTAGACCTGGCTGGATTTGAACTCACAGGTCTGCCTGCCTCTGCCCAAGTTCAAAGGTATGCACCACCACACCAACAAGCCATTCTACGTTCTTGGGCATGGATTAGTTATGCCATATTTTCTTTCTTTCTGATCTTTGTACCCATCAGAGAAATACAGGCAAACCCAGAGCTCCCATGGCACGTCCCTGGAGGTTGAGGGCGTGTTCAAAAGAGGAAAACGGTGGTGACATGACAGAGAAACGTGGGGTCCTGCCTGGAAGAGCTTGTGGCTAAAGCAGGGACACTGAACAAGAAGTCAGTAATATAGTGTTGATTGTGACCAGGGTGGAAATAAGTACACACAAGTGACTGACAGACGAGACTTCCTTCCTCACTGGAGAACTCCAGATGGCATGTGACACTCTTTCCTAAGACATGGGACTCAGTGCCCTTCCCTTTGATCATAGAAGTTAGTTCCTTGCTTCCAAAGACTGTGTGAGAAAAATCCCAACTTTACCAACAAGTCCAGCAGTCCCCTCCCCAAACCATACAGCCCAGGGTCACACCATCCATGCACCTCAGACCTGCCGATGTCATGGAAGGAGGACAGTCTACCTCTTGTGTCCCCTAAAGCCCCACAGTCCCTGTCCAGTCAGCAGATAACCTTAAAAGGGAGAACCATCTGCAGGATATCCAGTTAGTGTTCTTCAAACTTACGGAAGTCAAGAGTAAGAGCTAGTGACAGCCACAAATCCAAGGAGCCTTAGACCTGAGTGTTGCACGTCCTGGGCTAAGTCCTGAAACAGAAGATCCATTAGTGGCCGATGAGCTGCAATCAGACTCAGGTCTGTGGTTAATAGTAGGGCCATATGATGTTAGTTTCTTCATTTAACAAGGGGTTAAATGACATGTTAGTATTAGCCACATGTATATAAATAAAATGCATTTAAAATTTATGTATATACACACACATATATATATATATATATATTTAAAGGCCCCACAGCAGACGCCAGTGTGACGGTAGCTCACACTTAGAAGTCTCCTCACTTAGACCTCACATGTTAGTTTAATTAATCCAAACAAGATAGACCTTGGTGCATCTACTTTACAGATGAGAGAAACGAGGTACCAGGTGGGTCACATTGTAACTGGGTCCAACCAAGAGCTCTGATCTCTCCCGTGTTCCTTCTACTGTGTTTCCGCTGCACGGTTGAAGAATGCCATCTCTACAAAAAGTGGGTTAAGGTAAAAGATAGTCCTCATGAGAGCTTGGGTGAATGAGGAGCCAGGATTATTTACCTCAGAGCTGGGATGCAGGTCCATGTGTGCGCTTGTTCTGTGGGGAGGAGCCTGACGATGGCTAAAGTACCTTTTTCTTCCTGAAGCCGTGCAGGTAAATAGACCAGTTGAGAGCCTTGCAAGGGCAGAGACAAACACCAGGGAGTACGTCCCACTGTGAATGGAAACTGGAAGAAAACGGAATGTGGTTAGTGCTTGGCTAGGTGCGGCGAGCAGTATCGGGGGTGGGATGGGGGACGGGGTCTTAACGTTTTCAAGCACTGGCAGATCTGAGTTGGCTCTGCACTTGGGGGAAAGTGTGTGTCCCAATTCTCGTCAATAGAGCTGCAGTGGATGTGGCCAAGCAGAGTTTACCCAAGGCGGTGCTGGGGAGGAATCTGCTCTGTCAGATGGTCATCCAAGCCCTGGGTGGAAGAGAGAGGGGTGTTCTTTCACAGTGGAAACAAGCCAGGGCCTGAGCCAGGCTCCTTGAAACGCAGCATCCCCTGAGAGCTTGTTAGAAATGTAGGTGCTGGGCCTCACCCAGACCTGCGGGGTCAGAAACTCTAGGAATAGAGCCGCGCAGTCTCTCAAGCGCTCCTAAAGTGAGAAGCACCGGTGTCAGAGCCCATTTTCTATGGAGATAGTGAAGTTTAGTGCCTCCTTGGTCCCCATGGTGTACTGGTTTCAGGACATCGCGAAGATACCAGGCTCCAAGAATGCTCAGGTCTCTTGCATGACGTGTTTGCATAGAGCCTCTGCTCATCTTCCGTGCATTTGATCATGTCATGGTTGTTTACCATGTGTAATACAAGGTAAACACTGTTTCAGTGGTTGCGCTGTGTTAGGAAATGACAGCAAGGAGCCCGTGCATGTGCAGTGTGAATGATTGGGTGTAGCGGCTGATGAGGCAAGCACCGTATCACTGTGTATAGCCCAAGCATTGTGGTGTTTGCCTTTTTCTCTCAACGGGGTCTTGCTGTGTAGACCAGGCTGGCCTCAGACTCACAGAGATCTGCTTGACTCAGCCTCCTGAGTTCTAGGATTAAAGGCATGAGCCACTATGCCCAGCCCTCAGGCATTTTAAAATTTGAAACAGTGTGTCAGTAAGTTACCCAGACTTGCTTTGAACTCCTGATTCTCTTGCCTTACCCTCTTATTCTAGGGCAGCCACCAGGCCTGGGCTTTCTGTTTTGCTGTATGTGTGTACGTTCAAGGGCTCAGCAATAGTGTACGTTCATTATCCTCTCACGCTCAGACTAGGAGCGTGGTGGATCCAGCTAGTCCAGGTTGCCCCAGGGATCACATCCGCTCCAGCCTGACATGCTTACTTTACTGGAAATCTCAAGTTCACACACGTGCTTGCATGGCAAGCGCTTAACGGACTGAGCAGTCTCCCGTCTCCTCCACCATCATTAAAGAATATTTCCCATCTTTCAAGGATACAGAGGCGGCTCTGTTCGAGACTGGCTGATTTATAAAGAGGCGTTTACTTGCCTCGTGATTCAGAGGCTGGGCATCATCCTGCAGTGCTCCTTGGAGAAGCCAAATACATGGAAGCACTCAGTGCATAGCAACAGGGCAGCCCTGTTCCTAGAGATCAGAAGCCAGTGTGCGAGTTGTAGTGTTTGCCAGGAGTCTGTGTGTGTCATGTCTGGGCCTGGTAGGAGGGATGAGCAAGTGACCGCCCTTAGCACAGCACACCCCAGCTCTGTCCCACAGGGAATGGGTGGGTGTGACCAGGTCTCGGGACATTCAGCACCTGTGTGACTTTGTCTCATGAGGGGGTGTTCATCTTGGCTGCCGGGTTCATGGTGCCTGGGAAAAGTGCAGGATTACAAAGAAGCTGCCGGAGCTGTGGAGGTTTAGAATCAAGCTACGTCATTTCGTAGGCTGAGTTAGCCTAGTACAGGCCCAGGGAGGAATGGAGGTCAGGCTGCAGGAACCCCAGTAGGGCAGAGTTCTGTCTCTAACTGGCTTCTGATGGAGGGACCTGTTTCCTGCAGCATTTAGGTTCCCAGAAAGAGGTGTGTGGTCACTCCAGGCCCCTCTGGTCATCCCATCCCCCGCCTTCATTCTGAGGCTTCCCTGCATGACACTTGGGTGAAATCTTCCAAGATGGCCGTATTCACCTGTGCGTGTGAAACTGGAGCAGAGGTGGATGGTCTCCCACTCACCCGAGTGAGCAGTGCTTGTTTCTGTTAATGGTATTCGTGGAGGCAACATTGGGACTTATAGAAGGGTTTTGGTTTAGTAAAGTAAAAGTTGATGACAAGTTGGCATTTAAAATTTCCAGGGAAGAAGTCGGTTTTTCAGGGCACTTCAAACCTGTGCTTCTGTCTTTCGGTAATGGTTTCTTCCTGGGGCCTCTGAGAGGCCAGAGAGGAGTCGCCCCTGTGTGTCCCTGTCTGTAAAGTGAAGCAACAGTGTCTGCCTGACTGTTGGTGCAGAGCCAGGGCAGGCTTGAGTGGTGCTGTCCTGGGTCTCTTGCCTCTGCCTTTCTTCCCTTCTTGTATGTGAGCTGCCCTGCTCAGTAGTCTAGGCAACACTGGTGGGGTAGCAGGGAGCACTGCCCCACTCACCAGTGGGGTAGCGGGGAGCACTGGCAGATCTACCCTTTCCAGGCTTGTCACTCAGATACCGTGTTCTGACCAGAGCTGTGTCTTTCGCACTCTGGGGAGAAACATGCTGTAACTGTCTTCAGCCAGGTCCTAAAGACCATAGTTCATCTTTAGAAGCTGATGGTGAGCACACTCATTTGGGGCATAATATGTTCTGAGCATGGACATGTGTGAACCAGTGTGATTCCCACAGTAACTCTCTTCCCACCAAGGAGCTGAGACTCTGAGGTATGGCAGGTGGGTAGTGTGTCCTAGCTGTGCCCACCTCTCCAGCTGACCCTCTGTGTCTTGTCTCGGGCCTTTGTATTTACTCCCTTACACACTTTCACCCCTTCATCCCTGGCTGGTGTATCTGGTTTTCCTTCTCACATCCACCAGACTTAAGGGTTGCCTTTCCTACCTCGGTTCTGTGCCCACCCGCTGTTCCTGGTCGCATCCATTAGCTGCCTGTTCTGCACATTATAATTGGGTTCCTGCAGAAAGAACCCCTTTCTGCCCTCCCCACTGATGAGCTCCTGGCACCGTACTTATGACAATCCGTGGCATTAATATAGGCACTGATGACTTTAACATGGTTTGGACTCCTCTTATTCCTGTGACGTATCCTGACTCTCCCTGCGTGTGCGCTTGCGTGCACACAGCTGGGGAGCAGACGTGCTGTCTGGTCTTCACTCAGCAGTAAAGAATCACGGTTTCTCAATTCCAGTCCCAGCTCCCACAGTGTTGGCCTGTTCCTTTTCCTAGGTAGGAGTGAGACTGTTAAACTTGTCTGAGTGCTTACCTTGTATAATATACCCATCCTGCCTCCTTCCTTACTAGCTCACCATACCCACTTCCTGTGTCTGCCCTGGGTGGGGAGGGTCGTCTGTCAGATCTCCTCCAGGTTTCTATGGGGAATTCCACAAAGAAATAGAAGCAAGAACCCCAAAGTAAGATTTTTGACACAGAGGGATTTTTCTGGCCCTTCCTCTGGGGACTGGGGCTGCTGTAAACACTGCGTCCTGGTGTGCAGCACAGGCTGCGTGTGTGCTGGGGAAGCTGAGCTGCTGTAGTCCCTCATTTGGCAGAGTTACTGACAGCCTTTTGGACGCCAGACTCCCAAGCTGGCATAGGCCACAGGTCAAATGTCTTTCGTCTAGAGTGCAGCCTCAGTCCTCCTGCTCTGCCCTAGATAACCAGTTCAGGATGTCCATCCTGGAGCGGCTGGAGCAGATGGAGAGGAGGATGGCCGAGATGACGGGCTCCCAGCAGCACAAGCAGACAAGCAGCGGAGGCGGCAGTGGAGGTGGCAGCGGAAGTGGTACCGGAGGGGGCCAGGCCCAGGTAGGCCCTGCCGTTGGCAGTTTTCTGTTTGCTTCAGTGCTTCACTCGTGTGCGAGACACCTGGTCCCAGTGACCTCCCTGTTGCTCCTGCTGTCATTCGGAGACTGGGAGAGGATTGCCAGGGGCTTGGTTCTTGCTGCCTTGATGGGGTTGTGTGGTGTCGAGGACACCTCGGTGCAGGGACTTACCACCCGGGTTGTCAGCTGTCCTTGGTCTCAGATCTCACTGTGTTCCCTGGTAGCTGGAAGGAGCAGCCAGGGCTCGATGCATGTCTGCTGAAACTCTGGATCCAACCAGTCTTTCTTTTTCATACTCTGTGTCTTAACCCTGTCTTAGGAAATACAGAGCATAACTTAATTCAGCTGGTCTTAGGCCTTTTTTGAGCCCCCGGAAGGTGAACTCAGAAGATGGTTCGTGGAATGTTGTTCAGTGAGGAACAGCCTCCCGTTACACTGTCTTCTCATCCTTCACATGTGCATCCCCTTTTGTTTTGGTTTGGTTTGGTTTTGGTTTTGGTTTTTCAAGATAGGGTTTCCCTGTGTAACAGTCCTAGCTGGCCTTGAATTCACCAGTGATTCACCTGTTCCCCTTTTGTTTTTAAATTTTATTTTCTTCAGTATACATGACAGTCATGTGATATCGAGGATAACTTTGGGGAGTCAGTTTTCTCCTCATACCTTGGTTCCAGGGACTGAACCCAGCCTGACAGACCTGATGCAAGCCCCCCTGTCTATGAGCCGTCCCATCCAGCAGCCACGTGTACTGTTTTCATACGCTGCACAAGTGTGTCACATGACCAAGTGCAGGGCGGTGACCACATTTCGCTTTAAAACATTCCATCTAGGAGCTTTATTTTAAGAAAGTTTGAGAATAAACTATTTCTTCAGACTCCCTGAGATTGAGATTGAGGACCAGGTGGTATTTCTTGTCTTCACTACCGAGTCCTTTCCTGAAAGCTGCAGGAGCCCCTTCTTGCTCTTCATGTAAAGGGTGGCTTCCTTTCAGAATTCTCTCTCTCTCTTCTCCCATACGTCTCCTTCTGTTTTGAGACAGGGTCTCATCATGTAGCCTGACTGGCCTGGAACTCACTATGTAGACCATGGTGGCCTCAAATTCATGGAGATTTGCTTCTTCTGCCTCTGAAATGCCAGGGAAAAGGTGTACATCACCACCATGCCCAGCAGAATTTCCTCTTTTAAAGTACATTTTGTTTGTTTGTTTGGAAACCTTGAAAATATGAAACACTAGCAATATTTTATTTTCATGTTCATGAATGTTGTGCCTGTATCTGTGTGCCTTTATATGTAGGTGCGCCTGTATGTATGTGCACCATATGCATGCAGTACCCAAATAGACCAGATGGGGGCATCAGATCCCTGTGGAGCTGGACCTACAGATGGTTGTGAGCCATCATGTGGGTTCTGGTTATTGAACTGGGTCCTCTGCAAGAGCAGCCAGTGCTCTTACCTGCTGAGCCATCTCTCTAGTACCAGTGTTTTTAATATTAATAATAGATGAAAGCAAAAACATAGTGTCTGTACCCACACTAATCTCAGATTTTCTCTGACTTTCCCATTTTCAGAAGTTGGTGACAGAGACCACATGTGTTGTTAAGGCTAGGATAGAATCATGGGATCTTCCTGCCTCTGCCTCCCGAGTAAAGGCATGCACCCCTGCAAATAGGGCTTTTGTCTCCACCTGACACTGCTAAGTTTTGTAAACCAAGTAATCCTTGTTTAATTGATCTGAGGACCAAATAAGAAGTTCCCATGAAATCCTTTTCAGACACAAACACTGTGTAAAGGGGACAGTCTACCATATTTCAGGCACAGCCACATGGCAATGGCCCTCGTTGACCTGATACAGTGTCAAGTACAGCTACTATGAGTTATGCTGTTGATTTGTAGATGATGGTATCTGCTACATGATGGCAGAGACAGGGCTGTTTGTGTTTGATGGGAAACGCTCCCCATTCATTCACTGGTTGATGATCTCCATGTCTCTTAAAGTTGTCTGTCTTGGTGGCTGCCTGGGTCAAGGCCAGCCTGCTGCTTATTGGGATGGCCCCGCCATCTTTGGGATGTTTTGACAACTCTGGCTGAGGAATGGCATTGCATCCATCAGCTGCCTTTTTAATTTTTGGAAACATGTTTTCCATATTTAAAAATAAAGAGCGGTGAGGAACAATGTTATTTTTGTACTAATTGGATTATATGGAATTTATTGCCAGAAAAGTAAATGCTTTCCCAGTGACACCAGAGATGAGAATTAGGCTGGACATGCCACTTGGCTGGGAGTGTGGTGTGTCGAACATAAGACTGCTGTCCGAGACTCGGGCTGCGGTGGTTACCAGCCTTGATTTCATCCCTCTTTCGTGTGGCCAGAGTTGGTGAACTCATCTCCTGTGGGCCCATATGATTAGTAACTCTTATGGCTCATATACCTCATGCTTTACCAAGTATCCCTTAAAGATGAAAAAAATTGAGGGCTAGAGAGATGGCTCATTGGTTAAAGCATGGGCTGCTCTCTCAGGACCTTTTAGCTCCCAGCACCCACATGGAGGCTAGCCAGCTGAAACTCTGGACACCTGGCACATACACAGAGCGTGCAGGCAAACTCTCCAGCATATAAAAAAAAAGTTTTTGGATAGTTTTAAGCATTTTTTTCTAAAGGTTTCCAGAGAAGCACGAATCAGCTGTCAGTGTGACCCAGATGAAAACAAGTTACTGCCTGTGATGTTTGCCCCTGCTGGGCGGCTAGGGTTGTCTTCTGAGACACATCGTGTGCCACAGTCACTGACCGTTAGTGAGGAGAGCCCTGGCACCTCAGCTTCAGAGTGCTGTTTCCTCGTGCTTAGTCTTTAAGAATAATAACAACAACAACAACAATAATAATTTTTTCTTTAAAAAATGTAACATTTCAGTAAAGTAGAACTTATGTGTGTGTGTGTAAAATTCATTGTTACACTTTCATATGCCCCTGCTTATTCTCTTTCAAATTCATGGCCTCTTTTTTCATTAATTGTTGTTTACATACATATGTGTATGTGTATAGGCATACATAAATATGTATTCCTAAATACAACCTGCTCAGTTTATAGCATGTTAACTGTGTTCAGGGCTGACCGTTTCACCAGCTGGTGCACTCCTTCCTGGGGAAGACCACCTCTCCCACTCTCGGCCTTCCTCAGCCTGAAGTTCTTTGTGTACAGTTGAAGCCGTTGGCATGTCTATTATATAAAAAAAATATTAGGGGCTGGCAAGATGGCTCAGCAGATCAGACCTCATACTGCTCTTACAGCAGGCCCCAATCTCAGTTCCCAGCACCCTCGTCTGATGGCTCATCACTGGCTGTAACTCCTGTTCCAGGGAACCTGACACCCTCTTCCAGCATCCTCAGGCACACACCTGTGCTCAGGCACACATTCATAATGCATATATATGTATACACACACGCGCGCACACACAGAAGCTTAAAAATAATGTGTGTGTGGCTGGGTGGTGGTGGCGCACGCCTTTAAACCCAGCACTCGGGAGGCAGAGGCAGGCAGATCTCTGTGAGTTCGAGGCCAGCCTGGTCTACAAGAGCTAGTTCCGGGACAGGCACCAAAGCTACAGAGAAACCTTGCGCACATACCTAGGCCAGAAGGCAACTTACCATGTGGTTTCCAGGCTTGGCAGCAGGAGCCTTTACCCTCAGAGCCATCTTGCCAGCCCCTTCTATTTCTTAACATTTATTTTCACGGTTAACTATGTTTTCTGTTGGCTGCTAACTGTCATCGTCTCTCTGGTGTGTCCTCGGGGGTAACATGTACTTTTTCATGACACAGTGTGCTTCGGGCACCGGGACCCTAGGGAGCTGCTTTGAGAGTCGTGTGGTTGTTGTCTGTGAAAAGATGATGAGCCGAGCCTGCTGGGCCAAATCCAAGCATTTGATCCATTCGAAGACTTTCCGTGGAATGACCCTCTTACACCTGGCTGCTGCCCAGGGCTACGCCACCCTGATCCAGACCCTCATCAAATGGCGGTAAGGGCGGGTGCAAAGGACTCAGCTGTCCTCACTTCTCAGTTTCCTGGGCTTTCCCGAAGGAGTTCAGTCATTTGGTGCATGTGACAGCCCGTGAGCCAGGGCTTTTTTCCCAGAACAGTTCAGTTCCTGAGAGGTTCATGTGGTCTCATGTCCTAGACAACTGAGTGAGATACGAGATGTCAGACGTTTTGTTCTCCTTGGGCTTCTGTCAAGTGGAATCCAAACTACCTTTGAAGTCCAGAGTCCCATTTCTTCATATCAGGAAGGCTAGGTGCCCAGTTTGGTTTCATTTTCATGGGTTTTGTGTTATTCCAGTATTTCCTTTCCTCATGGGTTAACCTGTGGTAACCTCCGTGTTCTCCATCCCCAACAGCACAAAGCATGCAGACAGCATTGATTTGGAACTGGAAGTTGACCCCCTGAATGTGGACCACTTCTCCTGTACTCCTCTGGTGAGGAATAGGCTTGTTAGCCAGGCTTTGGTGGTGCACGCCTTTAATCCCAGCGTTTGGGAGGCAGAGGCAGGCAGATCTCTGGGTTTGTAGCCAGCCTGGTTCACAGAGTGATTTTAGGACATCCAGGGCTGCACAGAGAAACCCTGTCTCGGGGGAGGTGGGGGGGAAGAGGCTTGTTTATAGTCTTTGACCATCTCTGGACTGGCAAAGGGATTCTGACCCCAGTGATGAGATACAAAACAGGGTACGATGGTGGAGGCCTCTAACGTCAGCTTTCGGGGAGGAAGCAATGAGGTTCAGAAGTTCAGGGCCACTCTTGACTGCACAGTGAATTAAGGCCAGCCTGGGCTGTATGAGACCCTTTCTGGGGAAAAAAAGAAATACAAAGATAAATTCTAAACTGATTTGGCAAAGTAAATTTTTAAACTCTGTAGACTGTCAGACATGCACAGCGTTCCTTCCCACTGGAATCGGGCATTTGTTAGAGGCGACTGTAATGGCCCCACTGAGACTGCCGAAAAGACTTGTAGATCCGCTGCTAGCAACAGCAAAGAGAAGTGTGGTTTTGGCCTCTTGCTGAGTTCCTTGTTCTGTCTTCCCGACTCTCAGATGTGGGCTTGTGCCCTAGGGCACTTGGAAGCGGCAGTGGTGCTGTACAAATGGGACCGCCGTGCCATCTCCATCCCAGACTCTCTGGGAAGGCTGCCTTTGGGAATTGCCAGGTCAAGGGGCCATGTGAAATTAGCAGAGTGTCTGGAGCATCTGCAAAGAGACGAGCAGGCCCAGCTGGGGCAGACCCCCAGGATCCACTGTGCCCCGAGCGAAGAGCCAAGCACAGACAGCTGGATGGCCCAGTGGCACAGGGAGGCCATGAGCTCTCCAGAAATACCCAAAGGAGTCACCGTCATTGCAAGCACCAATCCAGGTACAAATTCACAAGGGTTTCATCTCGGAACTTGGCCAGCTTCCCCATTGGCTTTCCGCGGCTTCCCTTAGAAGAGTCCGTAGAATACCCACATACTTTTAAGGGTTGGCGGCAAGGGGAGGGTTACATAGTGTTTCTGATTTTCCTTTTAAAATAGCTAGTGCCCCTCCCAGTATGGAAAGTCTGTCTGTCCAGGACGCACACCCCTTGGAGGATTACCTAAGTACAGGCAGTGCTGCTGGGGAATGGCGACAGCTCAGGAACGTGTCTTGCACTCCAGCTTCGCACTTCTTATCTCTCAGGCCTAACGTGTTGGTTCTTTAGGGTTCCTGCTTTCGTCACCTGTCCTGACTGTCCTTTCTACTGTACTTTTCAGATCTGAGAAGACCTCGGTCTGAACCCTCTAATTACTACAGCAGTGAGAGCCACAAAGATTATCCAGCTCCCAAAAAGCATAAATTGAACCCCGAGTCCTTCCAGGCAAGGCAGGAGAAACTGCTTTGCACTGCACTGAGTCTGGAGCAGCCAAATATCAGGAAGCACAGCCCTAGTTCTAAGCAGTCCTCCCCTGAAACAATCAGCCCCAGTGAAGGAGTGAGGGACTACAGCCGGGAAGCCTCCCCTCCCGCTCCAGAGTCGGCAGCATTCCAAGCCTCTGCACCTCAGCCTGTAGTAAAGTGGAGTTCCAAAGATCTTTACATTGGTGTGTCTACAGTGCAGGTGACTGGAAATCCGAAGGGGACCAGTGTAGTAAAGGACGCGGCGCCTTCACAGGTGCGTCCGAGGGAACCAATGAGTGTCCTGATGATGGCTAACCGAGAGGTGATGAATACAGAGATGGGGGCCTACCGGGATAGTGCAGAGAGTGAGGAGTGCCCCCAGCCTATGGACGATATTCAGGTAAGACTCATCAGGTAAGCCTGCAGAAGCCAGAATCTCACTGTGGCTGTGAACGTTATGGTTCACTTTTGAAAGTCATGTAATTGCACACCCCCAGATCCCTGGTCCCCCCGCCTCCACCCAGGAAGGGTTTGCAATCTGGTCTCATTTGGGGGAATGTTGAGTGTCTGCTTACCCCGGGCTGCTTTCCTTCTGTGACGCGGGCACCATGCTTAGGGCCTGACCACAGGTCCTCATCAAAGCCTCCTGGTACCAACCCTTTCAGAACTCAGCCACAACCCTCTAATGAGTCTCCTGCTTCCTTGCATCCAAGAGGACAGCTTCACCATTTTCAGTACTGGTTGTAATGGAGGCAAGGCCCTAAAAATAGCCAGCAAGGAAGCCTGCAGACAGGATTTGGATTATCTGAGTGACTGACTGACTAGCACGGCCGTCATCCAGCCATTGTGAAGGACATCTGTGTCTTGACGCTCACATGGCGTGTAGTGAAATACCTCTAGGGCTCATAGCTGGATGCCCTTGTAATGAATGTAGGAAGCACAGGTCCTGAGGGCACTGAACCTGTAGACGAAATGAGGCATCAGGCGATTAAGATAGAGTCTGTCAATTCGGAATCACAGAGGCAGTCAAAAGGGGCAACCAGAGAACACAGGATAGCTATCTCTGTTTCCAGATTCTTGTTGATGCAACCCAAAGCGAAAGGAAGACCTGAGGGGACCCATGCCTAGGGAGTGATGCTCGAGTGGGAAGGTGCTGAGTCATTGCTGACCATTGCACCCTGGGGGAGCTTCTGTGAAGGACACATGCTTGCTTATTAGCACCCTGCTCCTAGTGGATAGGAGACCCCACCACTGATTTACCAACAGCCGTGTAGCCAGGAGGATGTCGGCCAAGTTAAATCACGTAGTGTTGTTTAGGCAAACACTCTCCTGAGTACAATCCTCAGCCCCTTTTAAATTTCATCTCAAGACCTAGTCTCATTAAGCTCCCCAGGCTGGTGTCAAACTTAAAATCCTCTCGTTTCTGCCTCCCAAGGAGCTGGGGCTAGATGTGTGTCCCACCGTGCCCAGCCTTAGTCAAATAATGTTGTAGACAAAAAAACAGTTGGTGACCTTTTTTAGGCTTTGTGGTTCACACAGACACTTTGTAGCTGTTGATCTGCTGGAGGAGGACAGAAGTAGCCGTGGAAAAAAGAAGGGATGCATGGGGCTGCAGTGGCCTAAGCTCTAGTTACACAAACAGGCAGCTGGCTCTGCCCGGCCTGGTACAGTCTGCCCAGTCCTTGGTGTGGATGATTCCTGTTGGAACCTGTATTAATTACTTTCCTGCTTGGCATAATGAAGCCAGCTGAATGAAGGAAGGGGAGTGGTATTTCTGGTTCAGTCTCAAGGTATATCCATCATGGTAGGGAGGCGTGGCAGCAGGGGTAGTCAGGAAGAAGACTGGGTGCTGGTGCTCCTCGCTGTGTTTACTCAGCCTGTGACCCCGGCCTGTGGGATAACGCCATCCATTCAGGGTGGATCCTTCTCTCCTCTTAAGGCTTTCTGGAGACAGTCATAGACAGTTGCTCATTGATGTAAATTTGAAAAATTACGTTAAGCAAACATTTAAAATGGTTTTTTTGAGTTCTGATTTTTTGATTGTAAAATCAGTTCAGCCAACTTTAGATAGCTGTCGGCTGATCAGAAAGGTCTTAGGTCAGCCTTGCTTCTTCCTCAGCTCCCATGTCCCCTTGAATCACCCACCCACATCTGATTGCAGTCCCAGAATTTTGCCTTCACGATAGGAGATCAGCCTTTCCGGCCTTGTGAACTCCCCTTTAGAACATGCACTTGCTGAAGGCCAGGATATCTGGTGAGAACCTAGACTGTTGCATTTTAACTCTAATTTTTAAGAAGTATGTAAAGAATTTTGAAAAGATGAGACCATATCTCCAATCATAAGTACAGATCTTGCAGAGAACCTTAATTTGGTTCCCTATACCCGTGCTGGGTGCCTCACAGCTCCAGCTCCAGGGTATACAACACCCTTTTCTGGACTGTGAGCACCTGCTCTCACATATGCTCACAGACATACCTGCGCACACACACACAAACACACAGAGTTAAAAATAATGAATATTTAGGGATGACAAAATAGCACAGCAGGTGAAGGTGCTTGCCTTCAAGCCTGATGACCTGGGTTTGGTCTCCAGGACCACATGGTAGAAGACACATGCAGGCACATAAAATGATGGTTTACCTGAAACACCCCCACCCCTCAAAATATGAGGTCGGTCCATAAGTGGTTCATGCTGTGAGAGTAGACAGTGGGCCCAAGACAGAAGTTCCCTAAGATGTGACCAAGGTGTGAGGCCAAACTATGATTAGGAGATAATCAGGTCTCCGGGTGAGTCACGTACTAACTTTAAATGCTATTTGAATGCATTGGATTGAGGCATAAACTGGCTGTCCTCCCCCACTTCCCTGCCCTGCCTCCATTCTCCTTTACAAAGTAAGGGTGGCAGTGAAACGGGTTTGAAGGTTTCTGAGCTCAGTGTTCTGTGGCCTCTGATTGCAGGTGAACATGATGACCTTGGCCGAGCACATTATTGAGGCTACACCAGACCGAATCAAGCAGGAGAACTTTGTGCCCATGGAGTCCTCAGCCCTGGAAAGAACAGATCCCGCCACCATTAGCAGTACAATGAGCTGGCTGGCCAGTTACCTAGCTGATGCTGACCGTCTGCCCAGTGCTGCCCACATCAGGTTAGGAAGATTTGGGGTCTGGGATTCTCTGCTGAGATCAAAGTCCTAGATTTAACTGGAGGCCAGGTGTAAAGAGACTTTCCCAGGAGAGCACGTGGCCTCACGCCTCTTCCAAACCACGGCTCTGCCTTCTCTCCTCTATTACGTGCTCCCCACATGGAGGTCTGTAAAACGCCGTGCCGGGATACACCCTGCTTCAGGGGAAGTCTCTTGGAGGCAGGCTAGTGTCCTTATTGGCCTTAGTATTGGGCACAGTGCTAAACTAATAATAGGTGCTCAGTATGAACGTAACTGA
Source organism: Microtus pennsylvanicus (assembly GCF_037038515.1). Taxonomy (NCBI): domain Eukaryota; kingdom Metazoa; phylum Chordata; class Mammalia; order Rodentia; family Cricetidae; genus Microtus; species Microtus pennsylvanicus. Next base: position 78,736,252 of record NC_134591.1, on the reverse strand, counting down.
GGTGCAGCCAGAGTGTTGCGTGTGTTAAACAGAGTGAAGGCCTCTGACTGACCCGGAGGGGCGTCAGGTAGATCCTGTCCTTGTCTCATCAGTTCGCAGGTAATGGATGGTGTGAGTAGTTGTTAACTGTCTTGTCCTTTCCTTTGTCTCAGGAGTGCATACACTGAGCCCCTAACTCCTTCTTCTAATGCCAGCTTGAGCCCTGCAAGCTCCCCTGTCAGTGAAGTGGCTTTTGAGAAACCCAGCCTTCCCTCGGCAGCAGACTGGTCAGAATTCCTGAGCGCATCCACCAGCGAGAAGGTAGAGAATGAGCTTGCTCAGCTCACGCTGTCCGACCATGAGCAGAGAGAACTCTACGAAGCTGCCAGGCTTGTCCAGACAGCCTTCCGGAAATACAAGGTAAAATAGGGCTGTCTGCGTCCCAGTCCCTCTTCCCTGTGGCTTGTGGTTTGATAAAATGTTTATTGGAAGACTTTATGTTAGGTTGTATTATTACCATAATAACATTCAGGAGTTTTGGTCAAATAAAGCCAGCGGGACGGCTGTCATTATCTTATTGTTGATAAGTGACACCCCAGCCACAAGGGATTTATGACCTAAATCATAAATCAGCCCCTGAGGACTGTGGGCAGCCCCTGAACCCTGAGAACTCGGTCTTGAAACTTCTGTGTGTGCTTTTTATTGGGGTTGGGAGCTAGGTGGGACTCAGTCACCTTCTGCATATCCCTAAAGGAGTCTGACCACTCTGCCCAGAGGTGTTAAAGAACAGAAGGGGATTATGTAGGAAAGACTGCCAAGAGCCTGGACGATGAGTGTCGCAATGCCTATTTTGTTTAAAAAAAAAAAAAACTCTTAAATACATATTTTTAGACCTCCTAACACCCAATATGGTTTGATTTTTAAAAGCAAAAATAGTTGATTTATTCTGTAAATTCATTTTTCCTCCCCCCACCCCCCCCAAAGACAGGGTAGCTTTGTCTTTGTAGCTTTGTATCTTGTTCAGGAACTCACTTTGTAGACCAGGCTGACCTCGAACTCATAGAGATCCGCCTGCCTCTACCTCTCGAGTTTTGGGATTAAACGTGTGTGCCACCACCACCCAGCTTTTTATTTTGTTTTGTTTTCATTTTTCTTAATTCATAGTGATCATTGTCAATGCAGTTTAGTCAACCTGGGATTTTATTTCTTGGAAAGGCTCACCCCATGAGTAAAGGTTTAATCTTGTATGTGTAGACAGTTCTTACGTTAGCAGTTGTTGATCTCCCCCTCACTTTACCTCTCAGGGCAGACCCTTGCGGGAACAGCAAGAAGTGGCCGCTGCCGTCATTCAGCGCTGTTACAGAAAGTACAAACAGGTAAACTTAGCTGTGTGTCACAGGAGGAAACAGCACCTGTCCACCCTGCCCAGGCCTCAGAGGATGCTGCTGTGCGGTTTGGCTAAAAGCACCACATCCAACTCTTGATAGCAAAGGCCTGATTTGAATTGTTTTGATTAAAAACCAAAGGAAGGACTGGAGAGATGGCTCAGCAGTTGAGAGCACTGTCTGTCCTTCCAGAGGTTCTGAGTTCAATTCCCAGCAATCACATGGTGGTTCACAACCATCTGTAATGAGATCTGATGCCCTTTTCTGGCCTGCAGATATACATGCAGTACAGCACACTGTATTTATAATAAATAAATCACAAAAAGTAAGAAAAGAATCAGAGGAAAAGAAAACAGCATTCTGCCACCAAGCTTTAGTTAGCAGAGACACGAATGACAGCAGGCCTTGCTCACAGAGATCATGCTGCACAGCACAGCATCGAGGGGCAGGGTCTCCTGGTCTTCTAGGAGCACCACAGCCCCCTCGTAGCTGCACAGTTCAGCTTGTGAGGTAGCCACACTGCATCGAGGGGCAGTGTATGTATGCCCATCTTCCAGGAGCACCATAGCCCTCTCATAGCTACTCTAAGCAGAGAGTTTTATTTCCATTCACAGATGAAGAAGCAGGCTCAGAGAGATGTTAGTTTATAGATCTCGAGGTGGTTATAAAATACTGAAAATTAGGCTGAAGAGGTGGCTCAGTGGTTAAGAGCAGTGACTGTTCTTCCAAAAGTCTTAAGTTCAATTCCCAGCAACTACATGGTGGCTCACAGCATTCTGCAATGTAATGAGATCTGGTGCCCTCTTCTGGGTTGCAGGTATGCACACAGGCAGAACACTGAATACATAATAAATAAATAAATCTTTTAAAAAATAATAAAACAAAATACTGAAACTTTCCTTAATAAGTTTAGACCAGTTTTTATGTTGAAATTTGGTCATATTACTTGGAACAGTGGCACAAGCCTCCAGTCCCAGCATTCAAAGACCAAGATGGCACGTTCAAGGCCATCCTGGACTCACTATTATACACACACACACACACACACACACACACACACACACAAATGCATGCACAGGCATGTACACACACTGTCAGTTCTGTAGAATAATTTAGAATGCCTTATTTTATTGGGTTTTGGCTAAGCTTTGCATTCTACATAAAGGGTATTATACTAAGATGTATAATAATTGCAGAGAAATTTGGGGCCCCATGTTGTTCTTCAGACCTAGAATTTTAGTTTCTAATGTGAATTGCTGGGGTTTTTTTCTTTTGTTTTTCAAGCTTCTCCTTTAGACTTTGTCAGTGGGCAGAAAAACAAGGACTAGCTGTTGAGTCAGAGATCCCAGACACTGAAGGTTTATTGTGCAAACGCTGACACCGCAGCCCTATGTCTCAGATCAGTGAACAGGCTTCAGGTTAGCAATAGATGGTACACACAGATGGGAGGGTTAAAGTCTGTGATGACAACAGGTACTTCCAAAAAGAAGAAAGAAAGAAAGAAAGAAAGAAAGAAAGAAAGAAAGAAAGAAAGAAAGAAAGAAAGATCCCTGCTGAATGTCACCTGCGGCTAGGGAGATGGAAGGGGTTATCTTTGGAAATGGTGGCACTTGAGACTGATATTTTAGAAGGCAGAAGGCAGTAATATAGCCAGGCTGCCTTTTCTTTGGTTTTGGTTTTGGTTTTGGTTGGGAGCTGCACTGATTTTGGGTTTTGGTTTGTTTCCTGTATTCGGTAATCTAACGGTATTGTATTTTCTGTTTCTCCCCAAGCTGACATGGATAGCCTTGAAGGTAATGCTACACCCAGTCCTCTCACAGACCATTCCACCAGAGTCACAGACTGCACACCCTTCACCAAACACACATTCTTTGCCAGACCACCTAGCCATACCACATCTATCCTTGGGGACCTGTGAATTTTCTAGTAGACTTGGCTTGGGCTTTGATAGTAGGTAGACATTTTTATGACCAGGTCAGTCCACCAGATCAGTGACTTTGAACCTCGTGAATATTAAGCAAATACCGTATTTCTGTGGTGGGCTTCACGGTGATCCCAAGAATCAGAACATGCTCTATCGTCAGGCCAAAGTGACGAGACTCAGAGAAGCTCTGTAGGATGCAGTGTTCTTACCTTAAAGGACTTTTGGCTGGGTGGAAGTGAATGTAAAGCATGTCAGAAGAGATCAGAGTGATTTGCTTTTTGGACATTCTGAGAAGTCAGTTTCCTTCCCTTGTGTTATGGCACAGCTAAGGATGCAGTTAGGCATGGAGGGTGGGGTTCTGAGTAGTTTGTCCCCTTATAATAGTAAGTTGCCTTCTTCATGTGACTTCACTGTGTTAGAAACTTGAGACTGGTTGAGAAGCAGGCCTGGTCACTGGGCTATGGCTGTAGAGCATGTTGGGTTGAAGGCCTCTGCCACTGGCCTCTAAGCAGCTCACAACTCTGGCAGCCTTCCAAGGTCATTGCATGGCCACTGTGTGGGTCTAATGAGTATTAATCTTTTGCAGGGTTAAATGGCTTAAAGGTGTCAGCGTTTCATGATAAGCCTTGTTTTTGGGACTTTGTAGCTCCATTAGAAACTTGGCATGGAGCAAATTGGTTAGAAAGAGGTGCTGACTGCTAGGTGGTGCAGAATAAGTAGAGTCAGGAGACATAGTAAGGGTTAAAGCAATATCAAATTGGATAGCAAATGCTCATCTTGAAACACTGCTTAAATGTTACATTCTAATTGTTTTGGACTCAAGTGTCTTAAATATACTAGAAATCGTCAGAAGAGGCAGAATAAGATGCTGTCTGAGGACGAAAGTGCCGTGCTGCCTGCAGGCTGTCCTGAAAGTGGTTCATTCTATTTTGGAAGACTAGATGGAAGATAGCAGTTGGAGTTTTGGAGTCAGCCCCATCAGAGATGAGAATAGGAAGGAGGGGTTCTTACCTGCTGAGCTCGAGGACTTTTGGCTCCCGTTGTTATTGTCCCGTTCCTTCTGTGTCCCCTGCAGTATGCACTTTACAAAAAGATGACCCAGGCGGCCATCCTCATCCAGAGCAAATTCCGAAGTTACTATGAGCAGAAACGGTTCCAGCAGAGCCGGCGAGCTGCAGTGCTGATCCAGAACTTCTACCGGAGTTACAAGAAGTGCGGCAGGAGACGGCCAGCCCGCAGGACAGCGGTCATCGTGCAGCAAAAGCTTAGGTGGGTCACGTGTCTGCAGGGCGCGAGACGCGGCAGCTCTGTCTCCAGCTACTCCAGGTGTTGTGGCTTTGTCTAGCAATACCTGTGTTGTTCTTTCTCTGAGATCCTTTCTGTAACTGCCACATGTTACTTGAATGTCACTGGCTAACTTCAGTATAAGTTAAAATGTGTCAAAACTAAATTTTATACTTAACGAGGCATCATTCTGCAGTGTTCCGAACTCACTAATTACTTAGAAAGAGTACTTAAAGCTCGGTGGCTACATCTGAGAGAGTAGCAGCCTGAAGATTAAAAACAGAAAATAGCCTAAAGAGAGTATCAAGCTCAGACGACTTCATTCCTGCACTGAGGAGGTCTGGCTACTGCCAGAAGGCCTATTTCCACCAAAAGAAAACAACTGGGAAAGACCTGGGTATGGCGGTTCACACCTGTAATCCCAAAACTCTAAAGGCTGCATCAGGGATCATGAGCTAGAGGCCAGCCTAGCCTACACAGCAAACCCCTGTCTTACCCCAGACAGACAGACATATGTTGTAAGAGCATATGGAGGCATCCTCTGGATTTTAATCTTCATATTGCCTCCTTAAAGCTTGGGAGAGGGCCATAGCTCTGTTGGCAGAGTGCTTGTGCCTAGCGTGCACAAAGCCCTGGGCTCATATCCGACATCACGTAAACTGGTCAAGGTAGCACATGCTTGTAGTCCCAGCAGTTGGGAGATGAAGGCAGGAAAATCACTGGGGGTTTGCCAGCCTGAGATACAGGAGCCGCTGCCTCAGACACAGAAAACAAAGGCATGGGAGAGTCACTGTGGGAGCAGCGTGTGCTTCACAGTTGGACGTGTGACACAAACCATTTAACTGGAAGTCTCCTAGCCTGTAAATCAGAACACTTCTCAGTGTCTGTGCTATAAGCTTTATGGAACCTTTCTTGTGACGATAATGTTTTGGCTTTTTCAGGAGCAGTTTGCTGACCAAAAAGCAGGACCAAGCTGCTCGAAAAATAATGAGGTTTCTACGTCGCTGTCGTCACAGGTACACCAAGTCCTTATCTCTCACTGTGCTCATCAATAGTAACCAAACAGCCCTGACCTTCCTAGCCGTTGGCTGGCTCTGTGTAGTGCTAGTGACCTCCAGCAAGCGTGGGGTAAGCACTCCAGTCATACCAGGGTGGTGGAACTCTAGGCACTGCCACTTGGGCTGGAACGATTTGAGAAGGTGTGTGTGTCTGACCATGGAGACCCAAAACCATGTCTTCCTGTTTTGATTTGGGCGTGCATGTAATTTACTTGGACTTAGCTTTTAGTTCAAATTTCTCTTTAACCTCTTTAACTCATATGCCAGTTCGCATTATGGGCTTCACTGTGTGTTTACTCTGCTAATAGACATCCACACAGAAAATCAAGGAGAAAAGAAAAAAGACGCTTAAATGCCATCTAGTGTTTTGCCTGTGGAAGTTCCACTAAGCAGTTGGTGCCCTCTGCTGGACATGTAGAAGATAGCATTTCCATTCAGTTGACCACAGAGAGCCAGTCTGATTTGGTCCAAGGTGAGAGCAGGGAACAACAGAGGACAGAGCATCTTCTCATGGAGCCATGCTGGAGGAGGCTTTCTTGGTGAAGACTGAGACTTCTGGGGCTGGAGAGGAGCCTCGCTTTCTCTGCGTAGATGAAGTCAGGAGTCTGTAACAGTGGCCGCTGGCGCTGCACTGAGACTCCCCTCCATGTAGTGTATGGTTTCCCAGGCACCAGGAGCTGGCTCCGTGCTGCCTGCTCTCTGCTGTTGAACCATCCCGAAAGCCTTGCGTTCAGTTCCATGTCAGAGCTTTCACTTCAGTTTTTCTTACTCTTAAAGCCATTTAAGTTGCTAATATTTGAAAATACTTTGTCCTTGAGACTTGCTTGAAGTTTAACTGGGAACTTAAACTCTTACTAAAGTCAACACATACACACATCTGTGTGACTATAGAAAGAAATATGCATAAAACCTTAAAGAGTAAGTGTTAAGATGCCAGACAGTCTCTAGATGGAACACGGGACATCAGGTACATCCCCTGGATGCCGTCTTCCCTGCCTTGGATCAAGGTTTCACCTCCACCACCACCACCACCCTCTCCTACTCCTGCCCCAGGAGCTAGCACATGAAATACCAGTGTGAATAAGCTGACTGAGGAAGTCCTGGCAGGAAAGGGATAGTAAACTATAGAGTGTTCTTCACATAACGAAAGTGATTCTGCATGTTTTCCCAGAGTCCTTCTCCTGTCTCTGCTGTTACGCCTTGTGTTTCAGTTAGCAGTTGTGCGCTCACAACCTGGTAGGACAGCTGAGTTTCTTCAGTTGGTAAAATACCTTGAACTCCCTAGGTTCTTTTTCTTATACCCTCACGTGGTCACTGCCCCCCCTTCTTTTGCCTGTAGAATGAGAGTCCCCAAAAGACTGTCCAGCACAGAGACTGGTGGACCTAACCCCTATGCAGTCACTGCTCTACTTGATGAGGCTGGTTCATCTGCTCCAGACCCTGACGCTGCTCTTGAGGCCATTTCCAAGAGCATTTGAAGGTCAAACTGCTGTGTTGAGTTCAGATGCACGTGAGAAAAGGAGTGTAGGCAACGCTACCTGAAACCCTGCACCGAGTTTCCAGTGTGTGTTCTTTCTGAGGGTGTGGTCTGTGTTTACAGTGGGCGAGTTGAACGAGTAAGATATTGAAAATATGATCACATAAAAGGCTGCTTCCTAACGTAGGCTGGACAGAGGAACCCTGCTCTTACCTCTGAGCTGCTGGGAAGAATTTGCCTCTCACCTGTCTTGAGTTTCTGCTCTAACCAGTGGGGCTGGCAAGGTCTGCTGTGAAGAGAGCATCAGGTTTGGGGCTGTGTCTGCTCACAGTTTGCAGCAAAATAAAGACTTTTGCTCTTTTGTTGGCCTTCTGTGGTTCAGATGATAGAAAATTGTACAAGCCAACAGCAGGAGCCTTTGCATATTGGCTGGGAAGTGTGTATTACTCTCCATTTTTGTGTGTTCATTTAGCATCTCATTAAGGAGCATGGCGAAGCCCTGGACCTCTCTCCTGAGGGTTATTTTAACTTGTGTTTTCCCTGGATGTGTGCAGACCATTCTGGTTTGCTTAGCACTGCTTTCAGGAGCAGCACTGTCATGGTTGTTGTCTGTTAGAAGCATTACAGTCTATGTTAAATAGAAAACTTCGTGGTACCCTCTCAACAAGGTAGGTAGACAGTGGCCTCAGAAATCGGCAGGTGTCCCATTTCTAAATCATTTGACCCCCAATGGTTTTTAAAAGCAAGTTGATGGGTTTTCTTCCTGCTCATTTCACATCCCCTGCCATCACCCTTCTCTTCCTTCCCCACTGAAGAAAACACTTGGTAGTCTCTGGTTGACATAAAGCTATTGCTAAGATTTCTGCTGTGACCCTCACATGCTAATAGCTCTCTGGTGTTGTTTTACTGTCTAAAGCCCCCTGGTGGACCATAGGCTGTACAAAAGGGTGAGTTTAGCTGCCTGCTAGCCAGTTTACCCTTATCTTCCATTTTCAATATTTTGCTTTTTGCTTGCTTGCATGGGGCTGCAGCGTAGGTTTGCCAGTAAGTTTCACATCCATTCTGAATGAAAAATAAAATACAAACTAACCCTGACTACTAACACTGCTGTTTTATGCAACAGGAGAGCAGTCACTTAAGGTAGAAGTTCATATGCATGAGGAAGTGTGAGGGAGGGACCTTTTGAGACCACTGCCCAGCATGCTCAGACCAGGTGGAGTGCCTTCCACACAGGCCTTCCTGCTTACATGAAGCTGTATTACAAGGAAAATTCAGCAAGTGGTTTTGTAATTACAATACCTGGCGACATCTTTTCCTCAACTTTCATTTTCTCAAAATTTCTTAGGCAAAAAAGCCCATTAGGAAGTACTAGGCTTTTTTTTAAAAAAAAAATTATTTATAGATACTACTTCCCTGTCACCCTGTCCCTAGAGTTCAGTTTTTAAATCACTCTTCCCTTGTGCTGTGAGGAAAGTGAAGCTACGGCGCTGCCCTTCAGAGCCTGCCTAGGACACTGAGCATACACAAAAGGCTTGCTGGGTGTCAGCACTGAACTGCAGTTACCGATGAAAACATGTGAGCGATCTGAGCTGAGAGATTCGTGTCACGTCTGGGAGTGGCTGCTCCAGAAGCATTTGTGTTTTAAAGACAGTGTCTTGACTAGATAGGCAGTAGACATTGCCAGTGTTCCCGTGGTCTGAGAATACGATCCCAGTTTGCAGATAGGCACAGGAGCATCGGCAAGTGCAGCTGAAATGCATTGTAAGGCACAGGAAACCTTCATAAAGCTCACAGCATTGGACTGGAACCTGAGTAAACTCTGGTAACTTTTTCTTATGTAACACTTCAGAGGACGCTAGATCAGTGTTGCATGGAGGTTACCTCTGTCGGCCTCTACAGGCTGCTGCCTTGCCAACTTGATATGACAATGAGTTTTTACAAGTTTTTCCTGAGTAGTGACTTATGTGTAGAACAGTTGTGACTGCTTTAAAATCAGAAATAAAACAAGCCAACTATGAATAGCTGCTGAAGGAAAAACTTGGAAACAAAACCAGAAACCCAGCTATGCTGGTAACTTCAGCGGTTCCCACTCTAATGTTAGACAGTTGTTTACCATTTGAAAAGAGCATTGAGGTCCCATGTGGTAGAGCCTCTTGGAGATATCTGTGCCTGAAGTAGACGAGGCTCCACCTCATCCACTGCATACACAGATAACACTTGTTTTCATCAGACATGACAGCGACCCCTCCAGGAAGACAGGTGCATGGCCTAGCACTCAGTTTAACTCAGGGGTAGTAGCTTGCATGTTAAATGCGGTTCGTAGAGCCTGCTGAAAGGAACGGACCTTTTATTAGAAGTGGTTGCTTAAGCACTTTTGAAGCTTGTTAATTTCGGGTATGTCAGTGGTGATCATTGTCAAGAGCACATTTTCTAAAGGTGATCTCAGTGCCAACTGGAGTCCCTACTTTAATTTCTCTAGTGCCTGCTGCATTCTGCCATGAACTCAAAGACTCCCACTCATGCATGGGAAGCTGGAATTTCATAACATCCCTCATGCCTCATGCAGTCAGGGAGCTTGAGAGAGAGGAGTCAGGAGGGTTTGAGGGTCCTTCTGGGATGGGACCATTTATCTAGCTCTTTATTGAGAAATGACTTGTCTATGGCTTTGCAGTTGCCAATAAGATCTCCTCTCCCTCTCTCTTCCTCAGAAACCTGCAGTGGCACCCCCCTCCCCGTTTGTAGTCCCCAAGTGGAACTCCTTGGGAGCTGAGCATTCCCTCAGTATACCTGGGATGGCATGTCAAAGAGGATAACATGCTTATTCTGTTAGTTTGTAAAGTACAGAAAGTCAGTCAGAGGTTTATGTGTTAAGAAGTAATGGAAATGGACAGTTACATTTCATGATGCAGTGTGAACCATGCTGTTGACCAAACTCTTAGGTCCACAGCAGAAGGACCGCCACAAAGGTAGGCGCCACCATCAGCAGTTTTAGGACACCACGGGCTCGTCCCAGCTGCAGGGTGACCCAAAATTACCTCTGTGTCTGAGAAAGGACACCAGTACCCTTCTAGTGCAGGTCATTTGTGTCTGGCCTTTCACCCAGGCTTACCTCCTGATTTACCCAGGAACTGAAAATGGAGTTACCAACTTCTTAATAAGCTTGTGGGAAGGTTTTTGGCTTGGGGCTTTGTTTTCTTTCTTTCTTCTCTTAGATACATTAGTTTTCTGTTAAGGTTTAAGAAAATTTCCAAAGGTCTATAGGGGAAGTACCATTTTCCACACGGACTTCTGATGTGTCTCATATAGTGTTGCCCAGTTTTATAGCCAAACCACTGAGATACATGTTCAGGAAACAACTTGGCCTCAAGGTATTGATATAATTGGCTGAAAATGCATGAGAACACAAAGATACAGATTGGTTTTGCTCTTCTGTTTTGAGGACAGTCCTTTTGTGTCCCTCATAAATGAGGGAGGCCAGTCTCGGTATTTCCTAGACAGGTGTCTCCTTTCCCCACAGTCAAGGAGGGCTATGATCCCTGTGGCATTTAATAACCTGTATTTGGAAATGACTGCTTTTCTGCTCGTGTTCAGTAAAGGCAGGTGCAGGTCTCAGTCTCTCTTAGAGGAAGAAGAGGTAACATGTTCAATCACAAATATTTAGGCCACAGGTTTTCCTGTATTTGAGAACCGGGTTTTAAACCCTTTCCTTTTTGCAGCAGGTTGTTACCAGCTTCTGGAAGTTACAAACCAGCATTTGCTTTGCTGTATCCTTTTATCCAAGGGACCATTTTCTGACCCCACTTAAAAGGGTACTGCTGTAGAAAGGCCAACAGTTGGTCAAGGGCCCACACACGTGTTAACTAAATCTTTAGTAAAATAGGCATGAGGTTTGGATTCCAAGTGTCCCCGTGCATTCAAGAAGTCAGAAATGAATGTGGAATAATGTGTCATGAATCTCAAAGTAATTGTGTCTCACTTGCCTCTTTTAGGAAATGAATATTTTTGGAACACAGTGGTGTGTGTTAAATTGCAGACAACATGCTCTCTGTCATTCTTATTGGGCCTCTCTGTCTTTTTTATTTTGCAATCCAAATGAGATTTCTGGAATATGGCAAGATCTTTCTTTTCCTAAATCCCCCACAAGCTGTTGCAGCCCTGAGAGCAACAGGTAACTAACCAGAAAGCAGCATCAGGCTGCCTTGTGGGTTTTTGACGGCCAGTACCGTGAGACTCTGCCTGCTGAAAGCCACTGACTCATGAAGCATTTCTCTGGCTGAGCGGCTTTGCCTGACGCTTTTCCCATGGACCATTGTTCGCTAGGGTTTCTGAAGCAGGCCTTTTCCATTTATTCATGAATTCTCACTAGACATCTGATGGAGTCAACCCTGTGGGCTTCTGCTGGCTTTCAGGGCTTTGCTTTTACATTACTCGAGTCCATTATAATGCAGCTTTCTCTCTGTAGTTGAGATTGTACTGTCATGGTATCTCAGAGTGTCAATTATTTACAGTCTAGAATGCTCGAGAAAAATCGTGGGCTTTTCTGGTAATGTTAATATTTGAAAGATCACAACTCAAAGGCTTGATGTCCTGATTTTCTGTACCTCCAAGCTAGTCGAGTACCTTCCAGATTACTGATAGGAGAGTCAGAAATACGGTCCTGGGCATGGTGAGATGGTTCAGTGGTTACGAACACTTGCTGTTCTTGCAGAAGGTGGAAGTTGGGTTCATGGCATCCACCTGTAGCTCCAGCTCCAGGGGAGAGCATCTACATTTTTGTGCATATGCCCCACATAAACATGCACACATGTGCATAATTAAAAATAGAAATGTGGTTTTCATAGCTCTCCTTAAAGGAAACAAACAATGCCTATTACCCTTATAAGAACCATAGCTTCTGTCCTGTATTTGTCTGTAGTCTGACATGGAAAACTAGTTTGCCTGTCTTCTGGGTACTGGGATTCAGAAACAAGTACAATTCATTCATAGATAGCTAGATAATGGGCACTTCTTTCTTAGTCCTATATGAGCCTCGTATTTGTAATTCTTTAAGAAAACCCATACCTCAGCAATCCTTAGCTGCTGTGAGCACAAGGTTGACTAAGTACCTGCGCTCTAAGTTGTCTGGGCAGTAAACACAAGTTCTGCATTTTCAACTAGGAATCTAACTTCACAAATTCAGGTCTATGTTTACCAAGTTCATGTACTGAACCTGTCTAGAGCACAGGAGATACCAAGCAAAATGGTTCAGACATTTGATTTTGGTTTGAGTAAAACAAAAATGAATTATTTTTCCACTGAATTTTTTAGTTTCTGTCATATGAACACATTTATAAGATGAAGCTGTCAGTAACCATTTAGGGCCAGTGATACGGCTCAGTGAGTAGAGGTTCCTGCTGCACTCAGTGGAGTTGGATTCTCAGAATTTATGATAGAGGGGGACATGGACTACTGAAAGTGCCCTCTGGACTTGGCATGTGCACGTACCTGCGTGCGCACATGCACTAAAATAAAAATTTAAAGAAACATCTTAAAGAATGCTAAACAGGCATGATAGTTAATATAGAAACACGTATCTCTTGTCGCTCATGGAGAATAAACACATGACCAAGGAGGAAGACACAGACATGATTGTTAAACTTCACGTCTTTCTGGTTGATAAAGGTTTAGTGATTATCTAGGTCTGTGACTAATAAGGCAATATTGTTTTTTTTTGTAAAAAAAAATTAAAATACTTGAAATTTCCATTTCTTAGAATTTGTTGAAAAATTCTATTACTTCAGATATCATCCCAAATCAATTTAGAGGTATTAACTTTCTTTGGAGGCAATATAACTTGAATACATGACTTTATCTGCCTGGTATTTGATTTAAAGGAAAACGTAGACACCTATTACTTGTTATCTGTTCAAATGCTGTGAAGCCCCTTTGTGATGTCAGTAGGACAGGTGGCACAGGTCTGTTTCCTGCTGTCTCGGGTGAGTTGGTATCAAAAGGTCATGTCTGTCTAGCATGGCAGGCTGTCTTCTGGGATTACAGGCATATTCTTTATGCATGGTTCAGGGTTCCAGAATTGTTACAACAGGGGCATTTTGTATGAGGGTGTTACCCATTGTGATTAAATTCAATACAGCACTTCATGGAGGATGCTATCCTAGAATGGAGAAAACAATCACTTTCAGTTCCATCCAAAGTTATAGTATTTCTTCACATTTATTTTTCCTATTAAAGTCTTTTGGAATAAACAACATAGGAGGAATTTTTTAAAACCTGTCTGTTAGAAGCACTGAAGTGGAAGAGAATGGCTTTGAAGTCAAACAGACATGGGCTCAAGCTGCTCTCTGTCATTTATCAGCTACACAAGTTGAGGCAGCCTGCTTGATTCCTATGAATCACGTTCTGCAGTTATAAATTAGAGAGAATGACTGTTAGAATACAGTCACTATAAGGTCATGGGTTTTCAGCAACCTTTGACGACACTGGAGTATGATTAGATTTTCTCCACACTCCCTTTTCTCTAGTTCGCCTCTCAGCAGACATTTGTGTAAAGAAAAGTTCTACGGCATTTCACTCCTTTGACATCGCTTATGTCCCAGTATAGTGTGAGAATTCCATGATGAGATTAACGTACCTAAAAACTGGAATGTTCCCAGTTTTCCCATATAGACGTCTGTGTGTGGACACACCCCCTTCTTAGTGGTCTGTGAGAACATCACTAATTCATAATTACTTCAGCATTAATTTAAACTTTTGTGAAAACTTAATTGACATTAGTTCCAAAAGAAGTCGGTGGCGGAGTCGGGGGTGACTGCAAAATCAAATGTGACCAGTTTAACTAGATGAATAGTCTTTACTATGTCTATCCTGATGAACTGGTTATAGATTCTTTGATATGAAGTTGCCTAAAACATTTCACTCTCCTTTTTATTTCACATCGCTGATGAACTCAATGTGTGTAAAGCATTTCTGATGGTTCTAGAAGGGCTGTCTTTATGGGTGGTGCTATCAGATTCTGAAACTCTAGAAGTCTCAGCAGTGATGCTATGAATGAGTTCTGTGCTAATGCACAGACAAAACGTGGTATTTGACATAGCATGCACATCTTACAGGACTTTGGCAGATGGGTCTGCGTGAGCACAGAACTGCATGTCTGGAAGTGAGGTTGGCATCTATGCATGCCTTGCATTGTTCCAGCCAAAAGGGATGTTAGTCTAGATGCTGCATGTTTAAAAATTGAACACCAACCTATAGCATGTTTCAATTTTTAAGAAGCCATTTATCAAGTATGCATGTCCAAAAATAGGGGCCTGTAATCATACACAATTATATACTGCAACATGATGCCACATCCTAGGATCTAATATACGATGGTATCCTTAACTGTTAAATGAATATTAAGCTAGATGGTGATGGTGCACACCTTTAATCTAAGCACTGGGGAGGCAGAGGCAGGTGAACCTCTTGAGTTCAAGGCCAGCCTGGTTACAGAGAGAGTTCCGAGACAGCCAGGGTTACACAGAAAGACCCTGTCTTAAAAAAAAAAATAGCTTTAAGAAAGACGGACAAGATAGTTTGGGGATCACACTCCATTTATATAAATAGCCCATACTAAGCTAGGTTTGGTATATTAAGTTTAATAAGTAAGTTTTCATATGTAACAGCGATTTAATATAAAGGATAAAGCTTTTCTTCCAAAAGAGTACATCTTCTCTCTCTGAAGAGATCATATCAGGGTTTCACAGTACTAAGAAATGATTCTGCTTCAAGGTTGTAAATATGAAAGTTCTTTAATTTCTTGGAATGTATATTCCTTTCCATTCATTTCCAATAAATACAGCAGTACTTTATTTTGTTTCCAAGAATGTTCCTATTTGCCTGAGTCTTATTAAGTGTGTTTAGAAGATAGTAGCACTCATCTTGAATAACTTTTAATGGACTGGTATAGACAGTTGGAGAGACCCTGGACAGAATCAGAGGCCACATTTGGCTGACTTCTGAATAAGCCCACTGCCAATCTGATGCTTTCTTGTTCTGTCACTGGGGCAATGTAGGGAAGTCCTCAGAAACTCTTGGTTTTCTCATGCAGACTTCTGGGGAGCAGATGTTACTCTGTGGCATGCAGCATCTGCAGACTGCCCGACACAGCAAGCACTGCTTTGCACTTGACCGTTCTGCCATCGGTGCATTTGCCATTGCAATGTGCAGAGGATGCTCTTAGAACCTGCAGCTCTTCCCATGCACACTATCTCTTCGGGCACCACGTTTGTGATGGCAAATCCTTACCTTAAGTGTAGATTGGAGAGGCAATTAACAAATTGCTGGTTTGAGCCCTCCAAGAGTGTCCTTTTAAATTTGTTTACTCTGGTATTTCTGATAAGTAAAACAAAATCCCTTTTTGGTACTGATCCTACTGCTATCCTTCCTGGAGCTCTGAGAAGGAACATGAACTTAACAGTTATAGTATGAAATGGGAGGGAACTAAGAATTATGAAGATCCAAGACTTGGTAATATAGGGGAGTGGGAAAGAGGAACTTGGTGTAAGTTGGGTCAGGTTCAAGGTAGCCAGCAGTCTGGAGTCTAGGAGTAAAACAGTGATTCAGTCCCTGATCTACTTACAGCTAAATAAAGGTGTGTGCCAATTCTCTAGTTTACACAATTCCCTAGGAATTGTGGGGCATTCGTAACAGTCCAACAGAGAGAGGAAGACATTCCTCAAATAATTAAACATTCCCAAGCTTTGAGTGTCACTCTTGATTCAGCACAACGGAGCAAATAGCTTATTTCTGCTCTTGGAGCACTCCATGTAAAACTTTCCATGTTTAACCCAGGGTCACATCTTCCTCTTGGAATATTCTCCCAACAATTTCTCAAGTTTTCTTGTTGTCAGTCTTCAGAAGGGGCTTGTCTGGGCTTCTCATTTCTGGGGTGTCAGCCCTCTCCTTTATTTGGTCACAGTTTCACTCTGTAGTTATCACCTGGTATTGTGTTTTGTTTCTCTTCCAGAGTGAAAGAATTGAAAAAGGCCAAGGAACTTGAAGACATACAGCAGCATCCCTTAGCAATGTGATATTGCTTCTCAGACTGTTTTCATTTGTTTTTAGCAGAGACATGCAACAACAACAAACATGCGCGTGCACACACACACACACACACACACACACAATCCCTCTGCAGTTTTGGGGAGTCAGCTGCAGGATTTTAACAAGAATGTTTTGGTCATTGCATTTGCACTTTCATGGACAACTTTTAATTTGATCAGCAAGACATCTTGGAACTCAATCTTCTGTTGGATCACAGGAAAACAAGACACCAGGAGGAACTGGAAGGGCTTCCTCATCTTAGGAAGAAGCCACTTTCCTTGTCATTAGGGCTGTATTCAAACATCGTGTGGAACTGTACAAATATTTATACCAAAAATATAGCTAAGAACAGGTGGGGCGAGGCTAGCAACACAAGGAGTGCTGTGCCTGCACCTTCGGTTACTTCCAAGAAGCTGAATCTTTGGTTCTCAGTGGAGGGCTTAGATCACCCGAGTCATTACTGAGTCTGTGTGTTCTCATTTCCTTCGCTGTTTTGTTTCGTTTTTCTTTTTCCTGTTTGTTTGTTCGTTTGTTTGAATCTCTACAGCACACTTAATGCAACTTTTAACATCTGCAGGTTTTCAATGTTTTGTGAAAATTTGCAGAGGGGCGGGTGTGTGGTAAATGGGTAATGCACGGGAAATAACGAGAAACAGCTTACAGAATTTAAATCCATTTTCTTGTCCCCACCACCTCCCAAGGACCTGCGAGGATAGTGATCATCTCGTCCCTTTTCTCATGTTCAGCACTTTAATTTGTTTGCCTTACTTTCACTTGCAATGAGAATTACTTAAGAATTGGTAACGCATGTAGCCTTTTTTAGTAACCTTGGAAACCGTAGTAATTCCAAGGAATCATAAACCTTGCCTGGACATTTGCCACCTAAACGACCAGTGTGGTGCTGCATTTTGGCCAGTAAATTCCATGTTTTGGCTCTATCTCATCCAAACGGAGTGGCTTCTGTGTACATATAAAAGGTAGAAATGAAAAAAAAAAGCGAGAAAATATTTGAAAGGGGTTATATTAATTGCTAAATATTTTATTCACAAAGGTCAATAAGATGGCAAGATGAAATTATTTGTATAGTTTTGTCTGAATGAGCGAGAACAATGTGGATGTATTGTTTGTATATATTGTATATATTAAAACAAAGATGTGCATGAAATCAAGAAAAAGAACAAAAGCAAAGCGTTAGTGGCTATGGTCTGTAAAATGAAACAAAAAAAAACTTTATTTCACTATAAGAGTACTTTATTTTAAATGTTCTGTAGAAGAACATTTTGCTAAAGCATGACTAACCTGCAAAAAATAAAAGAGAGCTACTGTATTTAGAAATAGGAAAAAAGGCAGAGTAGCATTACTTTAAAAAAAAAAGGATATGTTTACATTTAATTTTGGCTACCAGGAGTTTATTTTATTTTATTTAAAAAAATTTTTTTGCCAAAGGTGCCAAGTAATGTGAATGCTAATATTGCTTAAGAAAATTAAGTTACTTTTGCAAAATAGATAATCATAAGATGAATCCTTACAGAACTTAACACCATCCGCTCACACCAATAAAGAACATTAGAACAATTAAAATTTTGACAAAAGAATTAGTGTGAAATTAGAAAAAAGGCATTTTCATATCTCCTGCTGAAAATCAAAAAATGAATAAAAACTTGCTCACGTGAAAAAATAAAAGTGAGAAACCATGGAGGCTGGTGTTGAAGGGATGCCGTGGTGTAGTACTCTTTCCATGTAAGAGGAGCCAAAGAAACAGATGCTTTTTAAATTAAACTATTAATGTCAAACAGAGAGAACCAATTTTGCATTTGCTAATGCCAGTTTAAAATCCCAGGTTAAGTGTGAGAATTGGTTGGTATGAGATTTTCTTTAAAAAACAAAAACATGGTTCTGGCTGCCAACTGTGAGTTAAACTCAAGGCTTGCTGTGAAGCCTAAAAATATTCACAAATAAGCTTTAAACTGGTGTCTTCAGAAGGAAGCTAGAAACAAAAAGATTGTGGTTAAAAACAACACTGGGGTCAGTGCTCTTGGTGCCTTTTCTATAATCGTAGTTGTTTTTTAATTACTCCCTTCACTGCCAACCTCAGATTACTGTACAGTGTACGTCTCTCTGCTCGTGATCAGTGCGGACAACAGTGACAGCCCCACAGCTAGCAGCCACCTGTACATTTGTAAGCTGACCTGACCCGATTTCGTTTTTACATGTGTGGGTTATGTTGCCGCTGTTGGAATCCTTGCCCCTACCCCCCATACCTATTATTTGACACAGTTTGACCTGTCTGAGGACAATTTATAAAAACATAATTGTATTCATAACAGGGAATAGAATGTGAAGCCAGCTCTTTCAGAATATCCTATATTAATACTGGATTTGGATACATTTACTCCATTGCTTATGGTTCAGATAACTGATCATGTGACCAGAGTAATGACCTCAGTGGATTTGCTTCAACCCTCACATTTATTTTTTTAAATGTTTCACATGCCACATTATAGCTCAACAAGTTAGAAAATTCTGGAAGATAGAGACTTACGTAGAATTAGGAAGTTCTTATGGAGGGGACAGAAGTAGGGTCAAAACCTACCAGTACAACTGTGAATTCTAGGTGAGGTCGAAGCGTACTTCCACTGAAACAAAGCATTTCTGACCACCTTTTTTGATTGTGACACTTAATTTTGAATATAAGGTGATAGGTAGGCGCAGCTTTCTTGGATAATCTGAATTCCCAAGTGCCAGGAGTAGGATTTCATTATAAAATTAATAGCTAACCTTATTCTGTCTCCTGAAGATTTAATTGCTATCCTTGTTACCCATTCAAAATCAGCTGTACTGTGTGAATGAAATAAAGACATTACGACGAACCCCTTTCTGGCTGCACGGTCGCTTATGGCAGTTCCACACAGTAGTTGGCGCCCAATGGGGGGTCCCTGAGACTTGCATGTAAAATTAGTCTAGATGTCTTCTTTTTTGTAAGTTTTATTTTTGTAATTGTGCATGTAAAGCATCATTGAGTCAATGGATCTGTTGAAGAACTCAGCTGCTGGAAACCATGCAAAATGTTTTGAATTGCCCTTAAAATATGGAAAATGTTTTCTGAATGCTTTATATTCTTTCTGCTGTAAATTAAAAATGAAGAAAATTTCCCCATATTATCTGTGTTTTGCTTTAACCTGACCTCCATGGCGTTGAGGTTGAGATCATAGAACTGGAAGTAGTTTTTATCTTCCACATGCGATGGATTTACACACCCAGTGTTTCACTTAGAGCCACTTTCCCAGAGGACTTGCTTTCCACCTACATTGCGTGGTTTCTCAACACAACAATCATTTGTCTTAAGTGCAGGTACTTGAATGATAAATACAGATCTTACTTTAAATCCACTTGTTCTCATGTAGCATAGGGTACCCCTAAATTCCCTGTTTAAGCTCAAGGATGCCCTTGAACCTCTTACCTTTTTCCTATAGCCTTCAAATGCTGAGATTATGGGTGCCAACAGGCTGGGGTTTTGTGTTTGCTTTTTCCAGACAGGGTTTCTCTGTGTAACAGCTCTGGTTGTCCTGGAACTCAGTTTGTAGACCAGGCTGGCCTTGAACTCACAGAGATCCACCTCAGGCAGGGTCTTATGTGGTTCTGGGGATCAAACCCAGGACTCTGCATGTTAGACAAGTACTCTACCAAGTAAGCTATACTCCCCAGCTCTACTGGGTAGTTTTTTAAAAAAGACCTTTTCCAGCTTGCCTCCCTTAGTCCTCCCATCTCACCCCCATTTCACCTTTGTCCAGTCCTCTTCACTGAGGAGTTCTGCTTGTCTCCCTACCTCACTTCAGCAGATCTAGCTCCAAACAAGTGCCAGACTGTTTCACACTGAATCTCCCCACAGGAGTCCCTAACACTTTCTGGAACCCACTCCATTTAAATGCCATTGTCTTCTTCACATTTGTTTTTACTTAAGCCCAGGCCCAATTCTCCTGTTCTGTGCCCACTGTGTCCACTTGCACTTCCCTGGAACGTTCTTCATAGCTACCACTCAACCCAATACCCACTTGCGTGGCACGCTCTCATTTCCAATACACGTTTGCTTTTTGAATTACTATATTGAAGTGGGAGACGGCTTAGTGGTTTTCACTTAATGAGTCCACCAACTGACTTTAATTGGTCTGTTTAAGCACGTTGGGATACACTGCAACATATGTTACTCCCCCCATTTGACCAAAAGTTGAGAACCTCCTCTGCTAAGGCCAGAGAATTACAGAAACGAAGAAACTTAAGAGTTTTCTTCGTCAAGGCTCCCTTCAGGCATTGTAATATCCGTGCGATGGCAAATATTTGCCATGGCCGGCGAGAACACGAGAGGGGACTTATCCCAAGCCCTGTGGCCAAGACTCCAAGCGGACTTCCTATTGCTTCTTACCTTCCTCGGAAAAGAACTTTGGTTGTCTCTCAGGACCACTAGATTATTCTGGAACGTTAGGCACGTACGCTGTTTCCAAGGTTGTCACGACCCAGAGACAACGTGTGCAGGCTCAAAGAAATGTAAAACGCACCATTCTTACTCTAAACTGCCTTTCCAGGGCTAGAGACAGGGCAGCGGCGACGCTTGAGGAAGCTGTTGCGATTCATTGGCATCGAAGAGCCAGCCCAAGGGCGCAGGCGCAGGCATAGCGCCCTAGCCCCGCCTACTCCTCCCCCGTCGAGCTCTGGCCCCTCCCAGTCTGCTCGGCAGAGCGGTTACAGCCCAAGCGTCGCGCCTGGGCCACGCCCACTTCCGGCGCGCCCTCCGTGGCCGGGAGCTCCTCCTCGGTTCCTGTCCGGCCCCTGCTCGCGACGTCACCGCAGCCCCGCCCATATCCACAGCCCTCGGTCGCTCGCCGCACGAGTCCGCAGACCCTCGGCTGCTTGCCGCCGCCGCTACCGCTGCCGCCAAAATGTGAGTGACGCGCCGCGCTGCGAGGCGAGGCGGGCTCCGGGGGCCGCAGCCCCCTCCTGGGACCCTCGTCAGGCGTGGTGGCCGCTGCTCGGGACCCGAACTCGGGTGGAGGCCTCGCGGGCCTGCGCGCAGCGCCCTGGGCCAGAAGTGGGCGGTGGCCCCGGGGTGCACTCTGCCCTCGGACGCTGCGGGCCGAGTCGGGGTGGCGCGGCGTCCCGGAGTGCCCCGCGGGCTGGCGGGCAGACGCGGAAGGGCGAGGGTGGGGCACCGGCTTCCAGAGGAAGCTGCCGCCACACCCCGTGGTTCCTTCCCCGAGGTCCTGGAGGGGCGGGGGCCACCCCGAGCTGAGGCTCGCTCTCTGCGCGGTGGTGCCCCCGAAAGTGCGGGAAACCCGAGTACGGCCAGGGGTGAGGCCCAGGTGGCGGCCTCAGAAGAGCTGCCGCGGTCCCAGCAGCCCTTGGCCGTGGGTTTCGCTTCCCTTTTAAGCAGAAAACACTCTTGTTTGTAAATGGGTAATATCCCTCTACCCAAAGTTGACACCACTTAAGATGTACCTGGTCAGACTGCTGTGCCCGGCATCTCATTCAAAGAATTAAACTGGAGCTGGCTTCACTTTAGCCAGCTACATATTCATTCTAAATTTTAGTAAGATGAAGAGGGGAAAACTATCTACCCTCTTCAGAGAGCTGTTAGGATTCATAGGACACATGGATACCTTTTGGCCCTAGAGCTCGGTTTATCTGTTTCCCTCCCAGACCCGGAGTTCTGTGAGACAGCCATCAGAAGTGTCGTGTCCTGTTTGTTGATAGACACGGTGCAAACTTCAAAGAACTGTTGTATCACCGACAGGACGACTGCTGTGTAGCGAGGCTCACCTTAGGAGCTGTCGTAGACACAGGAGGAGTTTAATGGAGGTCTTAAGGATTTCAAAGCAAGAGTAGTTATGAAAAGTGGGCGTGAGTGAAAGAGCATTCAAAGAACCTGTGGAAGAAGGCTTTCCCAAGAGAGTATTGCTTCAGCCCACCTTTCCATTCACACAAACCCAAGCACTACTTCTCCATTTTGCTATTTTGTGATTGTTTCTAACTATAATAAGACAGTTCTTGCCCCAGCAAAAAATCAGGTGAATACTCGGTGCCCTTAATTATTTGTGTGTCCTAAAGCAAGTTTGGGTTTTTAAATTTATTTATCATGTACAGTGTTCTGCCTGCAGGCCAGAAGAGGGCACCAGATCTCATTATAGATGGTTGTGAGCCACCATGTGGTTGCTGGAAAGTGAACTTAGGACTTCTAGAAGAGCAGCCAGTGCTCTTAACTGCTGAGCCATCTCTCCAGCCCCTAGCAAGTTTTTTTTTTTTGTTTTTGTTTTTTTTAAGAAGACCAAAAGTAGAGGTATCCAGTCTTTGATAGAGGTATCATGCACTTCATTGATAGAAGAAATGTTTCAGACTTTGGTCACCATCAACTGGGACAGTCTTGGGAATTATCAAGGGAGTATAAAAAAATGCATTAGTGCCTTTATTTCTTACTGCAGGACTGTTTTTTTCTTTTTAAAAAATTTCATTATAAGACTGAGTCCTGACATAAAAGTTTGTACACACACACACATACGGCGTGGTATATGTGTGAGAACAGAGGACAGTTTCAGATGGTGCTGCTTTTGTCAAGTGCCCAAAGCTCTCATGTCTCCCCCTCCCATCTCACTGTAGGAGCACTGGGATTACGTGTTTGCCTTACCAAGTCTGGCTGATGTAAGTACATCGGAAATCATAACATACTCATGCTTCTGCCTTCTACCTTTCAGGTCCACAGGTGTGCCTTCAGGAAGTTCAAGTGCTGCCGCTGGCAGTAACCGCAGACTCCAGCAGACACAGAATCAAGTGGATGAGGTAGTGCTCTAAAATGCCGAAGTGTAACTTTTAAACAGACATGGGAATTCTGTAGAATTCTGTCAGGAAAGTCACTGGAGCTGCAGAAAATTGCTCAGTGGTTAGGAACACTTACTGTTCTAGCAGAGGATCCAGGTTGGGTTCCAAGTCCACGTATTTGGGCCACTCAACTGCCTTTAACTCTGGCCTCCAAGGGCAGCTGCATGCATCTGCATAGACACACACACAAACATAATTTTTAAAAAAATTACTGTTAGAAAAAAAGCATCATCAATGTGCGAGTGTAAATTTTGACTATGTAGACGTCTTTCTAGATGTGTAGTTAGAGGACCACAGGGAAGGTTCTGTGGGAAATTCAGACCAGTATTTCCATATTCTTTATTTTTTATGTGTAGGAGTGTTTTGCCTGCATGTTGTAGAAGCTGTGTTTTAAGCACAAAGTGGACTCTTCCTGGTTTCATACTTAATTATCTACTATCAAATCAGATACCTAAAACAGATGACCCTGTCCCCGAAGTATGTCCTCAGAGCCACTTTGTAGAATGGGGTAATTAGATTGTTCAAGAAGGGTCAAGTCTTTCTGATCTGGTGTTTGTTTGTTTGCTGTGTGTCCTATAGCCAGGTTTACTAGTTACCTGGTATAGGCAGGTTTGTTGACGCTTTCTTTGGCAGTTGCTGAGGGACACATTGAAGGTGGAACTGCTGTAGCCTAGCATTCTTTCTGGAACTCTCAAGCTAGAGGACTCTTACGGTGTCTTTTGTTTGGGTGTGTTCGTGTGTACAGTAAACTGTGAGAACCTCAGGCCAACATTTCCATATTCATTTTTAAAAAAATAATAAACATTTTTATTTCTCTGATAACTTTAAAATGTAAACATCCTGTGATTTAGCCACAGGCTTTACTTCCAACTAACCTCCTCATTAGGTCTCAGTTCCCTTTGAAAGAGCATAGTCTTATTCCAGAAGGCCGTTAGCTTTTGGTCATCCCTTCTGTCTAGATAGCATCCAAAGACAAATCCCACAGGGACAAGTAACCCAGTGGTCACATACATGCTGAAGCAGGGCCATCATGACTGCTGCAGCCTGGTGCCAAGCACGACCTCACGACCAAGGGCAGCAGTAAGGATTTTTTTTTCAAGATTTATTGTTATTTCATCTGTGTTAGTGTTTTGACTGCATGTATGTGTACTGCATGTGTGCAGTGCCTTCAGAGGCCAGAAGAGGGCATCAAAACCCTTAGAACTGGAGTTGCAGAAGGTTGTCAGCTACTGTGCAGCCAATGCACTTAACTGATGAACTACTTCCTGGTTCCCTACTTCTATATTTTTATAGGGTTTCTCAGTGTATCCCAGGCCGTCCTCAGTCTCGAGAACTCTGTAGACCAGAATTTCCTACGTGGAGCAGGAGATATCCTCTTACTTTAAACTAGGATGTCTTTGTTTCCTTAACTGATTGCCCTGGCCAGAACTGCCAGTGTAGAGCCATGAAAGTGAGTGCCCTGTTCTGTTTCAGACCTTAGAGGAAGCTGACTCTCTCACCGTGGCATGCAGTGGTAGTGTGGATTTCCCCAGCACTGCCCATTATTGATGTTCCCTTCTCTCACCGGTTTGCTAAGTGGATTTATCACAAAGACCTGGGCCTCCTTTGTTAAGTGAAAGTTTACCTCAAAGTAATAAAATGCTGACCTGGGCGGGGGAGGTGCCCGTAGAGTTCATGTGGAGTTTTGTTCTTCCTCTCCTTCTTGTGTAACTGGAACCATGTCTGTTTAGGTGGTTGATATCATGAGAGTCAACGTGGACAAGGTGTTAGAAAGAGATCAGAAGCTCTCGGAGCTAGATGATCGCGCAGATGCACTGCAGGCAGGTGCTTCTCAGTTTGAAACAAGTGCTGCCAAGCTGAAGAGAAAGTACTGGTGGAAGAACTGCAAGGTAATGCCCTTCTGAAAGACCTTCCCTTTAGACCCTCCGTGCCAGAGTGTTGCAGAGGCCACAGCATTGCATTCTGTGACTCTGGGTGGATCTGAGCCAACCGGGAGTCTACTTCACTTTTCCTTGCCCACAGCTTGGAATCCAATCTCATGTTTTGTACTAAAGTTAAAAGATATGCAGAGTAAAACTGTCCCAAACCAGCCCTGGGCATTAGATCCCCGCCCAGGTACCTGAGAACACACTGATAAGGTCGTTCTGGCTTTGATACTCAGTTTGCAGGCCATTCTAGGAAAGACTCTGATTTCAAAAGTTAAATGCTGAGAAGTTCTCCTGCTCAATGAAAGAAGAGAAAGCCACATACAAATATTGCTCAAAGCAGGCTTACATAGTTAGCAGATGAGAGCGTCTGTGATTACATTGCAAATACTTTTCTGTCATGCTTTCTTTAGAAAGGATACATGGGACAATCAGTAGCTTGTGTGGAAATTTGTTTTTCCAGGGGCCGTGGAGGATTGGAACACATTTTTGAAAGCCCATAACTAAATTTTAGGCCTTAACTGAAAACGTTAAATTTAGTCTTTAGAAATGATAACTTATTTCACACTACAGTGCTTGCTATTTCAGTGAGCGCTCTCTGTCTGTTTTTGCAATGTTAAATGGACCTGTCTTGTTGCAGATGTGGGCGATAGGGATCAGTGTCCTGGTGATTATTGTCATCATCATTATTGGTGAGTTCCCCCCTTATGCACAGATGTTTGCACTTGCAGGAGCAAAGGGTGAAGGTTAGTTCATTCCAAGGTTCTCTTTACCAAATAATTTGAATACTTGAGAGTTTTTTAGGATGGTGGTGTGGAGAGAGGTTTGAGGCAGAGTCTCACTGTTCAACTCAACCTGACCTTTAACTTGTGATCTTCTCACCTCAACCTCTCAAGTGTTAGGATTATAGGCATGTACCACCACCATATTGACCCTAAATATTTTATTTGTGTAATAAAGTCTGGTGTTTTAGATAGATAGGTACATACACACATACATACATACATTAATCCTTTGAGACTGGAATATCATTCCTACTGACTGGTCAATTTTTCTTTCCTGTGTCGTTTTATGTTTCCTTTTGTGTAATATAGTGATTAGCTGAGACCACCTTGCTCCATCCCAACTGGCCAAATCTATTTCTTCCTGTCCTTATTTAGACAATAGAAGTCCATATTGAGTATCTATGCAAAAAGACTAAACTGCTCTTTCACTGTTTCTAAATCTTCCCTGCTTCTTAGTGTGGTGTGTCTCTTAATGAAGAACATGGTGAAACCGAAGCCTACTGTTCAGGAGCGTTTTCAAGATTTTCTACTTAGAACCTGCTATGTTATTGAGCTTACCTACTGGTGTTTTGTTTTTTTTGTCCAAATGATTATTTTTGTTAGTTTACATACAGTTCAGTGCCTAGGAAATGTGCCTTTGTTTAAATATACACTCCAAATGGGGGTGTGAGCTGCCCTGCCCACATTTTGCACAGTGCCTTCACAGAGCTATGCACCGACTAGGAAAGAGGACTTCTGCTGCTCCAGAGTGCTGGAGTCGAGGTGGATGTTGTCACTGATGACTCGCTGTGGATTCCAGGAAGGGGATTCTATTCAAGTCAGTTGTCCCCACATCTGACATCGTCTTCAAAACCACATTTTCAAACCTTTGGGTGATTGGATTCCCAACTTGTGCCTTCCAAGAACACTACTGCCTAGTGAACATCGGTGGCAATAACAGGGTGAGCCTTATTTTGATACTGGCTCCTTTTCCTTAAGAGGACCCTCCTTTCTGTAAGCACTACTGACTCCTGCTGTATTTAAAATGCTCTCATGTTAGGTGTGAAGATGTTTACTTTTTTGTTCTTGTTGTGTATCACTTCTCAGAGTATTTTAATCAAAAATAACCCTTTAAAATGTTTTTGTAGAACTATGACCAAAGTATTTTTGCCAAAAGTTAAATACAAATAAAATATCCGTAAGTCTGTCCCTAATAGACAAATTCAAACAATGTGCCAAATGTAACTCAAGGTGCCCTTCAAGAAAAAAGTGTTAATTCTGTGTGAGCCTTCAGCATTTTTACAGTCCTTTCTGTGCTGTAGATAATGCTACTCCTTCAGATTTGGTTTCTTTTATAGAGTTTTAGAGGTAAGCTAAAGTCAGACCTATAGATAAGGCATTTAGCCAGCAGTTTGCAGACTGAACTAGAGGCTGCGGTCACTAGTGCAGTGTGAGCAGGAGCTCCGCAGCCTCACGTCAGTTTGCACAGACCAGAGATCTTGAATGCTGTTTTCTGCTTTTGCTCATACCCCACTTCCTAAACTGGTCCTCTGTATTATGCTTGGGGTAAGGTATTGGCCACTTCCAAGTGGAGAGCTAAGCAGAGATGCCTGTTGCTCTTAAGCCATAGCTATTGCCATCTGAAACACTTTCGTTGTGTATCTGAGACTTTCATCAAGGCATGGTTCAAAGTTGAGAGTTCAGGCATGAATGAACATAAGAAATCAGTGAGGAAGAAACAGGCTTTCTTTGCCTATGGCAGTGCCACTAGAATGCCCTGGATTTTGTGTGTGCAAAGTGGCATCAGTCAAGGCATAATAGAATCTGGTTCCAGTTTTTTATTTGTTGCCCTGACATTACTGAAACAATATAACTATTGAAAGTGTGCCCCGCTATGGGAAAGCAGCATCAGCCTAGGGCCTCTGTCCTGGTCTGACCCACAACCTTGGTGCTGTCTCCTCCATACTCAGACCCATGTAACTCATTGGCTCCTGCGTTAACACAGTAATACCTCGCTTGTCTGTGCATTTAGCTGGGAACTTTCCCGCTATGATGTCCTAAATAAAGTTGTTTATTAACATGATCCTGCCTTGTGTTCCTTGAAGCGGGGTGGGTACACCTGATCCGTGTCCTAAAACTTCTCCTTGCTGCCCCACCACCACCACATACTACCTTTTGTCTCTTACCCACCCCCGCTGCAGCACA
Source organism: Microtus pennsylvanicus (assembly GCF_037038515.1). NCBI lineage: Eukaryota > Metazoa > Chordata > Mammalia > Rodentia > Cricetidae > Microtus > Microtus pennsylvanicus. The sequence goes on along the minus strand of NC_134591.1, from coordinate 78,708,309 downwards.
AGTTTCCCTGAGCAGCTGGAGATCCCGTCCTGTGCTAGGCTTCCCTTGGACAACAGAACTGATAAGATGAATATATATTAGAGGAAGGTTTATTAGGTTGGCTTGTGTGATATCTGCTTCACACTGAAGAGACTGGGAATGATGGAACTGTAGCCGGCCTAAGCATGACAGACATGACTCTGGCAGGCCCTGCCCTTCTCTCCTATTCCCTCCCTAAAAAAACATTAGATTACATTCCTAAAGCTAGCCCCCAAGGTCTATTCCCCTATTCGGCCACTTCTCCTCCTGTGACTGACTACCAAGGTCCAGCTGCCAAAGTATTGAAGTCCAGCAATCAAAAAACCCCCTTTGGCTCACCTGATTAACATGCCCAATTAAAATTAAAGACCTCATCCAAACACGGGGTTTCCCCTTTTCCCTTTATAAGCTGCCATTTTCCTATGGATCACGTCTGTCTCCCTCCAGGACAAACATCCCTGCCCCTTCTACCTTGTTCCCTTCCCTTCTCCCTCATCCTCTATCCCCTATCTTTGTCTCTTTTTCTCTGTCCTTTGTTCCTTTGGGGCAAATAAATCTCCTTTGTGCTGAGACCTTGGCCTTGGGGTGTCCTGAGCTGATCTGCTCCAACCCACCATTCCCTTACAGAGAACTTAGTAGCTGTTCAGTTCATGAGGCCAACTGCCAATCCAGTTTTGCAGGCTGGGGGTATTCCTGGAAAACCTCTGGTCTTCGGACCATGTTGAAGCCCAGAGAAGCTGAGATCTGGTAACAGCAAAGTGCAGCCACATCAGGGCAGATGAACTTGCCAGTGAAAGAAGGCTCCCGGGCAAAAAGCAGAGCATCCTTCTTCCATCACCGTTACCTGGGCTGCCGCCAAAAATTGCTTTCTACATAGGGTAGGTCTTCCCCACTTCCTATAATCTGAGCAAGAAAATCTTCCAGGATTGCCTGCCCAGCAGGTTGCCTTTCAGCTGATTCCAGACCCAATAAAGTCAACAGTGTCACACACCCCAAATGAAAGTGCTTCTCGGTGCAGAGATGAGTTAGGAGCTAGCTTGAAGGTAGGATGTGGCCTGTGGGTTTCTTAAAATATGGTCTTCTGGAAGTAATCTGGAAAGTTGGCATTGGCACACCACACCCCCACCAGCCAGATAGGTAAATACGGATAGTTGGGCCCTTCTGTTCAGACCGGCTCACAGGTTCACATGTTCAACTAACCTGCTCTGCACCGGGATGACCTGGCAGATGCAGTGCTCTTCAGTGCTGTCGGCCCACCCACTTCCCTCACCCCAAGGCACCACTGAGGCTCAGTTTCCCCTTCTCAGTGAAAACATCCTCCAGTCCATTTCCCAATCCTCTTGCCTCCTCCCTTAACCTCCATCCTTCCCATTCCACCAGCTTCTTCTTTATCATCATCTCAGACTTTCAGGGCTCATTTGTGTTGTGTGTTGAGTGTAGAGACTTTTGTCCTGTCCTCAGAGAGTACAATAATCTCTGCTCAGGTGTGCACACAATAGCTGTATAATGAATGCTTCTTAAAGAAGAGCTTGGCAGTAGAGTGGTCCGGTGTAGAGAAAAACTACATAATGTGGATAACTGCCCTCTGTCACTTTCCTCTTCTTTGACCTAGAACATCTTTCATTCATCCAAAAACTACTGTGTGTACCTTCTTTTTTTAGATTCTATTATTTCTCTGCTGTGTGTCTGGATATGTGCACGTGCGTGCAAGTGTTTTTATCCATGAGGGCGTTGGATCCGCTGGAGCAGGAATTACGGATACTTGTGAGGCACCTGATAGAGGGTGCCTGGGAACCGTCCAACGGACGGACTAGGTGCTCCCCTCTAAACTGCTGCGCCATCTCCTACCCCCACCCCTACCCCCCCGTGTCTTCTTGGTGTACCCAGGCAGCAGAGGGCTGGAGCTCTGCCCTGTTGATTTCATTTCGGAAGAGTAGAGATAGATGAAAAGAGCGTCCCGGCTGTTTCCTGGAAAAGGGGGCGTCGTTTACATATGTTCATTTTCCTCCTGTTGCTAAATGAATCTGTAATTTCAGGGCAGCCAGGGAAGTTACCTTGTATCATTAAATTTCTATTTTTGAAAATTCGGTTGGATTCTACCTGGGTCCATTCGCCTGTAGCTGGCATTCGGGAGGAGACATTAAGTTTAGGAAAGATTAAAACAATAGGAAACCAAGAAGATCGTTCATGCCAAAGCACGGCGTCCCCTCCAGGAGCCTCACAAGTGCCGCTCACCTGTCGGCGGCGCAGGCCACGCCCCTGACCCGCCCCCTCCTGATTGACAGCTCCGAGGCCCCGCCCCCTGGAAGCCCAGCCGTAGACTGCGCGTCTAGGCCCTAGCGTCCTCACGGCCACTCCGCCCCCGACCCGGGCTCCTGGCGGACGGGATTGGCCGAGAGCCGACCTCGCCCGACCCGCGCGTTATGTAAGGTTCTCCGGGGCCTTTGCACCCGCCCACCCGCTCGCGGTTATGTAATCCCCGCCGTGCCGAGACTGACTCCGCCCCCGGCCCGCCCCTGGCCAGTGTGGCCTCTCGTAGCCGGCCGCCGTGACCAGTCGCGCGGCGGAGGGGCGTGGCCGGAGCCCTGGCGCGCAGGGGGGCGGGGCCGGCGGCGGCTCAGCACGCGGCTGGCCTCGAGACCTGGCGGCGCGCGGGTGGGCGAGGGCTTGGCTGGAGGGAGGCCTCCTACGCTGCATGATCAGCCGCTCTGCCCCGGCCTTCCGCCCGGGCGGTCGCCCCGGAACTGTGCGCTCTGAGACGTTTCTTGATGGTCGCCGACTTCCCAGCATGGACGGTGGAAAAGTTGGTTCGGGCTGAACGAGCTCCCTGAGAGCCGTGGCGGGGTCCGACCAGCCCGCTTCCGGCGTCGAGGTGTCGGTGTAGCTCGCCACCCGAGCAGAGACTGTGAAAATGCTGAGGAGAAAAGTGCCCCTCAGATGAGCGTGGTCGGCGACCAGTCTCTCCCGAAGGCGATGGCAGGGACCCAAACAAGCCGGGTTTGGTGGCTGGCTGCAAACTGAGGGCTGCCAGGCGGGATGGACCCCTGTGGAGACCCGGCAGTCGGCGGCGACTGGCCCCACGACAGGGGACAGGAGGGTCCGCTGCTGGGCACTTTCGTGGACAGCAGCCACAGGTGACGCCGGGTAGCCTTCCCTGGAGCTAGCTAACAACTTTTTTTGTTATATTTTTGACCCCTGGGGCAGAGAGTGTCAGAGGAGGCGACACGACTGGGAACTTTTGGACAGTTGAGTAAGAATCGATGGGAGGAGGGGTTACTAGAGTAAATTACCAGAGTAGGAAAGAAGTGGCCAAGTGGTTAAAGAATTCGACGGAGTTAGGTAGAGCTGAAGGGAGGTTGGAGAGTGTCAAATGTGCCCTACCTGCAAGAGAAAGGACATTAAACCCGAGTGAGTTGGTGCGTCCAAACACCCTAAAAAAACAGATACTTCTGAATGTCCATCATTGCCACTTCTTCTGTGTGTGTTTTTTCTATTCAGTGAACATGAAGACAGAAACAGAATATCTGAAGAACTTATAATGATTGTCCAAGAAATGAAAAAGTATTTTCCAGCCGAGAGACACACTAAACCCAGCACCCTAGATGCCCTTAACTATGCCGTACGCTGTGTGCATAGCGTGCAAGGTAAATGAGTTGCAAAGAATAGGGTGCACTGGGGTTCTCCAGAGGCTTGAGCGTCTTTGTGGCCAGGACAAGCTAGTCTGGTTATGAAGTGACGCTTTGGGCTTTCCAAAGCCAGGAGGATGGGATCTGTCTGAGAGTTTACTAACTGCAGTCTCTGCAGATCTGTTGCAAGAGTAGAGTTTAGCAGTCAAACTAAGACTCGAAGACCTTTTTCAAGAAGCATTGCCTTCCTTGGAGGTTCCAAGAGAAAAGACATGGATGCTTTCCTGTCATGCACATGTCTTGGAAGTGCAACCACAATATAAAAAATTGGCTAAATTAAAGGACAAACATTTTTCCTTCCCCTCTGACTTTCTTTCTTGAGTAGTCTGTAAGTTGCTATATGTCTTTAGCACAAACCTCTTTGCTTCACCTGTGACAAATAAGTAGTTTGTGCATGCTAATGCTTCCTCCATAAAGAAATGTGTGTGTGAACTTGTAATTTCTTTAACTAGCTTTAGAACTGTAAATGATTTTTGTCCCCTGTAACCTAGAGCATGCAGGATTTATAAAATTCATAGTCTTAAGTTTGCATAACTGACTATATTTTTGATGCAAGCCAAACATGACCTGGTTTTGAGGGAAATAAGTCAGCTTGCTAGTGCTAAGACATGACTTCCTAAAGATGCTGCTTTCACTGGATTACCCATTTATCTGCCTGTGTTTCTTAGCAAACAGAGACTTTTTCTCAAATCTCAGTCCACACCGAGCACCTCAGACAGATGTGTCTGCGCACGGTCTGGAGGAGCTGGCCGGTCTCACTTCTGAACAAGCTTCCAAGAACACAGTAAGTAAGATTTCATGAGTTTTGCCTTCTCCTAAGGACCTTCTCTAGGTGTTAAAATAGTCATCGAAAGCGTCTCTTGCTGAGGTAAACAAAGGCGAAACTGCTGAGAAGGTGCTGTGTGGTGTTTCCGGCCTGTGGCAGAGCATCTGAAGCTAGACTGCAGCTCGCGCTCTAGTGCAGCCTCGTGTGTGAGCTGTCAGGTTCTTTCCTCCCCTCACCATCCCATGTTCTCTACTATAAAAAGGAAAGAAGCAGCCAACCGAACATGGCAGAGTAATTTCCTGCGCCTTATTCCAATCTCCAAATTGTTACTTTCTATTTGTATCATTCTTAGTTCCAATACCTACTCCCTCAAAGTAGTAGCAGCTGGATTAGGTAAAGCAGGTGAGTTGAGATGTCATTTTAATGGGGAAGTTTTGGAAGAGACCTTTAGTGTGTGCGTATATAAATCTCTTCTTATTGACAGTAATTAAGCCTCATATTTTATTGATGGTGGAGACGCCTTAATTTGATATTTAAATTTGAGCATCGCTTTAACTTAATGTTTTTGTAGGTATTACAAGGAGTCGTGTAGTGTTTCCTAAGAGAGCTTGTTCTACTAACGAGCTTAGGCTGTAGTAGGTGTTTAAAGAAACAGCTTCTGAGGAAACATTCACCATAAGTCTAGACAGGGAAGCAGGTCCACGTGAGCAAGAACAGTGGCCGATTATCAGTGAAGTCGGTGACGAAGCGAACAGGACCTGAGTGCAGTTCTTATGTAATGAGGTCTGTGGAGGGCAGCTTGTGAAGGAGGCAGATCTTGAGCTCCGTCTTTAAGCATAGAACCTATATGACTGACAGGAAGACAGTCCCCTCCTGGGGGAGAGTCATTAGCAGAAGAGAAAAGCCTATGTGCCGCATACATATTTAGTCTGCTCAGGAGCTGGTATGGGTTTGTGGCATCGAGATCAAACTTTCAGGAAGCCTAGTGTCCTTTTTATAATGGCTGCTAAGAAGCATGCTGGAGAAAACTATTTAGGAAGCTTTGTTCTTTACGAGGGGTGTGTGTGTGCGTGTGGGCACACACGTGTATTTTAAGCCTTGGATTATGGTAGAAATCCAGAAGAAACTGACTTTTCAGAGAGTATTGTGTGTAAGTTTTTCAATTTTTGTCTGATCTGTTTTTCCCAGGATACCTTTGTGGCAGTGTTTTCCCTTGTGTCTGGACGGCTAGTGCACATTTCTGAGCAGGCTGCTTCGATCCTGAACTCTAAGAAAGATTTCTTGACGTCCTCACGCTTTGTTGACCTGCTTGCCCCTCAAGACGTGAGGGTGTTCTACACACACACTGTTCAGAGTCAGCTTCCTTTCTGGAGCAGCCGGACCCAAAGAGGTAATGAGACCAATGTTAGGGTGAGTTATCTTGCCCCGGGATCTGGTCATGCTTACAGAAGTAGTACAGCATACACGTTTTCCTTATTCTTTGTGCTTCATTTGTGTATTTACTTATTTTTCTTTTTTGTTTTTTGAGACAGGGTTTCCCTATGTAGCCAAGGCTGTCCTGGACCTCACTTTGTAGGTCACACTGGCCTCAAACTCAGGGATCCACCTGTTTCTACATCTTTTTTTTTAAGATTTATTTATTATGTATACAACATTCTTTCCTCCATGTATGCCTGCACGCCAGAGAAGGGCACCAGATCTTATTACAGATGGTTGTGAGCCACCATGTGGTTGCTGGGAATTGAACTCAGAGGACCTCTGGAAGAGCAGCCAGTGCTCTTAACCACTGAGCCATCTCTTCAGCCCCCTGTTTCTACGTCTTTAGTGCTGGGATTAAAGGCATGCACCACAACAGGCTTTATTCTCCTCTGTAAAAGGAACACAATAAAATGGTATTTTTGTCATTTAGTGACATAACAAACCAGTACATTTCTTTTTATAAACTTAAATTTTTCAGATTTTATATGAAAAATATCTTTGATTACCAGCATACTTCACAGCGGGTGACGGCAATACAGGCACTCTTCCCTTGGAATCCATACAACATGCTTTCTTCCTGTGCAGTCTTCATGATCCCTTTGTGTAACAGTTTTGACTTTATAGACAAGATGCTGATCACCCCTACTCAGTTTTTCTGGCCCTAAAAGTCCATGGATCTCATAACTTTGTTTCCGTGTGAAATGCTCATTTGTCTGAACCAGATATGCAGTCACAGGAAAGGGTTTATTTGGCTTCACGTCTCATCATAGTCCATCATTTGGTGGAAATCAGAAAAGGAACTCAAACAGGACTGGAACCTGGAGGCAGAGGCCCAGAGGGGAGCTGCTTGCTGTCTTGGTTCACATGAATTCCTCAGCTTGCTTTCTTATAGAACCCAGGACCACTAGCCCAGGGATGGCATCAACCACCATGGCTGAGCCCTCCTCCCTCACTGATTGCTAATTGAGAAAATGTCTTACAGCAGGATCTCATGGCAGCACTTCCTCAGCTGAAGCTCCTTCCTCTCTAATGACTCTAGCTTGTGTCCGGTTGACACACAAAACCAGCCAGTATATAGAGCCAAAAATGGCCTTAAACTGTAATCTGTCTGCCTCTTCCTCCTGAGCAATGGGATTGCAGTCATATGCCACCAGGCAGACTTATGCAGTACTGGGGATCAAACTTAAGGTTTTGTGCAGACTAGACAAGCATCTCCTGACTGAACTACATCCCGTTTATATGTGTGAGTGTTTTTCCTGCTTGTCTGTCTGTGCACCACATGGGCTTCAGGCCCCATGGAAGCCATAAAAGAACATTAGATTCCCTAAAACTGGAGCTCCAGACAGTTGTTAGCTGTCATCATGTAAGTGCAGGGAATTGAGTCTGGGTCCTCTAGCAGATCAATCAGTATCTTAGCACTGAGCCATCCCTCTAGTGCCCTTTTTTTCTAATTTTCAAAAAAAAAAGTTCATTTTATAGTTCTGAAAAGTGGAAAACAGGTAAGCATGGTAGCTAAGCCCAGCATTCTGGAGAATGAGTCAGGGTGTGACTTCAAGGCCGTTGTGGTCTACATTGGTGAGAAACCCTAAGAAAGTGTAGCACAAGATTTACTGTTTCTAATCATGTTTAAGTTCAGGGATTAATAGTATGAAATATGTTTACACTCTAGTGAAACAGACTGCCACGACTTTATTACCTTTTGGCCTCCACCTTTATGGTGTTTTAAATCAAGTGCTCACTACCTTCCTCTAGCTCCGTTACCTCTCTTTCCCCATCTTAAAAATACTGCTATTGTTCATCTTCCTTTCCTAAACACTCGTTTCAACATTCATAGTCTGTTTGTTTTCTGCTTTCGTCAATGACCCATTCTACGAACATTCAACACTTGGGGCCAGTGATCCATTCTAGATTTGGCCAGAACTGTTCTAGATGCTGGGTTGATAAACATGTTGCCAGCTCTTTCCGGTTTTGTTTTTTGTTTTAATTTTTGTCTTTTGCTTTTTTTTTCCTTCAGCAGTGTTTGTATAGGTTAATCATTGCCATGATATTTTCATCCCTCCTAAAACTTTACTGTATCCTGAAATCATTACTTCTGTGATGCAGGCCTGATGTGCATCTGGTTTATTCCGAATAGTATACTTCTGCTATGTAAATCTGAGGTTTGAGCTTCAGCTGAGAACAGTTAGTAAGCTCCATGTCCGTTCTGGGCAGTGCCCGTGCTACCTGCTTCAGTCTCCTCCTCTGAGCTTAGAGGACATCAGTGGACACAACACGGAATGCTACGTCCTCTGCTGTCAGTTGGGCCATGTTTTAGAACACGCTTCCACTTAGTGTCGGTTGTATAAACCACTCAGGAGGACCAGATGGCTGTTCAGAACTCACTTTCAGCTTGTGGAGTGCCTTATGGGCTTGTGTCCACTGAGATCACAGAGTCTGCCTCGTGGTGAACATAGAAGCCTGGTGTAATGTGTAAATGGTGTGAGCAAAAGGCAATTTTCTGATTCTTTGTATCATCCTTCCTTTAGCTGTGCAGAGACGTCGTCCTCTTCAGTATTTTGGACCTGCGGGTTCTCACTCATTATGTTACTGTGTATTTTTGCAGTTTTTCATAGTTCTGTAACTTAGGTCTTTTTACTTCAGTGAAGCGTTTGGGCAGAGGTTCTGCCTCCTCATTTGACTCTAACGTGTATTTGCCTCTAGGTTGTCACCAGGAAGGCTGGCTAAAACAAACACTGCAGTAATTGGTCTCGTCCTCGAGAGATGACATTAGCAGTACATTAGAGTCATGAAAGGGTCATGCGTGTAACCTAGAGCACAGTGTTAGATCTCCCCAAGGGCAGAACAAAAGCAAAGGAAAACAGTCACATTCATGTGCATCAAAGAACTGAAGTCTGAAGTCACTCCACAGTTCCCCAAGCTGTTAGAGTGGACCAGACTGTCGTCAGACCGTCACAGAGACGTAAGTGGATGTGCTTAGCTGGAGAGTAAGGGGAAGATGGCAGGGTCAGACGAAGGAAAGCGCAGGCCCAGATGAGAGCAGAGTGGTGGACAGGATTGCTTCCCTGAGGAGCTGCCTGTGAGGGACACAACGGCCATTTTCCTTTGTTTCCAGCTTCACAGTATGGATCTGCATCAGTGAAATCCTTCTTCTGCAGAATCTGGTAAGTAAAGGGTATGGAGGCTCAAAATGTGGCTCTCAAATTTCCGCTCGACCCTTATGGTGATGCTTTCACATTCAGCTAGATTCTGCTATAGATACAATAACGTGAGACGGAACAAATAAACAAAAATCTCTCTTGATTCTTACATGAGAATTTGTATGTGACTGGGTGGTCGTGGCACATGCCTTTAATCCCAGCACTCGGGAGACAGAAGCAGGCAGATCCCTGAGTTGAAGGCCAGCCTGGTCTACAGAGTGAGTTCTAGGACAGCTAGGGCCGTTACGCGAGAAACCCTGTCTCAAAAAACAAACAAAAAAATTTGTATGTGATTGAGAAGAAAAAAAGACTGAAAGATAAATGCTAGCCCCGTATATCATCAGAGCCCTTGGTTTGAAGTTAACAATAAAACTGTTTTGAGCCAGGCAGTGGTAACGCACACCTTAGTCCCAACACTCAGGAGGCAGAGGCAAGTAGATCTCTGTGAGTTCAAGGCCAGCTAGGTCTATAAGAACTAGTTGCAGGACAGGCTCCAAAGCTACACAGAAACTCTATCTCAAAAAAACAAACAAAAAAAATGTGTTTTGAGCCCCATTTTATTTGCTTTTCATTTTTCAGTCACATTTAAAATTAATTTTTAAAATTTCCCCACACCTATCTCTTTGTTTTTATAATTTTTAATAGCAGGCCTTAAAAAGAGAGTGATGTAGAAGAAAATTTACCACACCTTAACAGAAGTGACTTCTTGTAAATAGTTGTCACCCTCTAAACAAATTACTATAATGTTGCTTTCATTGTAAAAAGAAAGACTTTAACTTGCTATTATTATTTTTATTTTGAGACAGGGTTTCTCTGTGTAGTCCTGGCTGTACTAAAACTCACTCTATAGACCAGGCTGGCCTCAAACTTATGGAGATCCACCTGTCTCTGTCGTTTGAGTGCTGGAATTAAAGGCGTGCACCACCATGCCCAACAAGAAAAAACATTTTTAAGTGTCACAATTGTTAACAGCAGTATTTAAGTTAGTAACTACTCCAGATGTTTAGAGAAGGAAAATGTTTATAATGGAAATAACCAAATATTCTGTAAAACTGGGGGGATTTGAGCTAATAGTGTTTGTGGACCTAAGCAGGAGGGATAATCCGACTGACAGTCAACAGGTAGGAGGGCTGTATGGTTTACTGTGTCCTTCACCAGTGCCTTTATCAGAAGCAGGCCTGAAATAGAGTAAATGTGGGGGCATCCCTGCAGGTGTCAGACAGGCAAGCCAACCAGGAAGAGATAAGAAGGAAAACCTGGTACAGATTGACTTTGTCAGCCTGGATCAGACTTCACGGAGTTAATGACAGGAGATTTATTCCCAGTGTATTTAAGCCCAGTACAATTTGAAGAAGAAGAAAAAAAAAAGGCTTCCTTGGGTAATACAGTCCCCAGTGCACAGAGAAGCATAATTACATTAAACTCAACTCGGGGTATTGTCATTCCCCCCAAGCAGATGGAGGCTAGAGATACACTGCCTGTGCTAGCTTTCAGGGCCTAAGGGTCTGGCGTTGTAGAGATAGGCTAGAGGTCATTTGGGTAGTTAGTTTCCTCTGGTCCTGGTTGTAGGAGCTTGGGGGAGCCTCTGGCTATCAGGGCCATTTCAGTTACTAACCACATCCAGTACTGGTTGTAGGAGCTTGTGTGGCCTGGCCCAACAGATGACACAGATCACCAGGCTGTTAATCTCTTCCAGTTCCCAGCTTTCTGGATAGAAGGACAGGTTTTTCATCTTTCCCACCGGAAAGACAAAATCCTGTGTGCCTAACATTCCTGGTTTCTCTGGAGATCTGTGGGCACAATGACCTCATGCTCTGCTCCCAACATAAATGACACACGGGCTTAAATCACACTGAATACTTGTAGGTCCTGTCTGCATCAGACTGCTCAAAGCAAACATCTTTGGTCCTCGTGTGTTTAAACTCTGTAAGCAGGAAACCAACAATGTGTAAATACAAATGTGTTTACTAGCAACAAATTCCAGACAAGAGCGCGGGTTCTCTCGTGAAGACAGTGGAGAAATTGCTGTTTTATTCAGACTTTTTGTCTGTTTTCTGTTGTAACCCAGCCCCTAAGAGTGTCTAGTTTGCAGAGGATAAGGGTTTGGGTGTGTCGTTCTGATGTCAGAGAGCATGAAGCCAGTGTCTGCTCGGCATTAGGCAAGGGCTTCATGAAGAAGGGCAAACTGGCATGGGCAAAAAGGCAAAGGGAGCCAGACACCATAACAGCTAGCTCTCACCAAAGTTAGCCCACTCTGACAGGGTCTGCGTTGATCCCCTCGTTATGGTGGTGCTCCCATGACCTCTTAGAGCCCCACATTGCTCTCACTGCCATTGCACTGGCTGGGGACTTTGGTGGTAGCAAATCACATCCAACTGGCGAGGAGGGGACCCTTCTCTGAGGAATCCCAGTTGCAGCAAGTGCCCTAAAGAAGGTGAGCGAGTAAACCAGGCAGCCTTAAGGAAGTTTCTGAGGAAATATGGTCCGTGTGGAAGAAACAGATGTGCAAAGGCCCTGGGGTGGAACACACCTGAGTGTGGAAAGGTTAATGGAGAACCTGGCTGGAACAGAAGGGAAGAGAGGAGGGTGGATGGAAAGCCTAGATCCCAGGGAATTTTACACTCAGAAGGAAGTATTTGGTTGAGATGAATTGCTTTCAAAACCTTTTCCTTAGGACTTTCTAACCTAACAAGCAAAGAAAATAGTATAATGAGCCAGGTATGTTCTGACTACCCAACTATAAGCCATGGCCAGCCTGGTGCCACTTGTTCCTCCACCAGTTCTTCCCTCTGCTCTTATCTCAGAACTGAGACATTTCCTCCATTAGTATTTCAGAATGTATTTCTAAAAAGCAAAGTTACCATTCACCTTATGATGATAAAACCATCCTGGCCTTTGACCAGTAAGAACACTGTTAGGATCGATGCCCTGCCCTTCTAGCAGTATCTACATGGTCCTTGACAGCCTCCTTTGCTTTTAGTCATGTGACATCCCAGACTCTGAGTCATGCTTTCTCCAGGTGTTCCCTTTTGCAGGTGGAGGGAAATGACATTACCATTGAGACCCTGTCTGGGTGAGGGTCAGTCCTTACTCTGGGGCTGCAGTATTTGTACAGTGCTAAGAGGTCTCATTTATCAAGAAAGCACATTTTAAATTACAAAGGACTGTGTGGACTGCTGTGTGAAGGACCAGGTCAGCTGTAGCACTGGAAGGCGTGGGTTGTAAAGTCAGGCTAGTGAGGTGGTAGAAGAAAAAAAAAAATTGGTTGCTTTGCCAGGACTTATTGACTGAGGTTTCTGTCCCGCCTGGTCTTGTAGCCATTCAGCCCCAAAGAAATACACAGAGGTCTACATTAATTATAGACTGATTGGCCTAGTAGCTCGGGCTTATTAACTCATAACTATTAGCCCATAATACTTGTTTGTGTTAGCTACATGGCTTGGTACCTTTTTTGGTGAGGCAGTCACATCTTACTTGCTCTGTGTCTAGCTTCCTCTCTGTCTGGGTGATGACTGCAGACTGAACCTTTCCTTTTCCCAGAATTCTCCTGTTCTCACCCCACCTATACTTCTTGCCTGGTTACTGGCCAATGAGCGTTTATTTAAAATACAATTGACAGGATACAGACCATTGTCCCACAGCAAGGACTTATGGGTTATAATTGGAGCATGATATAAAAAGGAATGAGGGATTGGCGATAGGAATCTTGGGTGGAAATATCTGAGGCCCGAGAGCATGGAGCAAAAGCATCTTCCTGGAGAGGAGCTGTGTCTGAGTTAATCTGGATTTACATTGAGACTGTATGAAAACATAGTTCTAGGTAGAGGTGCAGGCCAGAGGGTAATGTGTAGTAGTGCAAGTGTATATAAGTGACATTTAGAACCCTTGGCATGGACAAGGCTGAAGAAGTTCTTTATAGGGGGAAGCTGGACAAATGGAACATGAACTCTTGTGTAGTTGGGGGAAGGCTGTCATCCACATGACTAAAATAGGAAGCAGAGTCATAGTGAGGGTAGCCAGTACACTGGGACTGCCTTGGGATTGGGGTCACTAATCTAGATTAAGTTAGAAGAGAGACTTGATTACAGACAAAGAAGAATGGCTCACTCTTTGACAATTAGACTCTACAGCATGTGGCATGTCCCAGTAGCATAGAGGAGAAAGCTTTGTGCACATCCTCAGAGCTTCCTCAGTGAGACTGAGAAGGGGTCTGTCTCTATTCCAGAGGCCAGGCTAGGCAGCTAGGTTTTAATGTGCTTTCCCCAGCCAGGCATTTTGCAGGACACTGCTGACCTTCAAGCCAAGCCTGCAGCAACCAAGAAAGTAGCTGGAGCTTTGGTCAGTTCTTTAACAACAGAAGAGGGGTGCGCTATAGTTGGGTTTAGCCATGTGATCACATGGGGCCCCATTTTCTATTTGCAGTGCTTGGTGTACCTCACGGTGGAAGGGTAAGAGTCAGTGGGAGTTTGGGGCATGGTCATGAGCAGGTCATGGGTGGGGTGACTCTCACAGTGATGTGAGCAGCCCTCCATAAAACTTCTTAGGTAGTGAGTAGTGGATGATCGTTATTGCCCAGAGGTACTAAGATTTCAAGCTAACCTTCCCTTTTAGATTGGGTCTTTCTGTGTTGGGAATTCCCGGTGGAGCATCCCCAGCCTTTTCACAGTGGGCTGAGTGCACCACTATCAGCTCTAATCACTTTGATCTCTTCAGTGGAGGTGGAGACAGAGCACAAAAGAAGCATTACTCTCCGTTCTGGATCCTCCCCTATTTGGTTCACGTACATAGCTCTGCCCAACCAGAACCAGAGCCTTGCTGTCTAGCACTGGCTGAGAAGATTCACTCTGGTTATGAAGGTAAGCCAGGATTTCCTGTGCTCAGTGAGAGGCAGAATGCAGTGTTCAGACAGGAGTGTGGAGAATGTTGTTCCTATAGTTTCCAGGCAGAAGGCTGCTTCATGTCCAGTGTGGGCCATAAACTCACTTCTAGCTGGTGTTAACTGGGTGCTGTTTGCTGACCTTGACTTCCTGTGCTGTTATCACTGCCACAGTGTGACTTCAGCAGCAGAGTTGGATAGATATTAGTTACTTTAGTCCCTTCTCTATTGGTGACCTGTTCTGTGGCCTTTTACAAGAACCTATCTTAGATGAAATAATAGCACTAAAATCATTTCATGAAGAAGCCACAAGAATGATTGCATTTGCTAGGTAGCACATGCCTTGAGGGACCAAGGCATGAATGCCCTGGGTTACATAATAAGTTCAAGGCTAGCCTGGGCTACATAGTGATTCCCTGCCTCAACAAACCAAAAGCTGGAGGTGTAGCAGTGGTAGAGTGCTTGTCATGCTGTGTAACTACAAGGCCCTGGGTTTGATTCTTAACACTTGATGGAGGGGGAAGCAACATGGTTTTTTTGGGGGGGGTGCGGTTCAAGACAGGGTTTCTCTGTAGCTTTGGTGCCTGTTCTGGAATTAGCTCTTGTAGACCAGGTTGGCCTCAAACTCACAGAGATCGGCCTGCCTCTGCCTCCCAAGTGCTGGTACTAAAGGTGTGCGCCACCACCGCACGACTGAAACAACATGTTCTACAAGTGTTTTGAAACTTCCAGAAATTGCAGTATGTATATTCAATAAACAGAAATCCATTTCTAAACTTGTGTATAGGCAACTTTCATTTACTACCTAAAAACATAGTTGGCTCTGATGAGACATGATATGTGCTTTCCTACAGATTACCACCCTATAAGTCACAATGAAAACATAGGACTGTTGGAAAAATTAGTTTGGGGGCACAATGATAAAAAATAATTACAAGTCAGGTGGTGGTGGCACACATCTTTAATCCCAGCACTCAGGAGCAGAGTCAGGCAGATCTCTGTAAGTTTGAGGCCAGCCTGGTCTACAAGAGCTGGTTTCAGGACAGGCTCCAAAGCTTCAGAGAAACCCTGTCTCGAAAACAAAAACAAAAAACAGAAAAACAAAAAGATAAAGGGCCTAAAGAGATACCTCAGCAGTTAGGAGGACGGCTGCACTTCAGTAGGTCCTGGTTCACTTCTCAGCACCCAAATAGTGGCTCACAGCTGCCTGTAACTCCAATCTAGGGGGTCTCACTCCCTCTTCTGACCTGATCCTGCACATACATGCAGACCAAACATGTACACACATAAATTTTCTTTTTTAAAAGGAAATAATAAATCATTAATTTATACGTTAAACAATAACAACAGCACTCCTGTAACTGCCTCGGAATTCACCGAGGTAGCCACAGTTGAGATGTATCTGTGTTGTATGTATTCATGAGTAGCTCCAGACACGGGGTGCCTTTTTGTGTATTCACTTAGGGTTTTTTGCAGTTGGCATCATGCTGAAGTAACTGATGTAAGCCTACTCTCAGAGTGTGGACTGCATTTTTCAGTGCACATTTTAGATCAGAACTTGCCTGACTCGATGGTACTAATTTTATTCTACAACAAATTGCTTTAGTGCTATTGCAAGTGTTTTCATTTAGTTACACACCGCCACCAAAAAATATTCAGCCCTTCCCTTATTCCCACTTTACCTATTAGATATTTATGATAAAGAAATAAGCTATTAAGAATGCAGTAGACTTTTTGTATTTAAATTAGCCATAATATAGTCATTACATATTGACCTCTTTAAAATCAAGTTAATAATGGAAACTATCATTATTTTACTGTGGCTTTGACTTCATGGCAGTCAGACCTTAGATTTAAGTTAGATTTCTGCCGTTTCATTTTGAGATTTTTATCCCTTGTATGTTGAGTAGATGATTGATTGCATATTTGACCCTAATCAGCCTTTCTCCTTTTTAATAGCTCCTCGAATCCCTGTAAATAAGAGAGTTTTTACTACAACACACACCCCAGGATGTGTGTTTCTTGAAGTAGATGAAAGGTAAATATTTCTTTGAGCCTAAAAGAGATTTGTTTTGGAAGACAAACCAAGGTACTAGAGGTCTGTGTTAGGCTTTGTGTACTGTTGTGTATTCTGTGACAGTCGGTTTGCCTGCATGGCTCCTGCTGGTTACAGTGCAGCTTAAATTGAGTCCTCTTAAATACATTTTCAAATCACATTTATTTATTGGTGTGTGTGTGGTGTGTGTGTGTGCTTCCATGTACATGTGGGGTCAGAGGACACCTTTCTGGTGTTGGGTTTCACCTTCCACTGTTTGGGTCTCAGGGACGCATCTCAGGCCAGCGGGCTTGGAGGCAAGTACTTGTACCTGTTGTCTGAATTTTAGTGTAAACATTTTGCATACTGTATTATTAAAAGTGATTTATGTGATACCTTCCTAGATCTCATAACATTGAGGCATAAGTGGTGCAGGTGTTATTACTCTTATTTTACATAAATCAAGGATCAGTTCACCAAGAATATCTGACTATACTCAACTTAGGACCAAGATTTAAAATCTTTAGCATTTACTCTAGTGGTATTACCATTTGACAAATGTGCTCAAATCAATTATGCTAAATATTGTAGTCTGAAGAGAGAGAAAAAAAGAAGACATACGTTTTTAATAAAGGCTAAGTTTTAAGAATTTTTCTTTATTTTGAACTTACATTACCTTTCTTTTTAGGGCAATTTTAAAATGATTTTGTTATTTTTTTAACAGTGATAGATGATGCTTATTGCTGTTTTTCAGTATTTTTTAGAAAAAAAATTTACTTTATGTGTACAGGTGTTTTGCCTGCATGTATGTCTGTACCACGTGTGGATACACCTCTAAGGAGGACAGAAGACAGCTTCAGATCCCCTGGAACTGGAGTTACAGATGGTCGTGAGCCACCATCTGGGTTCTGAGAATCGAACTCAGGTCCTCGGGAAGATCAGTGTTCTTAATTGCTGAGCATCTTTCCAGCTCCTGTTTTTTTGTATTTTTGTTTGGATAAAGCAAATGTTGGCCGGGCGGTGATGGTGCACATCTTTAATCCTAGCACACAGAAGGCAGAGGCAGGCGGATCTCTGTGAATTCAAGGCCAGCCTAGCTTACAAAGTGAGTTCTAAGACAGCCAGGGCTACACAGAAAAACACTATCTCAAAAAGCCAAATAAGCAAATGTTGATATCAGCTAGTATATGCGGCCCCACATATACACATTTATTTAAGAATCTTATTCTTGAAATTTGAAAATCCGGGTAACATGCTTTAGTGTAAAACAAAGCACAGAAAATGTTTCCGGAGCCTGTTTTGTCTAAGCCATTCTGAAAACATTGCTGTGAGTATTGGTTGGGATGATAGTTGCATTTGGATACTATATTTGATTTGGCCACTACATTGTATTCAGTCAGTATTTAACCATGTGTTTGTTCATCAGTCTTGGTTACTGTAGTGAAATACTGGAAATGGCCAAACTTATAAGGAGGGAAGAAAGGTTTAATCCCTGCGCACTTTCAGGCCATGGTCACTCAGCTGGCTCCATGGCTTTGAAATCTCTGGTGGGGCAGGATATCATGGTGGGATCACACAGTGACGTTAATCTGCTTCCTTCCTGAATGAATGCTGCTTGCTGGCTCACTCCCTGACTTACCCACTGCCTCACGTTTTACTAGCTTTCCTACCTAACCTGGGACCACTGGAAATGATGCCCACTGTAGACAGTTGAGGCAGTCCTTCACAAACATGTCCACAGACTATTATGATGAAGACAGTTATTCAGCTGAGACTTCCATCAGGCGATTCTAAGCTGTTCAGGTTGACAGTTAATGCCAGTTCAGACAAGGCCTGAGGGCATACCCCAGTACCCCAACTTCTTTCCACTAGGCTTTGCCTCCTAAAGGCTTTACCACACTGTACTAATGCTGTGTAAGTTCACAGCCCGTTTTATCATTAGCATCCTGTTACATGTGCTCTTTCTAAATGATAGTATAACAAAGAGCGCAAGACTCATGAGGAACTTGATAAAAATTCATGTCCATGGGTTATCTCCAGAGTGTGTGATTCATGAGTTCACAGTGAGCCCGCAATCCTGCTCTTAGGGAATGAGGTGATTTTGATGCAATGTATCAGATGACTACTGACATAGTTAGTTAGCTTATATAGGTTTTTTTGCTTTCATGGGTGCGTTAATGGACATCTTTTCATAAATGTTCTTCCTATTTAGAATTAAATAGGGAAGTTAGGGTTTGGTGGTGATGTTTTATTTTGCAGAGCAGGAGATGGGATCCTTAAGTATGCTAAGCACATAGCCTCTCACTGAGTTATATTGCCAGCCTGAGTGGGTATTTTTAAGTATATAAAAACTACTTAATTACTTGCTCAGTATAACATGCTTCCTGTGCTGTGTACCTGTGCCCCAGGGCTGTGCCTTTGCTGGGTTACCTACCTCAGGATCTGATTGGAACATCCATCTTAACATATGTGCACCCTGAAGATCGGCCTCTGATGGTTGCCATACACCAAAAAGGTGGGGTCTGCTCCTTTACGGACGCTGTTATTTGTCACTAATTGGTTCTGATAAGAAATGTATTGAACTGCTAAAGTAATTGTTTCCTCCTTTAAAGTGATAACTGAAGCAGGACACTTGCAATCTTATCTGTCTAAAGTTTGGTTTTAATCTTGTTGCTTTACATAGTTTTAAAGTATGTTGGCCATCCTCCATTTGAGCACTCGCCCATCAGATTCTGCACTCAGAATGGAGATTATGTCATTCTGGATTCCAGCTGGTCCAGCTTTGTGAACCCCTGGAGCCGGAAGGTTTCCTTCATCATTGGTCGGCATAAAGTTCGAACGTAAGTTCATCAGTTGGTGCTATGGGGTACAGAGGTGAGTGGGGCAGATGTCACCTGTCATGGAAGACGAACATGATTAAGTTTTTTTTTGCTACTTTCATGGCACTGCCAGCACTCTGATTTTTCTAATAATGATTATAGTCTTTGGGCGGTGTCTCACCTCTTAGGTCACTGTGATGACTGTAGTGTTGGGACGATGTCTCAGCTCTTAGGTCACTGTGATGGCTGTAGTCTTGGGTGGTGTCTCAGCTCTTAGGTCACTGTGATGGCTGTAGTCTTGGGCGGTGTCTCAGCTCTTAGGTCACTGTGATGACTGTAGTGTTGGGATGGTGTCTCAGCTCTTAGGTCACTGTGATGACTGTAGTCTTGGTGTCTCAGCTCTTAGGTCACTGTGATGGCTGTAGTCTTGGGCGGTGTCTCAGCTCTTAGGTCACTGTGATGACTGTAGTGTTGGGACGGTGTCTCAGCTCTTAGGTCACTGTGATAACTGTAGTCTTGGAGTCTCAGCTCTTAGGTCACTGTGATGGCTGTAGTCTTGGGCGGTGTTTCAGCTCTTAGGTCACGGTAGCTGTACTGTAAATCTGTGACTCCAGGTCAGGGGAACCAGTGTCCTCTTCTGGCCTTCACAGGCACCAGGCATGCACGTGGTGCACAGACATATACTCAGGCAAAACACCATACACATTAAAAAATTAAAGTTTTTTAAAGATTTAATTTTGTAAGTATAAGTGTTTTGCTTGCATGTATGTAAGTATCCTGAGTACGTACCTGGGTCCGTGGAGGCAACAAGAGGACACTGGGTCCTCTGGGACTGGAGTTACGGACTGTTGTAAGCAGCTGTTGGAAGAGCCAGGAACCAAACCCAGGTCCTCTTTAAAGCAGAAAGTGTTCCTAACCACGGAGCCCTCTCTTTGGCTTCTCACTTGGCTGTTTCTTGGTTAGTTCTTCCATCCAGCCTGGACTGGGCAAACATTCTCCCACAGGGCTACATCACCCAGCCTCACACCAAATGTCAGGGGTAATGCCTACATCCTAAGACTTCATGAGTGATATATCTGACTCCGTATTCCTCATCAGTACCCACTCTACCGAGGACCCAAGAGATAGTTTCCTGTCATGACGAATGTGTGAGCCTTGGTACCTAAACTGGTCCCTTCCTTTATCTCTCATCTCCCCTTAATAACTTGGGGACCTCGAGAGGTTGACATCCATTGTAGGATGGTTCTTGTAAAGCACTTGAACAATGATGATCACTCTCTAACAGTGGCTCTCACCCTTCCTGATGCTGGGACCCTTTAATACAGCTCCTCATGTTATGGTGACCCCATCCATAAAATTATTTTATTGCTACTTTGTAGCTGTAATTTTGCCACTGTTATGAATCATAATGTAAATTTTTTTGGAGATAGGGATTTGCCAAAGGGGTTGTTGCAACCCTCAGGTTGAGAACTGCTGCTTTATGGCTTTTGGGGATGTTATTTTCATTTTCTTAGAGACTAACATAGTTTTGAGGAGGAGGTCTTAATGTCAGTTTCCTCTCTTTGTCATCTTTGTTGGTATTCACTATATTCAGGTAGTTTTTATTTCGTTTTTTAATTTATCGTGTAAGATGGGGGAATATGTAACATGACACACACATGTGGAGCTCAGAGAACATCTTGTGTGGGTATCACCTTTCACCATGGGCTCTGAGATCCCTCCAGTCATCAGGCTTACACGACAAACGATTTTACCCTGAAGCACCTCAGTGGCAGATTTTATTTTTGGGGGGAGGAGGGTTTAATTACATTTTTAAAATAGAAAACAAATTATCTTTTTTCATTTTACATACCAATCCCAGTTCCCACTCCCTCCCTCCTGTCCCCTCCACCTACTCCCCTACCTAACTCCCCATCCACTCTTCAGAGAGGGTAAGAAACATTGCTTTGAGAAAAGTCCAGGGCCCTCCCTACTATATCTAGGCTGAGCAAGGTATCCATCCAAAGAGAATAGGTTCCCAAAAAGCCAGTACAAGCAGCAGGGACAAATCCTGGTGCTACTGCCAGTGGCTCCACAGTCTCCCCCAGCCATACAGCTGTCACCCACATTCAGAGGGTCTAGTTTGGTCCTGTGTTGGTTTCTTCTCTGTCCAGCTGGAGATGGTGAGCTCCCATTAGCTCAGGTTTTAAATCCTCTGAAGTTTATAAATGAGGTGGGAGGTAGGAGTGTGACAGCCTCATATCCACCACTAGGGGGGTTGTAGAGCATCTTTATCAGGTAGCATAGGTGATTAGTAGCTTTATATTTTATTTATTTTTGGTGTTTTGAGCCAAGCTCTCATCATGTAGTTCTGGCTGTCCTAGAACTTACTATGTAGACCAGGCTGACCTCACAGAGATCCTCCTGCCTCTGCCTCCCAAGTCCTGGGATCAAAGGCATGTGCTACCATGCCCAACTAAATTTTTAAAAGTTTATTTTTACTATGTTTTTTTAACTATGTGTAGATTAGGTGTATATGACTGCATGTGGGTATGTGCAGATGCCAGAGGTTATAAGTCACTTGTCATGGGTGGTAGGAACCAAACTCCAGTTCTCTGGAAGAGTAACAGGTTCTCTTAACCACTGAGCCATCTCCAGCCCAGCTTTAAGTATGTAAGCTTGGCAACTTTAGGGTCTTAACATTTGTACAGAGGGTTCACTCAGTCAGATTTTTAAACCAGTCCTTACTGAATCTCTTAGGAACAAAAGAAGCATCTTAATGCTGGCTTTATGTAAGTAAATACTTTTACTAAATTCACACAAACACACACACACACGCACGCACACACACACACACAGCCCTGAACCTGTTACATAAAGATCAGTGCTGTAGAGAAATTTAAACTGTGCAGGTGTTTGCCTGTAATCCCAGTTCTCAGGAAGTAGAATTAGCCTAGGGTAATTGTAGCAAGATTTTGATTCAAAAAACAACAGCTGAGATGTAATTTATGGTGGATTGTTTTCTTAGCTTGTTCAAGGTCCTGTGTTTTGTTCCCAGGACCACGTGGGTTGGAGTTGTTATGTATATTTTGATTCTTTGGGAATTTTAACTCCATATTTTCTGAATCTAGAGTTAAAGAGTTGGTTCATCAGAACATAGCTGATTCTTTAAATGGTCCGTTGCAAGCACGTTAGTCTTCATTTTAGATGAATTTGATTGTTTGGCTCATTGTTTTTCTTGACATTTTATAGGAGCCCATTAAATGAGGATGTTTTTGCTACCAAAATAAAAAAGGCCCCTAATAACGACAAAGACATAGCAGATTTGCAAGAACAGATTCACAGACTTCTTCTGCAGGTAAAGTTTTAAAAGCACACTATTCCCCAGATGGTGTTTTTGTTAGTTTGGTCTCAGTGAGGTCAGACCACAAGAACACACTGAGGAGAGAGGAACCTTTACCTCCACATCTTAGAAATGTTTGCTCTTCTCTTTGCTTCTATGGATTAAGTTCTGTTCATTTGGTTTCTTATTCTGAGTGAGATGCACAGGACATTTTTGGCTGCACTTACTTCAGCACAACAGACTCGGCCGCAGTGTCAGGGCAGACCCATGCTTTCTTGCTTTCTTCATGAGAAACTCTTCTCATGCTTCAGACACCAGCAGTGTGCTCAGCTCCTGAGCTTGAACGTCAGTGTTTTTTAAAATAATTCCGTTTTTAAAAGTAGAAGAACGAGATGGTTGGTCTCAGTATTTCTTGTCATTATAAAGGAAGAAGAGGAACATTACTTGTTGGAAAGAACAGCTGAAGAAGGTGGGTCCTGTTAGTAAATAAAGTTGAGTATGTCAGTGTTGAATGTGAGCCCAGAGCTTTTCAGAAAAGTTTTTTATAAAATCTCAGGGTTCATGAAGTCTCTGAAATTTTTTTAAAAATCTATGTTTTTATTTTATGTGTTCTGTCTATTCTAAATTGAGCACAGGGAACTGAAGTTTTTTTTTGGTTTTTTTTGTTTTTTTTTTTTGATTTTCGAGACAGGGTTTCTCTGTAGCTTTGGTGCCCGTCCCGGAACTAGCTCTTGTAGACCAGGCTGGCCTCGAACTCCCAGAGATCCACCTGCCTCTGCCTCCCGAGTGCTGGGATTAAAGGCGTGCACCACCACCGCCCGGCTCTGAAGTTTGTTTTATTTTATAAAATTATTTATGATTTACAAAAAGCAGTTACCTTATGGCATCTAAAAGGACATGTTGCTGCAATCTCTACGTAGACTAGAAAGATAGGCCTGCCCTGAGTAGGAAGGTGCTGAGGTGTCTCACACCAGCGTGCAGGCTGACGGCCTCCATACCTACTGTAGCGTTTAAGAAGCCCTTCGCTGTGTGGTGGTCGTAGGCTGGGAGCTCTGAGGTGAGCATCCTTACCACGCACACAGCAGTGACTGAGCTGGCCCCTTCCTTCTAGCCCATTCATGCCAGTGCTTCCAGTGGTTACGGGAGCCTGGGCAGCAGCGGTTCTCAGGAGCAGCATGTCAGCATCCCCTCTTGCAGTGAGTCAAGTGGACACTGTGTGGAGGAAGCACAGAAGGAGCAGGTGTGTGGAAGATGTATTTTGTGCAGATGTAATGTGTCAGTGGAGCTCCTGTACCCGTGACTTCTTAGGACTTGTCATTTGACAAATTTAAATTTATTTTAGAAAATGATGTGAATGGAAATAAATAAATGTCTGTTAAATAAAATCTGAGATAGGCTTAGTGGCAAATGCTTATCATTCCAGCAGGGTGAAAGCAAGAGTTCTGAGGCCAGCTGGGCTACATGGTGAGAACCCTGTCTTTAGAGGTGACATTTGGATTAACTGTATGTTTTCCGAAAAGCAGTGTATCATGAGTAGATGGACATACAGTTTGATTGGCATCATTGTATGGTGGCTCCACAAAAAGTGGAATTGAAGTGAGGGCTGCTTTTAGTCTTGTCTCAGAGAACCAGAGGTTAAGCCTGTATTGTTTGTGTATCTTTTAGTGCACACTTCTACGGTTATAAACCCTGTTTTGTCATTCTTCTCCCTAAGATGACCTTGCAGCAGGTCTATACCTGTGTAAACAAAATTAAGAATGTGGGTCAACAGCTGTACATTGAGTCAATGGCCAGATCAGTCAAGCCAGTGATGGACACGTGCGTGGAGCTGCAGGGTGGTGGTAAGTCAACGGAGTGGCCCTCAGCTGCTCCTGAATCTGTCTCTTGATAGACAGCTGCATGTGTGCACTCTGAGCAAAACCCCTGAGCTCTGTGCTGCTCTCTAGCTTGCAGAATTTCCCAGAAAATGGAATAGTATTGACAGCAGTGATATACTGGCTGCACAATACCACTTGGAAGCTAAACAGTTTTACAATATAGCTCAATATGCCTTAATAAAGCTTTAATTATTTTGATATCATCTGTCTTAGTTAGGTTTCCTTTTGTTGTGAAGAGACAGCATGACCACAGCAACTCCTATAGAGAAAACATTTCCTTGGGGTGGCTTGTTAATAGTTTCAGAGTTCAGTTATTATCATCATGATGGGGAGCGTGGTGGTGTGCAGGCAGATGTGCTGGAGTAGCTGAGAGTGCTACTTAGAGACAACAGGAAGTCACCTGAAAGTCACACTGAGGGAAGCTTGAGCAAAAGAGACCTCAGAGCCTGCCCCCACAGTGACACACGTCCTCCAACTAGTCCATTTCTAATAGTGCCACTCCCTCTGGGGGCCATTTGTTTCAAACCACATTATACTCCCTGGCCCCCAAAGACTTGGAGCCATATCATAATGCAAAAAAAAAAAAATGCATTTAGTCCAACTTCAAAAGTTCCCACAATCAATAATAGTCTCAAACTTATTTCAAAGTCTCTTCTGAGAAGCATGACAATCTCTTAACTATAATCCTCATAAAATTCAAAATCAAAAAAATCACATACCTCCAACATATATTGGCACATAATAAACATTAGCTTTCTAAAACATGGGGACGGGAGCATAGCAAGGAAATACTGAACAAAAGCAAGACCAGAAGCCAGCTGTACAAACTCCAAACTCTGCAGCTCTCTGTCCGATGTCAAAATGCTTTTTAGATCTTCAGCTCTGTTCAGCTTTGTTGAATACAACACACTTCTTTCTCTTGGGCTGGTTCCACTCCCTGTTAGCAACTCTATCTGGAGGTTTCTTCCCACTCACCAGTTCCTGAATAACCAGCCACTCTGAAGCTTAATCTTAATTACAAGCTGTTTGGCCAGTGCCTCAGGCTTCTTACTGGCTAGCTCTACAAAGACAGAAAAGAGGAGATGATGTGGGATACCCCTCTGTATGCTGTGAATATGTTTTATTACCATTGGTTAATAGAGAAGCTGCTTTGGCGTAAGGCAGGATAGAATATAACTAAGCGGGATATCCAAACATATATACAGGAGAAGAAGGGCAGGATTGGTAGGAATGTGAGTCAGCTGCCAAGAAGAGCGATATCAGCAGCAGCCTAAGGAGAAAGACACCAGAACAGAGGTAATACCACAGCACATGGTGATACATGGATTAGTAGAAATGAGTTAATTTATAAGAGAGAGCTAGCCAGTAATAACCCTGAGCTGTCACCCAAGCAATTATACTTAATATTAGCCTCTGAGTGATTATTTCATAAGCAGCTGCTGGGACTGATGCGGGGGAGAGAAACTAGTCCAGCGGGACCAGGCTAGACAGAGAAAAACATTTGGATACACAATTCTGCTCGGCAGGTATCCCATGACTGGCATCTCTACCATCTTGGGTTCTCCAAGGCAACCCAGGCTTCAACTTGACAGCTTCATGAAATGGCCTCTCTACTAGGCCTCCATTCAGGGACACCCCTGACACATGCCTGGCCTCAGCAACTTTATTCCATAACTCCTTTCTTCTATCCTTAACTCTAAACCTAAAAGCATGTGACCAAAGCTGCCAAGTTCTGCTGCTTGCTGGAAGGGGAACATGGCCTCCTCATTCAATTAAATCTTCACCGACTTTCTGGCTTTCACTGCCTTAGCTTGGCTGTCCTGAAATTGCTCTGTAGACTGTAGACCAAGCTGGCCTCAAACTCAGAGATCTGCCAGCCTCTGCCTTCTGAGTGCTGGAATTAAAGGTGTGCCCTCCCATCTCTAAGCTTTTATTTATTTATTTATTTATTTTTTACAAGTTAGAAACTCAGCTAGCTGAGATCTTACCCTGAGGTCACCACTCCTTTATTCCATTTCTTAATCTGTTTATCTCCTTGAACACAGGATTTAGCTCTACTCACTTCCCAGTGTTCTCTTTCTCCTCAAAATTTTCATTTTGTAATATACCCTGCTCAGCTTGCTCCTTTTTATTATAAATATTCATTAGAGTTACCACTAATAACCACAGGACAGAGTCTATACTAGGCTGTTTTGAGATTTCTTCTGCCAACAGAATTAATCCAAATCTCTTCACTTCAGCCTCAAACAGACTCCTCAGACAAGGACAAAGTGGGTCATTTTCTTCACCAAAGGGAGTCACTTTCTTCACCAAAATATCATAAGAATGGTCTCTAGGCAATATAGTGAAATTCTTCTCTTCTGAAACCTCTTGAGTTGAGTCCCTGACAGTTCAAATGACTCTTAGCTCCTATGTCTTCCATGCTTCTACTAGTGTGGCCCATTAAGCAGAGCTTAAAGCATTCCACTGCTTTACAAACCCAAGTCCAAAGTCCAGATTCCTCCAAACAAACACATGGTCAGACCTATCATAATATCCCACTCCTGGTACCAGCTTCTGTCTTGGGTTTCCTATTGCTGTAATGGGACACCATAAACCTTTAATTGGGGTGGCTTGCTTACAGTTTCAGAGGTTCAGTTCATTATCACCATGGTGGGGAGCATGGTGGTGTGCAGGTAGGCATGGTGTTAGAGCTGAGAGTGCTGCATCTTGCAACAGGAAGTCAACTGAAAGTCACAGGGTGGGAAGCTTGAGCAGAGACCTCCAAACCTGCCCCCACAGTGACACACGTCCTCCAGCTAGGCTACACTTGCTGATCATGCCGTTCTCTTTGGGACGATTTTCTTTCAGACCACCACACCATCAGACTCTCGGTTTCCTTCCTTTCTAAGCTCTCCAAACCCGAAAGAAAATAATTTTTAACACAGATAATAAAGAATATTGAAATAATCATTTTCTGTCACTTCAAATAAATGAAGAATAATCTAGACTGAGTAGAAAATTTGACCTTTGAGCTTTTCTTGAGTGTAAGGTAAGGCTCACTCCAAAAGTATTGAATCAGTTGATTATATTCAGTGGTATTTATGTTAGAAAGCTCCCTAGTTACCTAGCAGACAAAAAAAATCTGTATTTGGAAATTAGATTGGATTGTGGGAATGGAACCTAGGGTCTCGCTAGGCAAACACTCTTCCGTGGACCACACTGCCGTCTGTGTGCATCGACTTACTGACTTCCCTGTTTCTCATTTTACACATTGATTGCTTTTAACTTAACTGCTTGTTCTTTCATTTTTCTCCTTGAAGTTTAATACAGTTTTAGAAATCATGGATGTTGATCATGTAAATTTTATAATAATATTCATCATTGTCAATTGTAAGCTTACATAACATGGGTGACATTTATTTTCTAAGACCAGTAGTAACAGTAGCTGGGTTGTTGAAGATCTGCCAGGACTTTTAAGGCAGCAGACTAGGAAGGTGGGTCAGTGGGTAAAGTCCTGGCTGCACAAGTGTGAGTACTAGTTCGGATCCGCAGGACTCATATAAAGGCCAGGCATGGCCATGGATGCTGGCAACTCCAGTGCTAAGATGTGGAGACAATCAGATCCCAGGGACCCACTAGTCAGCCAATCTACCCAGCGCAGCTCCTGATTCGGTGAGAGACCTGATCTTAAAAACTAAAGTGGAGAATTACAGAAGATCCAAAATTGATGTTTGATCTCTACTCATGTGCACACCCCAAAGCAACTCAGACTACTGAGCACATGTTACTGCTGCTTTGGGCCCTGTGTAATATTATGTCAAAGTTTCTGAGCTCTCCGGGGCAATAGCATATACCTTCTACAATCAGAAGGCAGAGGCTGGTAGATTGTTGTTAAGTTCCAGGCCAGCCCGGGCTGCAAAATGAGTCCTGTCTTCCTCACAGGGCTTTGCTTTGTTTTGTTTTGGTTTTTTGATATTGTAATTTTCAAACAAGAAGGCATTTATTTCTCACAGTGTGGACAGGTATCTAGGGTCAAGGTATGGAAAATACAGCGTTCAGTGTGAGCCCTCATTGCTTCCAAGAATGAGTTTGAATACCCACAACCTTCAAGGAAAAGGAAAACCTCTCCCTACATGGCAGAAGAACAAAAACAACAAAAAGAGTCTTAGCTCATTCTTTTATTCTCACCCCATGGCTTTGAGGCGGAGCTCGTCCCTCCATTGTCACCCCCATGGCTTTTAGGTGGCGCTCATCATCACTCCAGTTATCTCAAATTCCTGAGGTAAAACAATCCTTCTCTAACATCCTCCAACGTGCTAGGACTGGGTGCATGCCACCACATCAACCTCCAGCTGTTTTATAAGGTCACTAACCCCATTCATAAAGAGATATGCAAGTGCTTCCGTTTTCTGCTCAGGAATGAAGAAAGAACATCAGTCCATCCACACTTGGAGTGAAAAAGACAGCAAATCTACGACCTTTCTTTACCCTGTTGGAATACTGAAGCAGCTGCTACCAGTTCTGAAATCCAAGGAAAGGCTCAGGCTTGTGAAACAGTTGTTTCACGGATGGACAAAGCAAACACTGGACTGCTGCTGACTGACTGACTCAGTAAGTGCACTGGCTTATTGCATCAGGGAAGTTACAAGGGAGATATGCAAAGGGTGAGCAAGAGCTGAAAATGGAGCAGGTATTCAAGACACTCTCAAAACAGCCACCACTTGAAGCACAGAGTCTGGCTAGAGGATTTTAGAAGTGTCATTCAGAAAAACATAGAACAGACTGCAAGCTCAGCCTAAGGTTGCATTAATCCAAGCCCAGGCCTTTACAGGGATGTGGCTGCTCCATCTCTGCTGTCTCTGACAGTTTTGATAAGAAATGAAGTTTATGGAAAGACAAGAAACAAAGTGGTCACTAAAGGAATACAAACACACCGCAGTGGAAATACTTGACAAGTAAGATAATTGTGAATGGTGCATTGCTGGGCTAGTGGGCAAAACGCCCCATGAGCAAAGCCAGCTCTGAGAAGGAACTGATGAAATGTTAGAAATGCCGGAGATATGGTGTATATCCTGCTGCCCATTTTCCCACTGATGTGTCTCTGTGACATAAAAATGTTCATATGACCCAAGTCAGAAGAGACTAACATTGATGTTTGTATACTCTGGAGAACAAAAGGTTTCAGCAAATCAGACATGCCAGTTATCAGCACACAGAAGAATCGGTAAGCTCCAGCATAGATTGCTTTGGATATCACGTAGACTCCACAAACTGCAATGGAAACAGTGGCGCGAGTTCAGGGGTTTCACCAGTATACCTAATACGGGATTGATTGGAATCCTAAAAGAAATATTTGAAGATCTAACAGTCAAGAGTCTGCAGATTCAAAGAACATCAGTTTTTTTAAAAAATAAAAATCATTCCTGTTCAAGCTGCTGAAAATAAACCCAACGAGTCTATCATGAAGGCAACAAGAAACAGATGACCATAGATAAGGCATAGCCGTGCATTTCTCCAGAAATCATTTACAGAGGAAGACCATAAACCACATCTTGAAAGAAAAAACTGTCAACGCAGAGTTTTGTACCTGGTACAGAATCCTTCAGAAACAGGTTTCTCAAACTTCTGAGAATTTGATAGCACACTTTTCTACCAGAGATGTCAAGGAATTTCTTATTTTTTAACAATTTATTCCCCCCCCTCTGTCTCTCTCTCTCTCTCTCTCTCTCTCTCTCTCTCTCTCTCTCTCTGATGCATACATGTGTACGTACATGAGAGAGGACACTAGACTGTGGAGGCTAGAGGTGCTGGATCCCTTAACTGACTATTAACCACTGAGTCAATCTCTCTAGCCCCAGGAATTTCTTACAGCTGAAGAAATATGATAAAAACCAAACCTATCTACACTAAGGAATAAAAATACTGGACAAGGAATAAAAGAAAAATAAGTTTTATTTTTAATTTATTTGAAAGATAACTAAAATAGTGTTCTGCACTTACAACATACAAGTAAAACATGGGCAAGGTGGTGGGGAGAATGTGCTGTTGTCAGCCTTTGTCTTTGAAATAATGTAATAATTGGAAGTGAACCCTGTGCACCATGGAAATTAGATGAAGGATGGCGAATAAACAGGCATTGTGACATAGGTCGTCTACTATTGACCTTAATGAGCTCAGGAAGAGTCCATTGTTAATGATGATGCTGAATCACTGGGCTCAGCATGGTGGGATGGGTACCGTAGACCATGTGGATATACTGGATAAAGAAATGACATCTTATGTGGGATGGAGCAGAGCAGTGAGGTTGCATCCCACTGTCTAGAGTAGTGCACAGTCTAAAACAGGAAGAGTGAACATCTGCATCTTTCCACTTGGTTGTTTTTTAACTTAGACATAACTATGGGTAACTGAAGCCATGGGGTTAGTTGTTGAATCTTGCCTAAGATAGCCATCTCCTGTTCTCTTAATGCAACTGAAACCGCAGCAAAACCAGCCACCAGTGATGGGGTACATACTGAGACTGACAGGAGAGGAGCTGTCTACAGAGGGGAAGCTGGGTAGTTAGTCCCACTCTAGAATGTAGGGAGAACTCGGGCTGTGTGCAGATAAATCTGCTAAACATGGATGGCATAAACATACTCAAGGAGCTAGTCGCCATGATTCTCCCATCCGACACAGCCGCAGGTTAAGATCTTCCCTGAAAAAGGGGAAATGATGGAGGTGGATCTTGTATCTTATCTGTTGCTTTCATTGGTTAACTAATAAAGAAAACTGCTTGGCCTAATAGGACAGAAAATTAGGCGGAGTAAACAGAACAGAATGCTGGGAGAAAGAAGCCGAGTCAGGTAGTCGCCATGATTCTCCCACCCGACACAGCCGCAGGTTAAGATCTTCCCTGGTAAGCCACCTTGTGGGCTACACAGATTATTAGAAATGGGTTAGATCAATATGTAAGAGCTAGCCAATAAGAGGCTGGAATTAATGGGCCAGGCAGTGTTTAAAAGAAAAAAAAAACATACTCAAGGAGATAGGTTAAGTATATTTAGAGAAGAAGAAATAATATATTTTAACTAGATGCCAAATACAAAGTACTACTGTACATAAACACCATATCCAGGTTGGTGGGCTTATTACAGGAAGAATCCTGAAGCTGCTTTGTATACTAAGGTTGAACAAGTTTATGCAGACATTTTAGATAATGATAACAAGATCTCTCACTATTGTAAAAGTTTCAAGTAATCAAAGGAGTAATTGTAGAATAAGTTGTCCTGGACTGGCAGTAGAAGCATGTGGAAGAACTTAGGCTTTCGGCTGAAGGGTGGCAGACAGATAGATATGGGTTAATATACAGACTTGTGTATCAGTTCTGACCATTTAGAGTACTTACAAGCATAGACACACCTAACAGCAAAATCCTGATTTCTGGGTGTATTTTTTCCAACAAAGAGAACCAGGACCAGAGAGACAAAAAGACATCAGAACGGGCACAGGACAGAGCTTGGAAGAGCTATGAGTAGCTCAGACTGGGTCAATTCAGTAACAAAATTCATCATGACAGTGTTGCTTTATAACCCACCAAATGAAATAACCACGCGTCTGTACTGAAAAATGAGGAATAAGTGAAGACCAAGGGATCAAGTTACAATAGAATTAAGATGTGACCACCAGATTCACTGGACCAGATCCTGAAATAAAAGTTCCATTTAGCGATAACCCAGAAAAATTCAAGCAAAGTCCTCATCCAGTAGAGCATGCCTCCACTGTGAACTTCATGGTTTTCTTGTGTCGTGTGAACATTAGTGGAATGTTGCTGTGTGAATGCTAGTGGAAGCTTCAGGGAGGGGCATGCCAATGTTCCATACTGTTTCTGTAGAGTTGGAATGAGGCTATCCATAAAGCTGTGTTAAGTTAGGGTGCTCCAGGTCAGCTAAAAATGCCCATCCCTAAGAGCAGCAGTAGCAAATGCCACAAATATGTCAACAGTATGATATAATTAGTCACCCTTGACCTCGGCGCCATTCTTTTTTCCATAGCACCATTTTGTTTTGTTTTTTAATTTATTTATTTATTATGTATACAATATTCTGTCTGTGTGTATGTCTGCAGGCCAGAAGAGGGCACCAGACCTTATTACAGATGGTTGTGAGCCACCATGTGGTTTCTGGGAATTGAACTCAGGACCTTTGGAAGAACAGGCAATGCTCTTAACCTCTGAGCCATCTCTCCAGACCCCCATAGCACCATTTTGTAGGGTTTCCTCTCAGCCTATCTTTCCATCTTCTTTACTGGCTCTCTCTTCTGGCTTCCAGAGGTTCAAGTTCCCTAGTCCTCAAGCCTAGAGGTGTTCCCCCTTCTCTCCACATCTGTGCCATTAGCCACACTTGATAATTTCAGTTCAAATTCAAACCAATACAGTATGCTTTTATTATTCCTTGGTTGTAGTGGCCTATTTCAAGTGCTTCCTGTGGTAGTGGCTAGCATGTAGGACAGCACAAAAACAGGCGCAGTGCTGTGTGCTTTACCTTGCAACACGGGGGATGTGTGTGGTCTCCGTGTCCACAGGTGTTCAGTGGACAGGTGCTGTGCAAGGTGGGGTGACACACAGCATTAGCTGTCTTGGCCAGTTGTAATAAGTAGTATTGGCTTGGCATTGGGCTTTCCCCACCAGCCTTTCATCTGATAGTCGCTTTGGTATGCATACTCCATTCTGTCTTAAAAATACTGGTGCAGTCATGCTGTGTGGCTTGCTTTTGTGCCTTATTCACTTGACTGATATTTCCGTGTCAGTGCATTTAGATCTGAGCTCATGGTTAATGCTGCATAACGGTTTATACATGTATGAGCTTACTATTTCCTTGATACGTGCTAAATATTTTAATTGCATATGCTTTCATTTTCTTCAGATGAGCAGAAGGACTTTTCTTCCTCTGAGACACTGAGAAATAAAAGCATGGATACTGGCTCTTGTGATGACCCGAGGCGAGAACAGCACAGCTCATCCTACCAGCAGATGAGCTGTATCGACAGTGTCATCAGGTGAGAAATGCCTGCGAGCCTAGCTCACTGGAACCGCATTGTGTCTTCAGAGATGTGTGTGTTGACTTCATACTACAAGGGATAGGATCAGTAGATGCATGAGGAGCTCTTAGAGCTGCTGGAGACAATGGTGCTGAGTCCTCTGTTAGCCATGGAGTGGGTGCCTGTTACATACAGTTCACAATGTATTGACCTTTGTGGAGGGCATGGAAAATAAGAAGCTGCATCTCTCTGTGACAGAGTGGTGGTATAGTGAATGTGTAAGCTGGTCAGGATTAAGTGGTGTGAGAGGTGAAGACCAGTTAAAGAACATAGTGAAAGAGATATTGTAAATCACTGATGCAGGCTGGGATGATCAGGGCTGACTTCATCCCAGAAGGAAGAACAAAGTCCCCCAGGCCTCAGTCATGGAAGCAAAGCACAGAAGTGGGAAAAGCTTGTGGGAGCCAATACAGAAACAGCCCAATCCTGTTGTTATAGGTACCTGACAAGCTACAGTCTCCCGGCCTTGAAAAGAAAGTGCATATCCTGCACAAACACGTCTTCATCCTCAGAAGAAGCCAAGCAAAACCACAATGCGGACTGCAGCACAGCGCTGCGAGGTACAGGAGTGTCCTCACAGTAGATGACTTCATTGTTTTCTGTCCGTCTGTCTGTCTTTATTTTACATCCCGGCCAAGGTTTCCCCTACCTCCTCTCCTCCCAGTCCCTTCCCCCATATCTCCTCTTTCCCCACCCCCCAATCGACTCCTCTTTCGTTTCTTTCAGGAAAGGGCAGGCCTCTCACGGATATCAACCAAACACGGCTTACACAGTTGCAGTGAAACTAAGCACCTCCCCATGTACTAGGCTGAGAAGAATGACCTAGTATGAGGAGTAGGGTCCCAAAATCCTGTAAAAGTTGGAGGCAGCCCCTGTTCCCACTGTTAGGAGTTCCTCAGGAGGACTGTAACATATAGACAGAGCACCTAGGTTAGTCCCATGCTGGCTCCCTGGTGGTCAGTTCATTCTCACTAAGCCCCTGGCCAGGTTAGTTGATTCTGTGGATTTTCTTGTGATATCCTTGACTACTTTGGCTCCTGCAATTCTTCCTCCCTCTCTTCTGTAGAATCTCCTGAGCTCCACCTAATGTTTGACTGTGGGTATACACCTGATTCCATCAGTTGCTGGGTGGAGCTTTCTGATGACCATTAAGCTAGTCGTTTATCTACAAGTGTAACAGAATATCATTAGGCATCATTATGTTGGCTTTTTTTTTTCTCCAGTAGTATATGATTCTATTCTAGGTCTCTGGGTCCTGTGTCCCAGGCAGTGTCAGGGTGGACTTACTCTCCTGGCATGGGTTTTAGGCTAGACCAGTCACTGGCCATTTCCTTAATCTCTAGGTCCCCTTACCCCAGTGTTTCCCATAGGCAGAACAGACTCTAGGTCAAAGGTTATGATCTGACTATACAAGCCTGATTTTTCTTTGGGCCACCAGCTCACAAAATAACAACACATTTATTGCTAATTATAAAAGCTCAGCCTATAGCTTAGTCTTGTTTGTAACTAACTCTTATAACTTAAATTAACCCATATTTTTTAATCTACTTTGTACTACACATTCATTACCTCACCTCCATTTTGCCCATCCTGTTTCCTCTGTATCTGGCTGGTCACCCCGCCTTTCTTCTCCCTAGACCTCTCTGTCCAGAAGTCCCACCTATACCTCCTGCCTACCTCTTGGCTGTTTAGCTCCTTATTAAACCAATCACAGTGACACATCTTCACACAGTGTAGAGGAATACTCCACAACGTATGTGATTGGGTTACTGTCCCAATCCTCCACTTGAAGTCTTGCCTGGTCACAGGAGATGGCCAATTCACACAAGGTATCCCGTATAGCTTGGAATCCTAGCAGGGTTCATCCTTGTAGATTCCTGGGAGATTCTCTTGCACCAGGTTGTTTTCCTGACCCCAAAATGCCCTCCCTTTCCAGCAGTGTCTTTCAGTACTCTCTCCTCCACCATGCCCTCCTCAAACCTGATCCTTCATGTTCCCATCCCCACCTGCCCAGAGTCCACTCACAAAATCTTTTCTATTTCTCCTTCCCAGGGAGATCTGGACATCCCTGTTACCTAGTCTCTCTGATCTGGGTTGTAGCATTGTTATCCTTTATTGTATATCTAGTATACACTTAGGAGTGAGTACACACCATGTTTATCTTTCTGGGTCTGGGTTAACCTCAGGATGATTTTTTTTCTAGTTTTATTCATTTGCCTGCAAATATCATGATATCACTGTTTTTAACAGCTAGTGATACTCCATTGTGTGAATGTACCACATTTTCTTTATCCATTTCTTTGTTGAGGGACATCTAGGTTGTTTCCAGGTTCTGGCTATTATGAATAATGCTGCTATGAACATAGTTGAGCAAGTACCCTTCTGGTATGCTTGAGTATCCTTTGGGTGTATGCCCAAGAGTGATATAGCTGGGTCTTTTCTTTCTTTTTTTGAAAGATGTATTTATTTGCAGGGTGGTAGTGACACACGCCTTTAATTCCAGCACTTGGGAGGCAGAGACAGGAGGATCCCTGTGAGTTTAAGGCCAGCCTGGTCTACAGAGCAAGTTCCAGGACAGGCTCTCCCAAAGCTACAGAGAAACCCTGTCTTGAAAAACAAAAAGCAAAAAAAAAAAAAAAAAAAAAAAAAAGATGTATTTATTTGCTTATTTTATTTACATATATGTCTGCGCACCAGAAGATGGTATCAGATTCCATTATAGACAGTTGTGAGCTGCAGTGTGGATGCTGGAAATTGGGGAATTGAACTCAGGCAGAACTCTTAATCACTGAGGCATCTCTTCAAACTCTAGCTGGGTCTTGTGGTAGATTGATTCTCAGTTTCCTGCCATATTGCCTTCCAAAGTGGCTGTACAAGCTTGCACTCCTGTCAGCAATGGGGAGTGTTCCCCTTGCTCCACATCCTTGCCAGCACGAGCTGTCACTTTTGTTTTTGATCTTAGCCATTCTGACAAGTGTACAATGGAATCTTAGAGTCATTTTGATTTGCATTTCCCTGATTACTAAGGATGTTGAACACTTATTTAAGTGATTCTCGGTCATTTGAT
Organism: Microtus pennsylvanicus; assembly: GCF_037038515.1. Classification (NCBI taxonomy): domain Eukaryota; kingdom Metazoa; phylum Chordata; class Mammalia; order Rodentia; family Cricetidae; genus Microtus; species Microtus pennsylvanicus. The sequence continues at coordinate 78,672,107 of NC_134591.1, read as the reverse complement.
ACTCCTCTGTCAAGAATTCTCTATTTACATCTTTTCCCCATTTTAAAAATTGGATTATTTTGTTTTTTAATATCTAGTTTCTTGAATTTTTTATATATCTTGGAAATCAGCTCTCTGTCAGATGTGGGGGTTGGTGAAGATCTTTTCCCATCCTGTAGGCTGCCATTTTGTCCTATCGATGGTGTACTTTGCCTTACAAAACTTTTCAGTTTCATGGGGTCCTATTTATTAATAGTCAATCTTAAAATGCCTGTGCTACTGGTGTCCTAGTCAGGGAGCTGTCTCTGGTACCAGTGTGTTCAAAGCTATTTCCCACTTTCTCTTCTGTCAGGTTCAGTATATCTGGATTTATGTTGAGGTCTTTTAATCTACTTAGACTTGAGTTTTGTGCAAGGTGATAGATACGGATCTATTTGCTTCCTTCTGCATGCCAACATCCAGTTATACCAGCACCATTTGTTAAAGGTGCTTTCTTCTTTCTGTTGTATAATTTTGGCTTCTTTGTCAAAAATCGGGTGTCCATAGGCATGTGGATTTACATCTGGGTCTTCAGTTTGATTCCATTGATCCTCATGTCTATGTTTATGCCAATACCTTATAGTTTTTATTACAATAGCTCTGTAGTATAACTTGAAATTAAGAATGGTGATACCTCCAGAAGTTCTTTTATTGTTCAAGATTGTTTTAGCTATCCTGGGTTTTTGTTTTTCCATATGAAGTTGAATATTGTTCTTTCAAGATGTGTAAAGAACTGGTTGATTTTAATGGGGATTGCATTGAATCTGTAGATCACTTTTGGTAGCATAGCCGTTTTGACTGTGTTAATCCTAGCAATCCATGAGTATGGGAGATCTTTCTGTCTTCTGATATCTTCTCCAATTTCTTTCTTCAAAGACTTCAAGTCTTTCACTTGCTTGGTAGAGTTACCCCAAGATATTTTATATTATTTGTGGCTATTGTGAAGGTGTTATTTCCCTGATTTCTTTCTCAGCCCATTTATCCATTTGTATGTAGGAGGACTACTGATATTTTTGAGTTACTCTTGTATCCAGCCTCTTGATTAAAGATGTTCATTAGCTATAGGAGTTTCCTGGTAGAATTTTTGGGCTCTCTTATGTACACTATCATATCATCTACGAATAATGATACATTGACTTTTTCCTTTCCAATTTTTATCCCTTTGATCTCCTTCAGTTGTTTTATTGCTGTAGCTAAGACTTCAAGTACTATATTAAATAGTTATGGAGCAAGTGGACAACCTTGTCTTGTTCCTGATTTTAGTGGAATTGCTATGAGTTTCCTTTCCATTTAATTTGATGTTGACAATCGGCTTTTATTATGTTTAGGTACGTCCCTTACATCCATGATCTCTCCAAGACTTTTATCATGAAGGGGTGTTGAATTTTGTCAAAGGCTTTTTCAGCATCTAATGAGATGATGATGTGGTTTTTTTCCCTCTGTTTATGTGGTGGATCACAGAATCCTCTGTGTGGCTAATAGTTCTGTTTGTCGGTTACTGACTACTGTAAGCGTCCACTTAAGATTTTTTACTCTAAGTTTCTCATGTATCACCAGAGACTGAACAGATCCTGAACAAACCTCAAAAAGAAATGCCAACAACTGGACCGTCCACAGATGCTGAAGGAGGTGCTGCGTGGTCCCTGTCCCCTGCTGCACTAAGCACGGGGTCTGGCAGAAGCCAGTGCAGCTGCAGCGGCACCACTGTCCATGTCCCACCCCTACACTCAGGTACCACCTTTGCCTTTTGATGAGAAAAGAATCCATTAATACCATTTGCTTAGTTATGAGTTTGGTATCTTAACCATTGTTCCCTGACTTTTATCCAGTAAACCTAATTAAGAATGTCGCCGTGTTTGTGTTGGTTATGTATTACAGGCTATTTTTGTTACGTATGCTGTGTGTTAATCGGGTCAGTTGAGGCATGGAGCTCCTAGAGCTGCTGGGCACCGTGGGGCCGAGTCCTCTGTGTTCGCCATTGTTAATGTAGTTTCCTGTGGACCGCATTGGGTTCTGTTGATTCAAAATAAGTCAGAGCCCATTTCTGGAGGTGGCACAGCCTTGAGAGGTGGGAAGGGTATTGGGAAGCCAACCACAGCACCCACCGTGATCTCTCCTTTTTTTTTTTTTTTTTTTTTGGTTTTTTGAGACCGGGTTTCTCTGTAGCTTTGGAGCCTGTCCTGGCACTAGCTCTTGTAGACCAGGCTGGCCTCGAACTCACAGAGATCCGCCTGCTTCTGCCTCCCGAGTGCTGGGATTAAAGGGTGATCTCTTCTTGAAACAACTTAGAATCCGTGTACAGGTGCATGCAGGTGCACATGTGAAGAATCCGTGTACAGGTGCATGCAGGTGCACATGTGAAGAATCCGTGTACAGGTGCATGCAGGTGCACATGTGAAGAATCCGTGTACAGGTGCATGCAGGTGCACATGTGAAGAATCCGTGTACAGGTGCATGCAGGTGCACATGTGAAGAATCCGTGTACAGGTGCATGCAGGTGCACATGTGAAGAATCCGTGTACAGGTGCATGCAGGTGCACATGTGAAGAATCCGTGTACAGGTGCATGCAGGTGCACATGTGAAGAATCCGTGTACAGGTGCATGCAGGTGCACATGTGAAGAATCCGTGTACAGGTGCATGCAGGTGCACATGTGAAGAATCCGTGTACAGGTGCATGCAGGTGCACATGTGAAGAATCCGTGTACAGGTGCATGCAGGTGCACATGTGAAGAATCCGTGTACAGGTGCATGCAGGTGCACATGTGAAGAATCCGTGTACAGGTGCATGCAGGTGCACATGTGAAGAATCCGTGTACAGGTGCATGCAGGTGCACATGTGAAGAATCTGTGTACAGGTGCATGCAGGTGTACTTGTGAATGATGTGAATGCTTCACTGCATGTAGAGTACGAGATGGCTGTGTACTGTTAAATTCCCCAAGGAGTAGGAAGTGGGGTGAACTGTAGGCTAGTGTTTTTGGAGAAAACAGTCAGTGGGCAGATGAGCCTCTGTGTTCATGCTTATTTCTCTATGCATAAAGAAAGTTAAAGGACAGAGAAAAAGAATGATTTTCTGTGGGAGAATAAAAAAGAGCTGGGTAGGTAGTGAAAGGGACAGGAAGAATTTACTAAATTTGTTTTTAAAACTTGGTGTTTGAATTATGTGAACATGTTGCCTATTTAAATAACTAGTTGAGCCAGGGATGATGGCACACGCATTTAATCCCAGCACTCGGGAAGCAGAGGTAAGTGGTTCTCTGTGAGTTCAAGAATAGCCTGGTCTGTATAACAAGTTCCAGGACAGCAAGGGCTCCATAGAGAGGCTTCATCTCAAAGAAACAAGTAGGAAAAATTCAAAGGCTAACTGTGCTGGCACACACTTGTAATCCCAGTGTTCAGGAGGGTCACAAATTCAGGTCAGGTGGGTTATGTAGTAAGTTCCAAGCTCTGTTTCTAAATTAATAATTTTGATCAAAAATCAAAAAATGTAAGGACATGGAAAATGTTTATAATAGCAAGATCTAAATAAATGTCTTATATTATTATAATCATACATTAAAGTGAAAGAAAGACAAGAGGAATTTCTGTACTGTACTGATATTTTTATATTCCAACAATTATGTTTGTCGAAATTTGTTGAAAGGCAACTACAAAATAAAAAAATAAATAATTGCTATTAATTATTAAATCTGTCTTCTGTGATCTTAGCAGAGGGTGTTGACTTAGCATGTAAGCCCTGGACCCTGAGAACACAGCCATCGGCCCTGACTGCGGAAGAATTTGAGCACGTGGGGCTCACAACAGCTGTCCTCTCCGCACACACGCAGAAGGAAGAACAGAGCTATGTTGACAGGTTCCAGGAAAGGATCCTGACCTCACCCTACAGCTGCTATCTGCAGAAAAAGAGCAAAAGCAATGCTAAGTACTCCTGTGTTCAAGGTAGCTACATTTTAGAACATAGCCCTTTCGTTGTTGGATTATTATAGATTATATGCAGGTTGAACTGTACTACTGTGTCAGTGGGAGATTGCTTCCAGGAAGTACTACCTGACACACACCCAAAATCACAGACATTCAAGGCCTACTACATATCAAAAGCCATAATATTTTGCATGACCTGCTCACATCTTCCATGTCCTTTAACTTTTATTTAACATTTAATATTCCATTATTATAGGATATTATTATAATTGGATGGACAATGGGGACCTTTGTATATGATCATTTTTTTCTGAATATTTTCTGTATGTAGTTGGCCAGACCTGCAGGTTTGGCACCTGTGGCAGTGTAGGGCCAACTGTACCAGGGAAAACTACGGGTTGGTTCCAAAAGATACCAAGATGCTACAATCGCTTATTCCACAGTTTACCTACAACCTTATTTGAATCTGGACCTGAGAACAGTTTTATAAGAAACCTACTAAGGTGCTGGAATTGATTTATTTAGTGTATTAGTTTTTACCAGAATTTTTGTTGAGTTAGAACAATGTTTTGTTATTTTTACAATAGTTACTATTGGCAAAAACTTCATTCATTAGAAAGTGTTTAAAATCACCTGCAACTTTCTCTCTTTGTTGTTACTTTTCTGTGACATGCCTCCTCCTTTTTTTTTTTTCCCGAGACAAAGTTTCTCTGTAGCTTTGCAATCTGTCCTGGAACTAGCTCTTGTGGACCAGGCTGGCCTCGAACTCACAGAGATCCACCTTTCTCTGCCTCCCAAGTGCTGGGATTAAAGGCTTTTTTATCACTTCATCAGGCTCTCCTAAGCAGACCAGATGTGCTGGAAGTGGGAGACGGAAGCACAAACGGAAGAAGTTGCCAGTGCCTTTGAACACCAGCAGCTCCAGTGCTGACTTTTGTTCCCATGTCAGAGGACTCCTTCCCAGTGTGCAGCCCTGGAGCCCTTCTGTTGTCTCCTCCCCGCATCCCTCCAGCCTAGCTTTCCCATCAGCCCTGGTAGCTCCCAACCAGGACCCCTGTCTCCTTTCGTCTTTTCCTCTCGAAGTTGCCTCTCTGGGAGTAGGGAGCTCTGCAGGCTGGGCAGCTGCCGCTGAATGCCCGCCTCTGCCCGCTGGCCCACAGCCTATTTCAGCTTTCCCCTCTGCTTACTTGGACACGTTCATGACCATCTTCCTGCCCAGCCCCCCAATCTTCCCTCTGTGGTCAGCATCATTCTCCCCATATGCATTCCTGGGGGCTGCAGGTTCTTCTGAAATGACACCCTTAGTACCAGCAATGGCTCCACACCTGGAACCAACTTCTTCAGACCACAGCCACGGGAGAATAGAGGAAGGCTGGGAGACACACGGCGAAGAACATCCATTTATTAGTTCAAGGAGCAGTTCGCCTTTACAGTTAAATTTACTCCAGGAAGAAACGCCTGCCCCATCTGAATCTCCAGATCCAGTGAGAAGAGCTGCTGGCCCAGAAGTTGAGTGTGTAAGTGGTGCCGTCAGTACCTGAGTGAGTGAGAAAGTCTGGACCCTTTAACCAAGTCCGAGGCTCAGCACTGGTAGCCTAGTCACTAGGGGATGATCCGCCTCACAGCTGGACTAAGCCCTGCTCAGTGTGAGCGAGTGTGTCCCTGTCCACTTGTAGAGCAGAAATGAAGGAATCATCTGTTCTTGATGCTTGGGGATGGTTTTCACAAAATACGTTTTTCAAATTTTTTAAGTGTGCTAGGTTTCCTCTACCTTTTAAAATTTGATATCCAGGTATTAAACTTAACATGTTCATTCCTTACAAATTAAAGCCAATGTTGTGGTCAAGTAAGGGGAATAAGCCATATGACAGGATATGAATTTAGAATTCATACTTTTAAAATTTTTAGTCAAAATAGAACTATATCATTCTCCCGTTTGCTTCCCTTCAGATCCCCCTTACTCTCCTCAAAATTATGGCCTTTTATTATTGCTGTTGCTGTTGTTAATAGGGGTGTGTGTATGTACCCCTAAATATATAAATACAAAATATATGCATTCTTAAATATTTAAATACTATATATACATATTCCTAAATATGTAAATTCAATGTGCTCAGTCTATATAGTGTTACCTTTATGTTTATGATTTCAGGCCTTACTACTTGGTACTGGGTAACTAATTGGAAGACTCTTCCTGGGAAAGACTATTTTCTCCCATTCTTGGCATTGTAGTTCCGTGTAGTTTTTTGTCTAGGGTTGGGGCCCTGTGGCTTTTCCTCCTTTCCTGTTGACTTGTCTGTTGGTGTTGTCCTTCTTCAGGTCTTGTTTAGGCAGCCATACCATTGAGACTTTATGGATATAGCTTCACTGACATTTTGTTTGTTTGTTTTTGTTCTTTTGGGGGGTGCGGTTCAAGACAGGGTTTCTCTGTAGCTTTGGAGCCTATCCTGGAACTAGCTCTTGTAGACCAGGCTGGCCTCGAACTCAAAGAGATCCACCTGCCTCTGCCTCCTGAATGCTGGGATCGAAGGCATGCATCACCATTGCCCGGCTTCCCTGACATTTTTTAGTAGGCACAGTCTCACAGCAGATATTCTGTTCCTCTGGCTCTTAAAATATTAATGCCTCCTCTTTGGAGATGTAGGATTCATGCTTTTCTGTATGTACACATAAAGCAGGCATGTGTGGATGCGGTGGAGCCACTATCTGGCATCATCAGAAAGCAGGCAGCTTATCCTTCCATGCTTATACATGTCATTTTCAAAACTGAAAAATTTGAGATAAATATCCTTTAACTTTGCAAACTCTACTTTAAAAAGCATTTCCAGATATATTTATCACTTTACTCTTCAGAGTCTGTCATTCCTGCATTTAGGTGTAGACTCAAAGCTAAGTATTTTAGCAGCCTGAATGTTGTATGCAGTAGGTGCATGCAGTGCCCTCAGAAGCCAGAAGAGGCAGCTGGGTCCCCTAGAGCTGGAGTTAAAGAAGCCCTGAGCTGCCTTGTGGGTCCTCTCTAAGAACATCAAGGGCTCTTAACTGATGAGCCATCTCCCTCCCTACACTCACTTCTGAGAGCCCGAGTGAATAAAGCTTGGGGGGCTAGGGAATAAGACCGCAGCTCAGCACTAGATAAGTGGTTCAGTGGCTAAGCATGCTTGCAGTGCTGCCATGGGGGCCAGAGTAGCCCCCAGCACACCTATCAGCTTACTCCTGTAACTCCAGCCTCAAAGGTTCCACAGTCTTTGTTGGGTCTCTGCAGACACTTGGTCACCTATACATAACCCATTTTTTAAGTACATTTTATTTACTTTTGGTGAGGGTTGGGGTGGGTACTAATGTACACAGTGTGCATGTGGAGTCAAGGGACAACTCGGGGGGATTTGGTTCTCTCTGTACACCAGATGCCTCTGTGTCTTCCCTTCCAGCACTGTGTCACAGGGAACGATGGCAGTAGGAGCAGTGACCTGGCCACACCATCAGTGCACCAGGAGTCTCTGTCTGCAGCAGCCTCAGGTAGTCGACCAGGAAGAACGGCTTTTCACACTATTCCCAGATCACTTGTCCAAGGCCTTCGAGTTTGGACACCAATGAATAAATACAGAAAGTTTGGGGGTTTCCCAACCCTTCTTTTTGTAGGCTTTCTTCGGGGCATGCTTATATTTGACAAAATTAGCATTGGTATAACTGTTATAATCACCACTTAGAATATTCCTGCTGCTCTAAAAAGTTCCTCTATAGCTGTTTATAGTCTGTGTTGGTGACTTTTCTTATTACTGTAACAGAAAGTCTGTCTGAGGCAACTTACAGGAGGAAGGACTTGTTTTCATTCATGGTTTGGAGGGTCCAGTCTATCGTGGCAGGGAAGGAATGGAGGCAAGAGCATCTTGGGCTGAGGTGGAGGGACCCAAGCACAGCCCACACGAAACACAGAGCTCAGACCTGGAGTGAGGCCATGTTACAACCTTCAAAATCCTACACAGACACACATGCACACACGCACACCCAGTGATCCACCTCATATCCCCTGTCCCAAAGTTTTCATCACTTTCCAGAACAGAGCCACAAGCTGGGAACCAAGTGCTCAAGTGTGTGCCTGTGAAGGTGTTTTATATTCGGACCGACAGTCCACCCCTGCACTGGTCCTCTGTCCTGGCATTCTGATGGTGTGCTTACTGCCCTTCGGTTTCTGTAGTTCCACACACCCAGATAACAGTGTGAGGGCTTTTGTGTCCAGAGTCTCAGAACAATGCTGTTGAGATTCATCTTTATTGCATGTATTGGTGGTCTGTTCCTTTCTGCTGCTCTAGAGGATTACATTGTGCAGATGGTATTGGACTGTTTCTGGCCTGGGCCTGTAATGCTGTGAGCCATTTGAAATAGATCATTTGTGTCTGGTTAATGTGTGTAGAAACTGCCACTGCTGGGATGGGTAGGTAGTTGCTAGAGTCTGAAATCTTTGACAAATAAACTTCTGACAGGTGTTTTCCACTTTGCTGATCTTTGATAGGAAGTGTACACTTCAGTAGCAGTGACTATTCTGGAATTTCTGAAAACGGACAGAGGTCCCAGAATAGACAAAGAAATGAAGCCTTGCCCGGGGTGGCCGAAGAGTCTATCTGGAGAATGATAGAACAAACACCAGAGCGTGTTCTCATGACATACCAGGTGCCCGAGAGGTAAGAGAGCACTTCCGAAAATGCAGCTGTATGTTTGGATGGTTTATTTCTGTAACTCAAAAAAATTTATATTACCATTTATTTATATTGTTCTGTATACGTCTGTGAGTGTGCCATGACACATGTGGAAGCCTGACCTCTTTCCAACGTGTATATCCCAGGGATGAGACTCAGGCCACCAGGCTTGGTGAGCAGGGAAGTACCTTCTGTGCTGTGTGTATGTAGATGTCAAAGGACAGCAGCAGTCGTCACTCTTGGCCGAAAGGGCCCTCTCTTTCTCAGATATCTCACTGGCTGTTTTGGGGTTTGTTTTTTTTTTTGTTTTTGTTGTTGTTGTTTGGTTTCTAATATGATTTTTAAATGTCTTATACACAGTCATAGAAAAATGTGTTTATAAATTTATTCATTTAAAATCAAGCAGCAAATGACTTGGAGAAGGACTACAGTTGTGCATGTGCAGACCCCACAGAGCAGACAGGCTGCTCACCCGTGCCCCTAGCAGAGGAGGCGGAAGGAAATGCATTTCTTGATATGCTTTGCTTAAACATCACACTGGGTTTCCAACCAAGAAGCAGACAGTTCGGTTATGTCACGAGTCAACAGCTAAGAGCAGCGGTGGAAGGGAAGGCTGTTCTCATAGGCCTTTGCTGTGTTCAGGAGAAGAGAAGAGGTGCTGAGGGGAGACCTGGCAAAGCTCAGCAGCATGGAACAGCAGCAGCCCCAATTCTCTCCTGCTCAGAAGGAGGAACTGGCCAAGGTGTGCTGGATCCACAGCCAGACTGCCCCTCAAGAAGGACACCTCCAGGTAAGCACGTAATTGTTCATACAGCGACTGTTCTGCACCAGGTGACAGGTGCCCTTCACCTTCACAGTCACCTTTGTATTCCAACAGCAGTGTGCGTGTGAAATAGCTAGCAGTGTGTTCTAGGTTTTGAGAAGTGGTCTTCCTAACACTGTTGGTGAAGTTCCTTCTCTTCACCTCCGGAAGGGCACAGTCACAGGCCAAAGTACTGTTAAAGCCAAGGCACCCGGACACCAGTGAGTTAATTGAGCTTACATACAGAGCATGGGTGACCCAAAATGGCCACATCATCAAAACCATCTCATCCTAGTGTGAATGGTAACTTCATAGCATAGCTCCACAGGTGGTCTCCCCCACCCGTCAGCAGCCTCCCGCCCCACCCCGTCAGTGCATTCTGCACTCTGTAGACTCTGGTCACCTCCCTAAAGCACAGGACACCTGAGGTGAAATTGCATAGGACTGGGAGGAAAGGCTAGGGTCTAAAGTGAGGGTCTCATGACTCTCTACCCCGTTTTTTTTCTGTGAGAGAGTGTCACAGGCCCCTTCGCTCTCTCATGAGTAGGTACAGCTCTTTCCTTAGGCTTGTTAGACAGCATGCCACTACCATGACGACATAGTTCTCTTCCACCAGTTAGAAAGCTGGGGTGGTAAAGACACTACCCTGACATGACCAGCTGAGGGAAGCTCTCAGAGATACATGGTTCAAATACTATCCCTGTGTGGCAATTTAACTTCCAAATACAAGAACAGGCCCACACTGCAGGGAATTATCTCACCATGCAGGAGCTCTGCTCCTCTGGAGCTCCACAGCCTAAAAACACGAACTCCAGTCATTTTAAGCATTAATCTCTTATGTTATATAACAGACTGGCAAGCCAGGGTTGCAGCATCAATACGGCTTGAGTTACCATCCTTCTGATTCAGTCTGTAGTCTCCCTTGTCACTTCCTTTCTTTTTTTTTTTAATTGTTGTGTTTTATGTGTATGGGTGTTTTGCCTACATATGTCTGTGCACTCACATGTGGGCTTGGTGCCCTCAGAGGGCAGAAGAGGGCACCAGAGCCTCTGGAACTGAAGTTAGAAGTGGTTGTGAGCTGCCCTGTGTGCTGGGGATCGAACCAAGCTCCTCTGCAGTAGCAGCCAGTGCTCTTACCCACTGAGCCATCTCCAGCCTCCCTCTTCAGCTTTTCTTACACTGCAGGTATGGTGAGGTCATACCCCTCCCCAGCCTTTGTTTCTCCCTTACTTTCTAAGGAGCTTTGCTAGATAAAGGATTCTTGGCGGATGCTTTCATCTTGTTTGTGTATTTCCTTTCTCTGCCTTCTATGCTGGTTAGGTTTCTGTTGTTGTGATAGACGCACCATAACCAAAAACAACTCAGGAGGAAAGGCTTTATTTCACCTCACAGATGATACAGTCTACAAAAGGAAGTCAGGACAGGAACTCAAGTCAGGAGCTGATGCAGAGGCTTGTGGAGGAGTGCTGCTTGCTGGGTTGTTCCCCATGACTTGCTCAGTCTGCTTATTATAGCATCCAGGGCCACATGCCCAGAGGTGGCACCACCCGCAGTCACCTGGGCCCTCTCACATCAATCATTAATCACAAAAGTGCACTACAGACTGCCTACAGGGCGGGCTGATGGAGATATTCTCTCAGTTGAGATTCTCTCTTCCCAGATATGTCCAGGTTTGTGTCAAGTTGACAGAAGCCAACCAGCACATCTTTTTTAGATGACATTAGCATCACATAACACATTTTTCTTTGTTCTCTTTTGGAGAATTGTGTCGCCTGTGAAGACAGAGGTTCAGTTGGTGACACTGGAGAGGCCTGTGAACATCAGGCATCAGAAGACACCAGATAAGCAACTGTTCACACTTTCTCCAGGTCTTGTGGGACACAAAGACATCTGTATTACTTCACTAAACTCTTAAATGACAAAGTCATCAACACTAAGATTTTCCCCTTGCTTTTGTTTTGTTTTGGGTAGCACTGGGTGTCAAACGCAGGGCCTCCTTGCACACGCTAGTCTGGCGCTCTCCGCTGCTGACCTGTATCCCAGCCCTCCCTTCTCGGTTTTTAATAGGTGACATTTTCCCAATCTCTGACCTAGCCATCTTCTGAAGGCACCAGATTGCCTCTGAGGAGGTATGTGTCTGAGAAGATTTGATTTCAGAAGTCACTCTGAATAAGTTCCAAGCCTTAGTCCTGTTTGTTTTGTTCTGTTGCTGCAAAGGCATTTTCCCATTGGAATACTTGAATTCTGTCTGTAGGCTGTGTAGTTCACATGATGTTTTCCATGAATTTAACATATTGATCTAGGCTTTGTACAGCGTGGTGCTTCCCTTCATGGTTATGATAAGACATTCCACCTTTCTCACAGAACATTAGAGTGCATTGTTCCCTAGGAAGTGCGGGAGTCATGGATTTGGTTGTTTGTCCCCATTCTTGTCCATGCACTTCCTGTTGATGTCAGCCTCTCATGGAAACTCCTTTTGTAAGGTCTGGCTGCTTGAACAGGGCTTACTCTGGAGAGTTGAAATCAAGCCTTGCATGTTAAAAGAGCTGCTTACTCAGCCAATCGTATTTTTTAAAGGTTTTTTTTGTTGTTGTTATAAAATAAATGTGAAAAGTTTTTAAAATCATGTTACTGTTATTCTGGAGATATATATGCTTAAATGCTCAGTCTAACAGTTAACTTTTTCTTTTTGCTGAATTTACACAAAGAGGCCTTCATGCCGACCAGAGGCCAGATTGTCATTGCCTTTCCTTTGCCCTTGAACAGGGTTTGGGGCCTACAGAGTGAGAAACTACACTTAGGGGAACTCGGTGGTCCCAGCCTTCGGGATTGCAGCTCTGTCTCGGGAGTGAGCATGACTGTTTACCTGTTTGTCTGCTCACTGCCCAGTGCTCTAGACTAGAGACACCCAAGATTCCTTCTTCAGCTTCCAGTGACTGTGGAATCCACCCCGTGCAGCTCAGGGGAAGGAGCTGGCAGGAAAGGCGGTCTGCAGTCTCCTCTCATGAACAGTACTTCCAGCAATCTAATATAGTTTTCTGTTTTGTTGCTTTGCTTTGGTTCAAGAAAATACTATTTTCTCTGACAGTTTTTAGCTGTTGATAAATGTCCTGTCATTCTGATCAGGAGAAGGTCATGATGACTGCTGGCCCAGTGCTCCAACTCTGTGGCTTAGACTTCTTTTATAAAATAATGGTTTTTCAGGATGGCAGTCCTATCAGAAGGTGTCAAAAAACATTCTCAAGTGCTGCCTATGACATTCTTAGAATTTTCTGGTATTGCATAGTTCCACCAAAGGTTCCTGCTATGTGAATCGAGACTTCTCATAGTCTACTCCATCCCAGTAGATGGGGATGTCAGAGCCTGCGTTGGTCATGCTGGCCTTCTCCAGTGAAGGGTTGTGGTATTTGGAGCTACTGGGACCATTCTGCATCCATGCACACGTACATTAGACCTGATGTTCTCTGGTAGGATGGGCCCTTTCCTGTTGGTTCTGAGTACTTGTTTCATCTGCAGCTCCTTATTTCTTTGCCTTAGTCACCTCTTACGGAGTATGTATTATCCAGGCTTGATTTGAAACTGGTGCTTGTAATTTGGAAAGCCCTTAACCAAGTCTCCCCTCTGCTAGCATTGCTGTCAGTGCACTCAGAATCCCTGCTGCTGGGGTGGGTCGAGCAGAGCTTGCTGCCCCCCATGGGGGCTATACCCGGTGGAAACCGTTGTTCAAGCTTACTGACTTTTGTAGTATTAATAACTATAGAGTTGGTAACAAAAGTATGTATTGTAGGCTTCAATGTTTACATAACTCTTTCCCCCAAAGCTTTCTTTTCTTGGGTCATAGGTCCAAATTTAAGAAAACAAGATGTTGTGTGAATGGATTAAATGAAACATCATTATAATTTCACAAGGTGGTAAATTTTAATCAAATTAGCAGTTTGTTTATAATTATTATGGATTTGCTTGTACTTTAATGGTTATTAATCTTTCCATTGGTTATCTTTTTTGAGTAAAAACAATAAACAGTGTATGCATAAAAGTGGAGAATGTTCTTCATTGTATCAGCAAGCCCTGAACATGCGTGGTGTCAGCCAGAGCTGCTTCCTGGGATCCCCTGAGCTCCCCCTCCCCCCACCCCGCAAGCTCAGCATTGCCACTCTCACGGGTGTTTGCGCGCCAGTTTGTCTCCAGTCGCCTCTGGAAGAAAGACCCTTCCCAGTGTGTTTCATCCTCATCTGAGCCCTGAGAAGACTCCACTGAGTCCTGGATGTCTGTGTATGTATACACATGTATAATGCCATTCATTTATGCCAGTTTAGTAAAACTATCAAAATTATTTCTGAAGCTTCTGTAGGGTGAGCTTGTATTTTACAGTCTGAATGTTACTTAAAGCAGCAAAATCTAGAAATCAAAATATGGAGCCAGACCCTGGAGCTAGCAAGGCCTTAGATCTCATGCCTTTCCAGTCATGTGTTCCTTCCACTGATAACAACAGCAAGACAAACATAGCCAGTGTTTACAGCCTCTGCCCCCGGCTGCCCCCTCTTCCCTTTATGGCAGCCCATGGTGGCTGTTCTCACTGTGCAGGGTAGGCTGCTGAGGGATGAGCTTAGGGATCCATCATGAAAATCACCCCAAGTCACTGCACCTCCTGATGACTTCTAGATTATATTAGTACACTAGAAACCACTTAGGCTTTTGGGGGTTGCCAGTAGGGAGCTAGAACTAGTTTGATACTTAGATTGAAGAACCGTAATTCTCATTCTTGATTTCAGAATTGAGTCTACATGCCTGCTTTCCCTACCAAGCTGTGGCTGATGTCTAGATTAGGAAAGCTTTATCAGAGCTGTGTTTGAAGGCATTGGTGATGTTTGCTGACAAAGGTATGGGTCACGTAGTGTCCCATGATGGCAGATCTGAAGCTCTCCAGACTGCCACAGTTGTACATGGAATGCTAGTGTGTTTACACATATGTGGGTCTACTGATTCCATTGCACACCCGAACCTCTGCATCCCCTCTAAGAATGCAGGGTGTTTTGCCTTTAATGGCTGCAGTGGAAGTGAGTTTCAATACTTAGTGTGAGTCAGCCATGACCTTAACTCACAGAGGTTGAGAGCAGGGAAGTTTTCAAGGGCTCAGTGCTGCGACCTACTAAAAGTGGGAATCAGCACACAGACTTCCCCACAGGAAACAGTTCAGACCACTACCCAGGCCCCACTCCAGGTGCCTTTGTGTTAGAGCTTGAGTTTTTCAAGCTAAGGTACTGCCTTCCTGACACGTGGTAGAGTGCTTGGTTCATGAGCGTGGAACCCCGGATCCCATCCTCAGCACTACGGCCACTGGATGTGATGACATCTGCAACTTATACATTCATATATTCATTTTTAATGGTTGAGAAGATGTCCTAACAAAGTAATTTATTTTTGAATCATTTATAACTTGAGACACTTTTGGATAAATCTTGGTGCCTTTTTCTTCTTACTCCGTACTGTGTGCTTCTGCTTTTCTTTTTTCCCCGGAGATGGGGTTTCTCTGTAACTTTGGAGCCTGCCTTAGAACTCACGCTGAAGATCAGGCTGGCCTCGAACTCACAGAGGTCTGCCTGCCTCTGCCTCTGCCTCCTGAGTGCTGGGATGAAAGACATGTGCCACCATCACCTGACTTCGTTTATTGCTTTGCTAATAACTGGTCTATTGGCATCAGTTGTTCTGAGTGTGTGATGCTTTGTGTTTTGCTTTTGTAGTAGCCTCACACCCACTAGGTAAGAGCTCTACCAGTGAGCCACACCCCCCAGGCCAAATAAGAGACGTGGTGCATTTTAGAAGTAAAGGGGAGGGGCACTGCTGGAGTTGAAGGTGGAGAGGAAAGGTTGTATACGACCAAAATGCATTGTACTCATATAGGAGAGTTTATTGCTTTACTTAGACATTTTTGCAGTGCCCAGGATGGAACAGAGAGCTCATGTTAGGTAAGCTGTCTGCCACTGAGCTACACCTCCAGCCTAACTTGTAGATTTCCAGGAAATACTAAGGATAATGGGAAGGAATACAGGTTATAGATTTTCAGGATGTTTATTTAAGTAAACTTGACCCCGTGTGACACTTGTGAAACATTGAGGATTTATTTCTCATAATAATGAAGAAATGGGGTAGTTAGCCAGATTTTTCTTCAGGCATCTTCCTTGTTTAGTTTTCTAAAGTGGTGGTTCTGATGAAGTAAATTGATTCTTGTATTTCTTCAAATGCAGTATTTCCAGAAGCACTCCGAGACAGTCCCATGTTGCTTATGTTGTTTCCTGGTTCTTGCCAAAAGACGACTCAGTACAGTGTTAGAATCTTGTCCAGAGAAAGCCTGAAACCCAAAGTTCAGAACAATAAGTAACCCTCATGAGGGCTCCTTGGAGCGTGTGCTCGCTCTCTCTCTCTCTCTCTCTCTCTCTCTCTCTCTCTCTCTCTCTCTCTCTCTTCTTAACCCTGTGGTTGCTAGAGTCCCCCTATCCTCTCAGTTATAGAGATTTGTATTGGTATGGATCTTGATTTATTGATACAAATTTAAAGTCAGTTTTGTTATATGTATGTTGCTGCTCTTAATCAAGGTATTGTGTTTTTGTAGCTCATTTAAAAATGTAGTGTATAATTAAGAAATACAGGCTAATAGATAATCATCTATAATAGTCAAGCTCGTAGTCAGTTAAGTTTTCTAGATATAGAGAGATATATTTCAGTTATATAAATAATCTCATAAAACCTTTCAAAGACGTATGGAATATGGAATTTAAAATGTTTTAAGAACTAAAGTCTTTTCATGACAATGAGACATATCTACTCCTGACACAACCAATCTACTTTAAGAGGATAACGGGTATCAAAGAGGCTCCTTATGGAGTTTATCAGCCATTTGGGCAAGAAACTGCTCTTGCCTGGACTGCTTGATGGTTTGCTGTATGAACTGGACATGCAGGACCCACAGAAAATCACTGCTGAAGCTGCTTAAAGAAGGTGACACAGTCCTTTGGGGTTCCTGCTTCATGAAAGAATCTGTCAGACATTCTGCAGGACACAGAAGAAAGTGACTAACAAACTGCCAATATAGGCGGAACTGTCTTTGAAATTTCCTGCTTCATAGAAAAGTCTGAAGATATCTTCAGTAGGCTGAAGATGGATGCTCCAATGATACAGAAGAACTTTGGGTGACTGTCCAGGCAATAAGAGGTCTTTGTCAATTCTAGAGTTTTGAAACTTGCTTACAATGCACTTCCTGTTTACTTAGGTAATATTATATCCTTCTGGAATCTTTGATGGAGTTGAAGACTATATAGTTATAGCTTTCTTTAGTTACGATAAAAAATAAAGTAGATACAAATATTTTAACTAATTCTTGCTTGATACCTATTGTGTTAAATGTAATTTTACAATGTTAAAAGTTAAAACCTTCCTTTTTATTTAGACAAAAAAGGGGAGATAATGTGAGAAGTCCTTCTGTATATGTGTTGCTTTTATTGGTTAATGAATAAAGAAGCTGCTTTGGCCTATGGTAGGGCAGAGTAGAGCTAGGCAGGAAAACTAAACTGACTGCTGGGAGAAAGAAGGCCGAGTCAGGGAGACACCATGTAGCCACTGGAGCCGACAGACACTGGTAAGCCATAGCCACATGGTGATACACAGATTAATAGAAATGGGTTAATTTAAGATGTAAGAGTTAGCCAATAGAGCTAATTGGCCAAGCAATCACTTAATTAATACAGTCTCTGCATGATTATTTCCAGTCTGGATGGCTGGGAAGCAAATGAGCAGCCTCTGCCAACACTCAGTGACCATTCTATGTTGGCTTCTGTCGGTGATTAGTTCTGGACTCTTAATCTTCATTGTCACATAGATCTTACCTGTTAAAACTGGCTTCTTTTAAAGGTAGAGCAATGCCATAGTTTTCTTCTTATTCTAGAATAAAGTGGGCACACCCTACATATATGGTTTTAGGCCTTAGGAATAATCCTTGTACTGGATTGTTTTATGTCAACTTGACACAAGCTAGAGTCATCAGTTAGGAGGGAGCCTCAATTGAGAAGACGCCTCCATAAGATCTAGCTGTAGACAAGCCTGTGGGGCATTTTCTTTATTAGCAATTAGTGGGGGAGGACCCAGCCCATTGTGGGTGATGCCAGCCCTGGGCTGGTGGTCCTGGGTTCTATAAGAGAACAGGCTAAGCAAGACATGAGTTCAAACCAGCAAGCAGCTCCCCTCCATGACCTCAGCCTCAGCTCCTGCCTCCAGGCTCCTGCCCTGTTTGAGTTCCTACCCTGACTTCCTTCAGTGTTGAACAGTGATGTGGAAGTGTGAGCCAAATCAACCGGTTCCTCCCCAGGTTGCTTTGGTCATGGAGTTTGATCACAGCAATAGTAACACTAACTGGACTGGCTTCTGATTAGAAGCATGTAAACATCTGAGTGAAGACTTTTCTCTAATGGCTCACAGAATGTCCCCTAGGGGCTTCAGGTGCTGCTCACTGTCTCTGGGATCTCATGTCAGGGTGGTCGCTGCCAGAACGCTGGTGGCTATTACAACCTTAGAGGTGTCCCTGGTCCAGATCCATGAATGCTGATGTCATGATTTCTCAGGAGACATTTACATAATCATAAACACTGACTGTCAGGGCAGAAGGCAGGGTCCCTGGAGAGACCCCTTGGAAAGCATACAGTGGTCCCCACACTACACCACACCCCAGCCTTTGCATCGCAGGGTGGTGCCTTGTGGTGCCCCATACTGACTGCTTATTGGTCCCTGTAGGTGCCAGCCTAGTTCTGCTGCTGCTGGGGCCACGTGGCACGGCCGTGGACGGCAAATGCAGCAGGGGCCTTCCCTGCCGCTCCTTCCCTTACATGCCACTGTCATTCACCTGGAACAGGTGCTTGTCAAGTCCATGTTACAGTCATACAGTCTATGAAACAGTTTAGAAAAAACATTCTGGAAGAACACTGGCCAATCACTATAAGATGTGATTTCCACCAAGAACACTCTTAGGTCATGAATTAAGGGTTCTGTAAAATTGGTTATGAGAACTTCAGCCTTTCGCCCTCAAAAACCAGAGTTTCTTACCTTTCTCAAGCTTCCCCTTGGGGTGGGAGTATCATCACTGGGATCTGGAAAACAGTTTGACAGTTTCTCTTTTTAAAGCAAGGATGCACTGCGCAGACCAAGCCAGCCTCACAGAGAAGCAGCTGTGGCGTTTGCTACCATACCCAGCAGCGTTGCCACCACACTCAGCAGCCATGCTTATTTTAAAACCTACAAAATCTAAGATTCCAGGGCTGGGGAGGTGACCCATAGTGCACCAGCTGCACAGGCTTGAGGACCAGTGTCCAGGTCCCCAGAACCCATATCACAGCTGGGTGAGCATGGAGGCCGTCTTGATCCCTTAAACATTTGGGAGGTAAAGACAGGGTCCCTGCGACAGGCTGGCTAGCTAACACAGCTGGAGACAGGCTTCAGTCAATGAAGAAAGCTAGGGAAAAATCCAACTCTGCCCCCCACACTCACTTGGGCCCACACAATACACGCACAGCACACATGGAAAGAAGAAAAAATATAACATCTCTAAATTATGTGTAGTTTCCAGTCCTGTGCACACTGAGGCAATGTGAACTTGAACGCAGGCAAGGA
This sequence comes from Microtus pennsylvanicus, assembly GCF_037038515.1. NCBI lineage: Eukaryota > Metazoa > Chordata > Mammalia > Rodentia > Cricetidae > Microtus > Microtus pennsylvanicus. The sequence continues at coordinate 78,653,018 of NC_134591.1, read as the reverse complement.
TTCTGACTTCAGCACTTTGTTTTTCTCATTAACCATTCCTAGTTTGTCAGAAACACAGTTGGACTGCCCGTGTGTCTCCTTAAAGACGCTCCGTATTGTGCCCAGGCGTTCTGAGCACTGGATCAGTGTGTGGAGAAAACGGTCAAGTCTGTCATCATTTCCATCAGGCGGTGTTTGTCGAATGGGGTCTCAGGCTGTCTGCAGACTCATGGGCTCACAGGTGTGAGTCACCATGTCTGACCTTACTCATCTCTCTGACCTGCTAAACATTTTACTTGCATTTTTTTGCATTGATTTTTCCAAGTCACCCCAAGAAGTCAATTTTTTTTGCTGCTGTTGATTTAGTTTGGGCTAGATATATAAAGTCATATTATGTGGCCTAGACTTGTCTCAAACTCCCAAACCTGCCTCAGCCTCTAAGTGCTGAGATTACAGGTGTGTGTGCACCATCATGCCTGGTATAGACTGTCCTTGCCACTCCTGTGTTCAGACTCAGAAACTGAGATACAGAGAGATTAAATTATTTGTGAAGATGGTAGTAAGTGGGACACAGAGATTCACAGTTGGTCTCGATGGCACTTAAACAGTCCATATGAAAAGAGTTCTGCCCAGCCTGGGGAGCCTGGGCTTGCAAGCACTTGCTGAAGCTGGAAGGCTGGACAGAGGATAGTGGACAGATAATGGAGGATGACTAAGAAGGGTTTTAGGAAATTTCACATAGTTGAACTCTGTAGAGCTTTCTCTGATAGCTAGAATAGATGACAACTTTCGTAGCTATGGTATTCACCCACCCACTTGCCCAAGAATGCCTTTACCTGCTTCGCTGAGGCCTCCACCTGCCTCTGTGCCCACTGTCTGTCGCAGCGTCTGCAGGAGGGCAACCCTCTCCAGCTCCTCCAGAGCCAGCCGAGCATCTTCTTCAAGCACTGTGGGGTAGAGACAGACAAGTTGTCCACCCTGGCCTTCACGTGGCCATCTCTGTTCCCTGTCTTTGGTGAGTACCAGGACGGGGAGGTGGATGCCGGAACTCCAAGTGAGGAAATCAGTGATCTGTCTCGGTGGCATTTAGCAGAAATAAAGGTGCTACACAAGCCAGCGGGAGTCCAAAAGTGAGGAACATGTGGACCACCTTTCCCTGCCATCGTGGTCACCCTACCACCTGCCTTGAGCAGGAGGGGACCCCAATGCCAGTTTGGCTCAGGAAGTCTAGTTGGGCTCATCATCTCCATTTATCCCCTTCTGAGGTCTATGAGTGGGAGACAAAAAAGGAGGGCGGCACCTCCGCTGCACCTCGCTGCGGGGATTCACTTGAGGCTTCAAATGCTGCATTGTGACTTCTGTGTGAGGTGTGACCGACACCCAGCGTGTATGGGGTGTGTGTAAGTGAGGGAAACGTAATGTAAGGGATGCATGGCAAGTATCCTTGGCGTGTGTGCTATGTGCAAGCTGTGTGGGTAAGTGTGTGGTGTGAGGGCAAGTGCATGCAACATGTGTGGCAAATGGGTGTGAGGAGTGAGAGCAGGTATGAGGTGTGCTTTCTGCACAGGGTGTGTGCTAAATGTTCTGGTTGTGTATGCTAAGTGCATGCAAGATGTATGTGACCGGCAGAGGCTGGCAGTGGGACATGTCTTGGGCAGGTGCCAGCAGGTTGAGCTGCTCTGGGAGTCTGATCGGAAAGCCACTCATGACACTGGATGCTGCAGGCTGACCTCATCTGCAACCTTGATGGGAAGACAAGGAACAAAGCATTTTAATGGCAGCCAGGTGCACTCACGGTACTCCTGGAGAATGCCAGTGGTCACCTGCAGACTTTGATAACGTGCAAATGTCTGTGCTGCAGAGCATTTGCGGAGGGATGAACCCAAGGGAGCATTCTGGCAAAAACCGCTAAGTTTCCACCTGTTGGGACTTTTGAGTAAGAGGCTGCCTCATTTCAGCTTTTTTATTGTAGACGTTTGAAGCGCCGTCAGCACCTGAACATCCTGATTTCTTTTGGCGGTGTGTGCTGGCCCTTTTAAAATAGCAGAATTGGTTCCTGCCTGGTTTTGACCAACAGGCTAAGTGCCAATGTGGATTCAGTGACGCCAGCAGATGATTGGCAGAATGTGAGTGATGCTCAAACACGATCAGAATGCTGGCGGGAGAGCGGCGCAGACTAGGAAGTGTAACAGCAGTGGCTTGGAAGAGAACCTACTTAAGAAAATGTCCAAAAGGACCCAAAAGCAGCGAGCTGGCCCCAGGGAGGACGGTGTTACCACCAAGCCTTCCCACATACTAGAGAACCAGCTCCTTCAAGTCCTCTGACCGCCATGGTGTATGCACTAAATATTAAATCCAGTTAAATATTTATGAAATATAATACACAACCTAATTCCAAATTAAGGGGTTTTGGTAAAATTTCTAATTTTTTTTTTAGTTTAACTTGGACTTAAGTAGAACATTAATTAAAAAGAGAACAAACATGCTTGGCTGTCTGAGTCCAGCTTCAGCAGCCACTGTGCTTAACTAAGCCATTTTGTTTCATACAACACAGATTATTGCTCTCTAATTCTCATGACAGAATAAGGACCCATTAGTCTGTAGCTGGAGAAACCACTCCTACCCTCAACCAGTCCTCTCAAAATTGAAGGTAATGTTCTAAACTCAGTCCAATTTTTATAAGCAAAAGCTGACCACTACGAAAGTTTGAGTGCATTTGTGACATGAAATAAGCAATGCTGCCTGCCTGTGTTTAGAGAAGACCGTACCCATTGCTAGATCTAAGACACACAGTAAGAGCCCCCTGGTTCTCTCTTCAAAGCATCGCTGCACTTACAGAAGAGCCTTTTAGCCGGAATCCCTTTCCTCCTCCTGAGTGCCACCTAGACTGATAAACACAGTCGCCTCACCTGGACGCTGAGGAGCCTTCTCCCCCGTATCAGGGATGGGAAGGGACAGGAGTGGGTTCAGGAGACCCACGAAGAGCAGGCAGCAGAAGGCCAGTCTATCCATGACGATGGAGAAAAGTCCTGCCGGGCTTCTGCTCAGGAGAACTTCCGACTCTCCTCGTTGAGGGATTGCCCGTTTTATCTATCATCCTGTGACCTCAGATGTCCCCTCCAAAAAAATAAAATGAATTTATTGGCTAGGGAGGCTAAAAGCCAATCAATTTGCATTGATGTAATTTTTCAAAGTAGCAATTCATAGACAATAAATTTACTGGCTTGTGGACTGGTGTACAAAGTGGGCATTCAGGAAGCCCTGCAAAGTTTATAAATCTGGCAACATAAGGAACTCAGCCATAAATCACAAGTGAAAGACAGGGGCAGACATGATGCGGCCAAGGCAGAAGGGCAGAGATTTATGAGTAGTAGAAGAAGTGATGTGGGGTACGATGTGAAATATGTCGGCTTCCTTTAAAAAAAAAACTTCCATTTGGGAATAGATGAGTTGTCACGTTGTGTTAAACCCATCTGAAACAGCAAAGACGCATAGCAGGCATAGCTTGGCTTGAAGCTCAAGTCCAGCGTATGGACTTGGCTTCCTGTAAGATCCCAAGCACTCCAGTCTTCAGAGCAAGATTTCCTTAGAGTGGGCCAATATGATTAAGAAGGACTGAAGTACGTCTCCATGCTGCCTGGCCAGGAGCAAGCCTAGGCGGAGTCAGCTCAGCCCAGCAAAGTGGTACTGTTAGCAGTCAGTTCACAGCACCTCAGTTCTTTGTGTGTGTGTGTGTGTGTGTGTGTAGTAGCAGACAGCTGTGGTCCAACATGCCACAGGCTGAGGCAAAAGAATCCTGAATTTAAGGCCAGTCTGGTCTACATCCCTGAGTCTTCATTCAACCTACAGGTACCAAATTTACACCCCAAGCCCCAGTTGAGTCTGTAAGTTGGTTTACAGGGAAATGAGAGTAGGAGACAGTCAACCCAAGATGTGCCCTGTGGGGTTGGTATGGACTGTTATGAAGCCGAAAGTAGTTGTCTTGGGAAAGTTTGATTTTCTTTTCCTAAAGCGCTGTGCCGTAGGCTAGGGGTGCACCTACCTCATCTGGAGTGTTTGCATGAGGCCTGAGTTCAGTCTTCAGCATAAACCAGGCAGGTGGTGTGGTAATGCCAACACTTGGGAGATGGAGACAGGGGCATCAGAAGTCTAAGGTTTGTACATCTTCTTAAAAGTCTATGCTGGGGCCAGGCATGGTGTCCCACGCCCTTAATCCCAGCACTCAGGAGGCTGAAGCAGGCAGATCTCTGAGTTCGAGGCCGGCCTGGTCTACAGAGCAAGTTCCAGGACAGTCAGAGCTACACAGAAAAACCCTGTCTTTAGAAAGTAAAAACTAAACTAAAAGTCTATCTTGGATGTGTTTGCGTGTATGAAATCTGTGCACATATTCATGTAAATCATTCATGTTCCGCCATTGCCAACAGGTGGGGAGCAGGCCAATCAGTCTAGGGGTCTTTGGTGACCCTTGAGGACAATTGTGTGAGGAAGCAGTGAAGTCACCTTTTCCCTTCCCCAAAGTCTGGTGGCTTGCCAAGCTTTGTCATACCCTGGTGACTCAGGGGTCCTCCTGACAGTTTTACTGCTTGGCCTAATTAAGTTACTATGGAAGGCCTAGTCCTCAGTGAAAATTAGCATCCTTCCATAGGTTGTCAATGACAGTGTCACCTTGTCCCAGAAGTGCTCTGAGCTCTCACCCAGCCCCCGCAGTTGGTGTGTGACTGTAGATGCTGTCCTCTGAGCCTTCCTCAGAGACCCTTATCCCTCAAGAAGGTCTTACAGAAAGTGGGGGGGGGGGGTGGAAAAGGTCTCCAGACCTCGCCAAGGTCCTGACCATTCGACCACTAGCCCACTCGCCCTGCCCCCTCACAAGCTGCTCCCCCCACCAGCTGACCGACTCTGGGCAGCTGTAGGCAGTCTCAGCTGTGCACAATCTCAGGAGGCACTTAACACCTAGAACGCAGAGGTTAACTGGAGGACTCCACCTATCATGGGGTGAGTCTCGTCACTGACGGAGCTCCTGTTTGCCATCCCTCACTCATGTGCTATAAGCCCAATAAATTCATTGGTTTGCCAGGTTTAGCTTCTGCGGAACCACAGCTTTGGTCTGCGGTGGGTGGGAGCAGATGTTTGTTGGAACTTCCTCAGGTAGAGTTGGAACTATGTGAGTTGTGGCCCATGTGCGGTGGTGCAAACCTGCAGTCCCAGCGTTGGGGAGATGGTGGCAGGGGACTCTGCCATCCTGGACCTCAAAGCAAGACCTTGCCGCAAAACAAAGTCATAGGCCACTAACACACAGGGACTGTCAATGCATAACAACTAGGTAAGTCATTGTAGGGTTGTATTTCAGGTAGCTGGTTACTGGTTATTCCCGCTGCCCAAAGTGCTGTCCCCCAGACAGCTATAGAGCTAACTCGTTCCCCTACTTTAATGGGCAGACTTTATTTAAAATTGCAATCTGTGTTTCTCATCCTCATGTTGTGTGTGCATGTTACACGTATGTGTAGTCACATGTGAAGGGAGCTGTGCATGTGTCCCTGAATGAACACGGAGAGGTCAGGGGTCAACATTAGGTACCATCCTCAACAGCTCTTCACCATATTTCTGGGGAACTCAGCAATCACCTGGACTAACTGGGCAGCAAGCTCCAGGGATCCTCCTGTCTCCGCCTCCATTACCTTCTAATGTGATCCGCCCAGCATTGGGGTTACAAGTGTGGCAACTGCACTCAACTTTTTATGAGAATATGAACTCAGGACCTCATACTTGTCTTGTAAGCACTTACCCACAGAGCCATCTCTCCAGCCCCAACTCTACATTCTTAATGGAAAAACTTGCTCAAATTTGTAAGTTGGCATCCCCTGTGTTCTCATCTCCCTCAGTACGTTTTCAGTTTGTCATGGTCACAGTCCATGTCATGGTCTCTTGTGTTTTGCTTCCTGGGGCAATGATCCACACAGATGATAGTTATCCCAGGTGCCTGCCCACTCCTCACACACAGCCAGTGCCTAAGCACCAGTAATGCCTGATCCTTTAGCTCCTTAGCATAGTGCTTGGCTTCTGTGTGCGTCCCTTTCGACTGAAACCTGTAGCCTGGTTAGAATGGCCCCGTAGGCTCATCATATACTTGAGTGTTTAGTTCCCAGCTGGTGGAACTACCCAGGACGTGATGTGGGATGTCCTTCTGTATAGGTGTTGCTTTTACTGATTGATAAATAAAGCTGTTTCAGCCAATGGCTTAGCAGAGTAAATCAGGCAGGAAATCCGAACAGAGAGATAGAGAGAGAGTAGGCAGAATCAGGGAGACTCGATGTAACCACCATAGGCATAACATGTCGGCACCAGTAAGCCACAGCCTAGTGGCAATACATAATAGATTAATAGAAAAGGGTTAATTTAAGATATAAGAGCTAGCTAGAAATACGCCTGAGCTATTGGCCAAATGGTGTTGTGATTAGTATCCTTTCTGTGCGATCATTCAGGTCTGGGCGGCTGGGAAACGAATGAGCCATTTCTGCTTACAGGGAAGGATTGGGAGATGTGGCCTTATTGAAGGAAGTGTGTCACGGGGCAGGGGAGGTGGCCTTATTGAAGGAGGTGTGTCACGGGGCAGGGGAGGAAAGTTGCTTTCAGGTTTCAAAAACCCATGCCAGGCCCAGACACACACACCCACCTGCAACTTAAGAGACCATATGTGAGCCTTCAGCTGCTGCCCCAGCACCATGCCTGCCTGCCTGCCCCCATGCTCCCCGCAGTGATAATCATGGACTCACCCTCTAACTCTAAACCCCAGCCACGGACTGTTGAAAGCCTATTGGTAGCCTCACTGAGGAAATGACCTCACTGCCCACTTGGAGGCTAGCCCAGGCTAGCCACTGAGCCTCCCTCCCCTTCTATCTTATCCCCAGCAGTTTAAGCTAGAGATGTCACAGGGCATCTTGAGACAGACTGAGGCCAAAGCTCACATTCACTGCCTTCTCTTGATCCAAGCAAGCCAGCAGTGCCTCAGCTCCAGAACTGACACACTTTTCTGTATGGCTGCTCTGTCAGATCCCCACTGATGGGGCCACGGAGACAGATGAGGCCAACATATTGTAGGGCTGCTTTCTGCTGGCGGCAGGTAGCATCTGCTTCCTGGTGTATGCGACGATTGTCCTCTCTGCTTGTCCCTGTTCTGTTCTCTTACATGCGTGTGTGCGCACTTGTGGAGACCAGTGGTCAGACTCTGGTGTCACTCCTTAGGAGCCATGTTGTTTTTTGAGACAGTCTCCCACTGGCCTGGGCTTCACCAATTTGGCTGATGAGATGACCCGTGAGCCCTAGAGGTCTTCTCTGTCCACCCCCACTCCCCCAGTGCTGGGATTAGAAACACATTGCCTGGCCAGGTGGTGGTGGTTACAGGCCTTTATTCCCAGTACTTGGGAGGCAGAGGCAGGCGGATCTCTGTGAGTTCGAGGCCAGCTTGGTCTACAAGAGCTAGTTCCAGGACAGGCTCCAAAGCTACACAGAGAAACCCTGTCTCGGGAAACAAACAAACAACAACAACAACAAAACAAACAGGTCGGCAGGATGACGTCCACCATGGTTGCTCATGGGGAGCGGGTCCATTCAGGAGTATAACTTGTAAAGTCTGTGGATCCACCCTGGGTTTTGGCAGGAGGATGACTGTAAGTACACGTGTGTGTGTGTGTGTCTGTCTGTCTGTCTGTCTATTCTTGTTTTGTGTGTATGTTTGTGCCCGTTTGCCTGTGTGCCATGTGCCTTCCGGTGCCTGTAGAGGCCAGAAGAAGCCATCTGTTCCCCCAGGACTGGAGTCACAGATGGTTGGGAGCTGTCATATGGGTGCTGGGCACTGAACCCAGGTCCTCTCCAAAATCAGCCAGTGTTCTTATCGACTGGGCCATCTCCATAGCCCCACGCAACTCTTTATGAAAAGATTTTTTAAATGAATCCTTTAGGTTAGTAAACAAAATAATGTGTTTCATCATGGCGGCTTCATACATATGAATCATTGTCGTTTTTCTCATTATTGCTCTCCCTCGTGCCCTCCCTTTCATTCCTCCCCCCCTTCTACCACGTCTTACTGGGCTAGCACACAAGGGCTCAGTTCCAGATGCCAGGCAAGCACAGACATGAGGGAGCCAAGTTGACAAGGGCATCCTTAGGGGACTCCCAACTTTACAGCCAACCCCAGAGGCCCAGCCTGTCTTCCCCAATCTAGTC